>NC_064619.1:470002875-470607041 GCF_023898315.1 Schistocerca nitens | reverse complement strand
GTTCATACTCTGTTACTTCATTGCTTAGGATAGGGTCTCTATGCCTGTGCATTAACCAACTTGCATTGGACTAGATGACACAGTAAGTAATTCTTTCTTAAACTCTTTTTGAAGTAACTAAACAGAATGAAAATCTAACTACACTGGCTCTGAAGGAGACTTTGCATTGCTTAATTAACTAGCAAGCCTAGTACATGAGGACCCTTAAACTTTCCTGGTTTGAAGAACCATGCTCATTAACAAATCTACAACAGTATGTATGAGAAATGATAAGATTTGTTATCTTTAATTATTAATTAAGTAAAGAACAACAAACTATCTCTTTAAACAACAAATATGTTTTCATAAAGTCTTTTGACCTAATCAAAAAATATAATTGGCTGTCCAACTGACAACACAACATTAAATTCAAGTTCAACCATTTTCTCACTATAAATCAGGACACTCGGAACTAAATTCACTAGGAAAGGATTCTTGTCCAGGTTTGTGATTTTGGATAATCATGGTTGTGAGATAGAGTTTTAAGCAACACCACGATTATTATTAAAATCAACCAAATTTCACAAATAGCTGGTCCATTTACAGAGTGCCAAATGTAAGTAATTTAGTGGAAGACTGGTGGCATAATTTGCAGTGGCTGTTAACCTGGCAGCGATGCAGTCGTAGCAATACTGTTGGCCTCGCTCTGATAGATATCTTCTTGGTATTGGAATTATACTTTTATTGGGCCAAAAACCATGGCTTGATAATGGTATCCCCAGATGCAGCATCCGAGGCCCATAAATATTGCCCTTAAGCTCTTCTGGCCTCAAAACTCCAGGAATATGACCACAATCCTCTATTGCTAGCGAGGTGTTAACCACAGCACGGCCCAGTCCAGACTCCTTACTCGTCACAAAGGACAAGTTTCCATTTGTGCACCAACCACACCTTTTCCACTCTGCCAGGCTACTCCCATATCTGTGGGGCTTCCCCAGATCTTTTACATTTACCCTACATTACCCAACTATGGACCAAGTCATTTATAGTACATTATATAACAATCATTTCATTAGTTATTTAAATCCACAAGCATAATTTAAACAACATCGCTCAAAAATTCACATAAGTGTAACATGTATACATAGTCAAAGAATTTCCATTACAGATACAACACTATACATAACCAATACTACAAATTGACATTGACGTATCGATACAAAGATAGGTGTTACAGTGGGCATATCTTCTGGATGTGTTCTCTGAGACGGCCAGCGAGCATAGAAGGATCCACTTCTTGTTTTGGAGCTGTTTCTATGAAATCGCAGGGTAGTCTCAGCGTTTCCCCATGTACTAGTTCGGCCGAGGAACCACCCAGTTCGGGTCTATATATGTTTCGGAATCCGAGTAGGGCGACTGGTAAAGCCTCAGTCCAACCAGTCGCATGGCACATCAGGGCTGCTTTTAGTGTGCGATGCCTTCGTTTCACCATTCCATTGCTTGCCGGGTGGTTCACGCCACAAAGTACTGACTGTTTTCCAAACAATTCGGTCTCGAATTGTCTGCTTCTTTCAGAGGTGACGTGGAGCGGGCAGCCAAACCGCCATATCCAACACGACGAAAAGGCATGCGCCAAGGTTTAGGCCGAGATATTATCTATTGGTTCTGCTTCCGGCCAACGAGTGAATCTGTCGACGATGGTGAGCAGGTAATGATGGTCGTTTGAGGGCAGCAACTGTTCGACGAAAACATGAACATGTGTGAATCGCAGTGTGACGTCGGGGAAATTACCTACAAGCGCATGCACTTTGCTGCCGACTTTACTGCATTGGAACTGGAGACAACACTTTGTCCACTCTCTACAATCCTTCTTAGCTCCCGGCCACACGAAGCGATCTAGAACCAGACAGAGCGTAGATCTCGTACCTGGGTGGCTCAGGCTGTGTAGGGACTCAAATGCTTGCCGTCGGAAGTTCGAAGGCAGGTATGGACGTGGCTTGGCCATGGACACATCATAATACAGTTGCACCCCGGAACCAGGAATGACTACGGGTTGTAGTTGCAGTGAAGTCCGTGCATCTTGTAACAGGTCTTGCAGCTCTTGGTCTGATCTCTGTGCTTCTGTGAGTGCAATGTTATCGAACCCAGAAATGTGAAGAATGTCCGTGGTGAACGTATAGCAGTTGATTCTGTTGCCTCAACGAGCAACTCAGATTATTTTGCCGGAAGGCGAATGTGAGCGGCTTGTTTTCTGTAAGTCAGTGAGCTCCTCGTTGCTAGTGTTACTAAACACATATGAAAGGAACACACGCTACACAAAGAGAAATAAAAAAAACATAGAATAATTAATTTACAAAAGGTAACAAAACAAGGAATAAATGATCCGCGCTACGCGCGAATAAACTTAGCGCCTCTGGCGGCGCGCACAGAACTACTGACGCACGCGCGAAAATTTGACACTCGCGTACAAACACACACACACACACACGGTAGGCGGCTGCTGGTCGCTACACCCTTGATTCATATTGCGCAGTTATTTCTGCGGATCCGATGAAATGGTCATAGGAGATCTTTCTTAGACTGTTACTTAATTATTTGCAACTGTAACTGTTATTAGAAATCAGAATATCAAGTGCGTGCATTCAAATATCGCGCGTTACATGTATAGTATCTTTTGTTTTAATATTAGGCTTAAAATGTTTTGCTGTGTCGAGTCGTGTAAGTTGACTTTTATTTCTTTAAAATATATTGTTAAAGTTTTACCATATTTCATTTATAAACCTGTCCTTCCTTTACAGATTCATAATTTTTGTATTTTCTTAAATACGGAAGCATTTATTTTGGTTATTATTGTTTGCATGCGATATTTTATGCGCCATAGTCTTTTGTTGATGAAATGCGATAGATATTGCAATCATTTCAATATTACGAAATCTGATAATAACTAATTTCCGAAGGAAACAATTTAAATTCACCGTCAGTAACGAATTTTACCAAAATATCTCCAAGCCAAAACTGTGGGTCGTTGCTACTTTTAGAAGAAATAACATTAACTTTCGTAAAAGTTCCGAGTGAAGTCAATTATTTAACAAAAGAGGCCCAGGTTTCTTTTAACGTTGCCGCCATTGCTTTTCATTTTAGCATAAAAATAGTTCACAATCCGAAACTGCTTTTCATATTAATCGCAGGTAAAGTAAATAAATCTCAAATAACGGGCTGTGACGATAAACTACGGATATCAGCGGATCAGTGCACACCTCTGGCCGCCACAATACTTTTTCATTATTTTATATCATGCAATACAGAAAACCAAATTACACGGTCCAGTCACATTAACGTGACCACCGCTTGTATTCGACATCAGTGTGCAATAATCACTCACAGATGGCAGGTGGTACCCCTAGCAGTGCAGTGTGTTTAAAGCGTGTCGAAGGGATGCAGAAAACAATTCAGTAGTTGTCATAGAGCAGAAACGAAGCGATTTATCTGTCGTCCAAATGGCATGATGATTGGCTTTCAGACCAAGGGAGGAATCACTTCCAAAATAGCGAAGTTTGCAAACTGTTTGCATGCCCTGTTGGTTAAGGTATACCGTGAGTTCAAAACGGCCCTTGGCGCCAAGGCAACTGTGGTTTAATTATGATGGGGTGAACTCCGGCAATTCAGATATGTGCAAGCGAATAGACGTGCAACTGTTGAGCAACTGACCATCCAGGTGAACCACAGGGCTACCAACAGTCTCCTCACTGAAAAAATGGTTCAAATGGCTCTAAGCACTATGGGACTTAACATCTTGGCCGAGCGGTTCTAGGCTCTACAGTCTGAAACCGCTACGGTCGCACGTTCGAATCCTGCCTCGGACATGGATGTGTGTGATGTCCTTATGTTAGTTAGGTTTAAGTAGTTATAAGTTCTAGGGGACTGATGACCTCAGAAGTTAAGTCCCATAGTGCTCAGAGCCATTTGAACCATTTTTGAACTTAACATCTAATGTCGTCAGTCCCCTAGACTTAGAACTACTTAAACCAAACTAACCTAAGGACATCACACTCATCCATGCCCGAGGCAGGATTCGAACCTGCGACCGTAGCAGCAACGCGGTTCTAGACTGAAGCGCCTAGGACCGTTCGGCCACAGCGGCCGGCTAGTCTCCTCACCGACCGTTCAGCGAATGTTTCTGTGTATGAGCCTCCGCATCAGATGCCTGGTTCATGCATCCATGCTGCCTGTTGCTCATCGGCGATTAAGAATAGAATTTGCACGCCAATACTGCAACTGGACGTCCAGTGAGTGGCGAAAGAAAACAAAGCATGAAAATCCGCATTATTGCTTTACGAAATACACACACAAAAAAAAGTTTTGCATCACCTCAGTTCCGAGAGTTCTGGAACCTGTACAGAAAACTGGAACAGAGATCAACGTAACATCATTTCCGCCCTTTTACTTTGCTCATGAAACCATGCATTGCATGTTGTACCACCATACAGCGAGACCTTCAGAAGTGATGGCCCAGATTGCTGTACACACCAGTACCTCTAATACCCAGTAGCATGTCCTCTTGCATTGATGCATGCCTGTATTCGTCAACCGAGCGAGGTGGCGCAGTGGTTAGACACTGGACTCGCATTCGGGAGGACGACGGTTCAATCCCGCGTCCGGCCATCCTAATTTCGGTTTTCCGTGATTTCCCTAAACCGCCCCAGGCATATGCCGGGATGGTTCCTTTCAAAGGGCACGGCCGACTTCCTTCCCCGTCCTTCCCTAATCCGATGAGACCGATGACCTCACTGTCTGGTCTCCTTCCCCGAAACAACCAACCAACCAACCTGTTTCGTCGTGGCATACTATCCACAAGTTCATCAAGGAACTGCTGATTCAGATTATCCCACTCCTCAAAGGCGATTCGGCGTAGATCCCTCAGTGGTTGGTGGGTCACGTCGTGCATAAACAGCCCCTTTCAATCTATCCCAGCATGTTCGACAGAGTTCATGTCTGGAGAACATGCTGGCCAGTCTCGTCGAGCGATGTCGTTATCCTGAAGGGCCGGCCGTAGTGGCCGAGCGGTTCTAGGCGCTACAGTCTGGAACCGCGCGACCGTTACGGTCGCAGGTTCGAATCCTGCCTTGGGCATGGATGTGTGTGATGTCCTTAGGTTAGTTAGGTTTAAGTAGTTCTAAGTTCTAGGGGACTGATGACCTCAGAAGTTAAGTCCCATAGTGCTCAGAGCCATTTGAACCATTTTTTTATCCTGAAGGAAGTCGTTCACAAGATGTGCCCGATGGGAGCGCGAATTGTCGTCCATGAAGACGAATGCTTCGCCAATATGCTGCTGGTATGGTTGCACTATCGGTCAGAGGATGGCATTCACGTATCATACAGCCGTTATGGCGTCTCCCATGACAACCAGCGGCGTACGTCGGCCCCACATAATGCCAGCCCAAAACAGCAGGGAAGCTCCACCTTGCTGCACTCGCTGGACATTGTGTCTAAGGCGTTCAGCCTGACCGGTGTGCCTCCAAACACGTCTCCGACGATTGTCTGGTTGAAGGCATATGCGACACTCATCAGTGAAGACAACGTGATGCCAATCCTGAGCAGTCCATTCGGCATGTTATTGGGCTCATCTGTACCACGCTGCATGGAGTTGTGGTTGCAAAGATGGACCTAGTCCTGGATGTCGTGAGTGCGCAACATGCAGCCTATTGCACACAATTTGAGTGATTACACGACGTCCTGTGGCTGCACAAAAAGTATTATTCAACATGGCGGTGTTGCTGTCAGAGTTCCTCCTAGCCATAATCGTAGGTAGCGGTCATGGACTGCAGTAGTAGCCATAGGGCGGCCTGAGCGAGGCATGTCATCGACAGTTCCTGTCTCTCTGTGCCTCTTCCAAGTCCGAACAACATCGCTTTGGTTCACTCCGAGACGCCTGGACACTTCCCCTTGTTCAGATCCCTTCCTGGCGCAAAGTAACAATGCGGACGCGATCGAACCCCGATATTGACCGTCTAGGCGTGTTTGAACTACAGACAACACGAGCCGTGTCCTTCCTGATGGAATGACTGGAACTGATCTGCTGTTGGACCCCTCCGTCTAACACGCGTTGCTCGTATATGGTTGTTTACATCTTTGGGCAGGTTTAGTGACATCAGTCAAAGGGACTGTGTCTGTGATATAATATCTATCTTCAGAAGTTCTGGGAACTGGGGTGATGCAAAACTTTTCTTGATGAGCGTATTATTCGCGCGAACAAAGTTGACACTTGTGCCGTGACCTATGAGAGCGGCTGTATAGGATTTCCCATTTACAGTCTCTCCCATCAGCCAGCGCGCCGAGTGTTAACTTTGTTTACGCGAGTAATACAAGTGTTAGAGGATAACATACTTCTTTTATAATTTAGGGGCGCACCTGGTAATTTGGTGGTAAAGTGCGTACCTGGAAACGTTTTTGTTACTCTGCAAAGTAGTACATTCTAGAAATCTGAATGAAAACTAACATCCCGCAACTGGGGTCCACAGTCATGTAAAATTTTATAAATGGCATCTTGGTCGCTTTCTGACTGTAAAATTATTCATTTCTTAAACATAATATTGCAATTTCGACAGAGTGGCCTTTATCTAGTGGAAATAACTGCGCCTTAGCACGAGTCAAAACCTGAAAATCATCTGACATGATATGACACAGATGCTGGTTTCATCATATTTTGTTCCTTATTACGACCTTCTCGTTGTACTGCAGTCTTTGAATTGCATTGTTGATATGTTGATTGTTTCTGTTTGATTTTTTCTGTTATCCGTAATGTTGTGTGAGGCACATGATTCCACATTTGTCTTTGTTTCATATAAAACAGTGGAAATAATTGCGCCTTAGCACGAGTCAAAACCTGAAAATCATCTGACATGACATGACACAGATGCTGGTTTCATCATATTTTGTTCCTTATTACGACCTTCTAGTTGTACTGCAGTCTTTGAATTGCGTTGTTGATATATTGATTGTTTCTGTTTGATTTTTTCTGTGATCCGTAATGTTGTGTGAGGCACATGATTCCACATTTGTCTTTGTTTCATATAAAACAGTTTCGTCTTATAGTATTCTGTTGACAAATGTCTGTTAATGATTAAGAATCTGTGGGTGAACTGCTCGATTTAAATGCATTGTAAGTGTATTGTTCACATTCTATGTTAGTTCTGTTCACACCCGTTTTTCGTACTTTCTTGCATTCAATGGAGGCCTTCGAAATTTTCGTTGGAGAGGACGACTGTAGTACACCGATTTCTACTAAAATGTGTAGTCTGTAGAGATGGAGAACAGCATCAAACCAGTCTTCGGACTGATCACAACACCAGCAATACACAAAAAATATTGCATACAAAAAAAATTGGAAGTAAACAGAATCTGCGTCTCATGGCAGTTTCTGCAGCCTAATTTTTTTGTGATATAGGCCCTCAACAAAAAAAAAAAAAAAGCAGCTACAATGACATACTCTCCAAATGTAAATAGGAAATGTCTAATGATATGTTGTTATAATCTAAACATTCCTAAAGATCTTGTAAACCCCACAGGCGAAAATTCGTCGGAAATTGAGAGACCTTTTGAACAAGTGCATAGGAAAAGTAGGGGAAACGTATGCTTTATCACTGAAGAACATAGGCATTTGTACAAAAGTGCACTACAAATAACCAAAAAAATACACTCTCACCATCAAATAATTTGATTCCATCTGAAACGCCAAACCTAATAGCATTACTAAAACAATAGTTGGTACAAGAGAAGAATAAGAAATGCTGTGTGGCGAAAAAAGGGCTTGGTTTCATCTGAGCAGTCAGAAGAGGAACAACTCCACAAGATATCATCAGTTTCCTAAGCATAACAACTTTACAGCTGAGAAGCTTGAAACTAAGCAACTTGATAAAAGTTTCAGACTTAGTCTTGGTTTTGAGCTATAAGATGAAGCAATGGCCCAAAAACGTTATGATAAAGCGTTTTTTATTCCAAAGGATGATCAATATCCCTGTAAAATAGGCTCCTTCCTGACAAACAGGTAACTAGAGCAAGTAAGTGAAATGGATCACATACTACTCGGAATATCACTCCTATAGTTATCAGTATTGGCAATGTACAATGTCTTACAACTGTACTTGATGTGTTGTCATTTTCTATGGAAGTGTCAACATGAACATTCATTGTCAGCACAAGAAGCTGGGTACTGAATACCTGAACATCATAAGTGCTTGGTACTGAACGCTGCTTTCTTCGATGGCGTATTGACATAAGCCGACAGAAAATCAAATTTTAGAGAAATTGATTTAAAAAGTTGCTCTGTGGACCTAGACTTAGAGTTGGCTATTTTGTAGTTATTAGATCTGAATATAAATGTATACCAAAATGGCAACTATGAAAATTTTCTCAACCAAATGGAATCTTGCCTGTGCTTCGTAATGCACTTGAAATAAAAAATTGCAGTGTGTGGTGATTTCAGTGTACACTTTGGTGAAGAGAGCGCTAAGGAGAGAGCATTTATGAAACTAAAGGGTTATTTGTAGTGCAAAGGATGAGCCAGTCGGTACGAAAATTTTAATTTATTTTATTAACTCCCAGAGGTAACTTCATTTTTGCATTACGGCCAAGCTGCGGCCAGCAGTGTCGGCTGCCTGTAAATTCTTTCGTCCCACGATCTAGCAACAGGAAGTCAGAACCGAGGAAGGGCACTGTGACCACATGCCTCCCTCGTGTGCTGACAAGGGTACGCTATGCGCTCTGGAAAGTACCATGCCACCTGCACGGTTTTCTCGATCCCGACCAATCAGGGCAGAGGAAGCCGCGTGGTGCGTCAAATATACCGGGTAGCATTCATCTCACGCTAGGTGAGGAGAGCCCTACGTCATAGTGACGTAGGCACGCGTCATCATGAGTTTACGAGTTGTCCTATCGACTGTTGTGTGCATTCTGTATATATCGACTGTTGTGTGCGTCTTGAATCTGCATTGTTATTTGTTTCTGTGCTTTCATTGTCCTATTGTCCGGTGTTGCTAGTGTGAACGTCGTTCTGAACATGGGCTCTAACGGAGATGGGAGAACTTTCGAGCAGATCCATGAAGATAGTCTGAAAGATTTCACTATCTTTCTTAGTTGATTTACAACACGAAGGCAAAATTAAATGGAACTAGATGGTTTAATGTTTCTAGCAACATTCGGAATTATCTTCAGAACCACTTCAATTTCTCAGTTTAACGTTTCTGCCCACATGAATTATGTATAATTCATTGGATTTTATAAAAATGCGAAACATTTTAATTTCTTCCTATTTCACGTTTTTATCCTCATGATTTATTCAATATTAATTGGATTGAAAACATGACTAGACCCTTTTTTAACTTTCGTTATGGTTATGATTCCTTCATTCAGATATTCGTAACGTTCACGAAACACACAATAACATCCCACATTCTTTGGATTGCAGCTTAATAATTAATTACTTCACTTTTCTGTCCACACGATTTATGCACGATTCATCGGATTTAAAAAGAATGACAAGCTTTTTTTTTTATTTCGTTATGGTTCCTTCGCTCAGACATTAATTATGTTCATGAACTACACAATAACATCGCAAATTATTGGGATTACATTTAACAATTCATTCAGCTGGGATGAGCATATCACACAACTCCTACCACTTCGTTTGTTCACATGTATTTGCGTTTAGCTTTGACGTTATCGGTACAGCTGCAAAGATCGATATACGTACTCATTTAGTCGATTTAGGTTAGTTACGTCACGATGACGTAGCGTTACGTCATTATGACGTAGGGTTCTCCTCACTTAGCGTGAGATGAATGCTACCCAAATATACCCGACCGCCGTTGCTGTGCTCACTCTCTTGTTTTCTTGGTCTCCTGCGAGTCGGACGCAAGCCCTGTAGCAGTGAACATCTGCTTCTCCCGGTGCTGCGCACTGTGGATTTAATTTTCGCGGACACCAACCTTCGTCATACTTTACCTTCTAGCTCACCCTCACCTACCTAGGACCCCTTTTTAACACGCTTTCGCCAATAAATGACCTTTGTCTAAATATTATCCCGATGTTTTGATGTCGCCCACCACCTTCCCATCTGCCCATCCTGTACAACTGGTGTCAGAAGTGTGGATACGTTCCCATAGCGACTTTGTCGCTACACTAAATTCTTTCGGGCAAGACGCCATGCACTTCGCGCATGGAATGCCCCATTCGGCCGCCACGTTTCCTCCACGTGGGCCGTGGCTGTGCCAGTAAACACGCGCGAGGCACGACCGGCTGGGCCGCCGTCATCCGCCGCCACAACAGCCGCCGCTGGCACGCAGCCGCGTCGCCCACTATCGCCCGCCGCTCTCGCCACAGCCGAGGGGCCTGCGCCGCGTACCGGTCAACGCTGTGTCGCCTGCCGCCATCGCATCAGCTGCTGCCCGAGGGTGCAGATGCTGCCACCGCCCGCTGCCGTCCACCGGCATGTCGCCAGCTGGCGCCACTCCACCACGCCGTCACTGCCACCAACACATCGTGCCGACTCCACTACTACGCAAGCCGCAGCTCCGCTTCGAACATAAACGTCATGAGTCGTCCGCCGCTGGATTAGGAATCCTTGTGACTGTCCTTTTTTGTAACCATTTTTTTTTGTCACTAGCGTCCCTTAAATCTGTAAACATGCCAATCGAAATACAAGCACGGAACGTGATATTCCTGCAGAGACACCAGCCTCGCAAGACCCGCTCGAGACCATAAATGCACAAATGCGCCAATTGTTTGCACAAAATCAGGAGCTACTTCAACAAAACAGCGTCTTGAAACAGACTCTGGAAGCTAGTGTGCGAACTTCCGTACCTGTAGCTAGCTCCACCCCTGTAACGAATGCTCAAACCATGGCAACTAACACTAATTCTGTCTCTAATGCAAATGCCACAATTACTGCTAATATGGCGACTGTAAGCAATTTTCCTACGGCTGATTTCATTCCCACCTTTTCTGGGAAGTCACACGAAAATGTGGCTATGTTCCTACAGAATATTTGCGATGTGGGTCGCACGTGTACCTGGCCGAATGATCTATTGGTCAATGTAACCAGACTGAAGTTGACAGGGGAAGCCCGAATGTTTATAGAAACCGTGGACGGATAGCGTGATGCGTACGACTTTGAAGTTTTGGCTCGTGGACTAACTACACGTTATTCCGATACCAGAGGTACCAGATATTACAGAGATCAGCTATCAACCCTTAGGCAAAAGCCTAATGAGAATTTTGGAGCCTTTGCAGATTGCCTACAAACCCTACCTTGTCGTACCTACAAGCTAGGAAAAAATTCCAGTGAAAATAGGATCTTGCACTCAGACGCGGAAGCACATGCAATTGATGTGTTTGTTCGCGGTTTTGACCCCTGCATCGGAGTTGAAGTCGAAGCAGCCCCCTCCCCCCACTTCTTTGTTTAGAGCTGTTCGTTTGGCAATTGTACGCGAAAAGGTACTGCGCTTTTGCGCTTCCGCACCGCACCCGCCGGACCCAGTGCCTGTTCCAGCAAGGAAAATATTTTGTCAAAATGGTTTAAATGGCTCCGAACACTATGGGACTCAACATCTTAGGTCATCAGTCTCCTGGAACTTAGAACTACTTAAACCGAACTAACCTAAGGACATCACACACATCCATGCCCGAGGTAGGATTCGAACCTGCGACCGTAGCGGCCGCGCAGTTCCAGACTGTAGCGCCTAGAACCGCATGGCCACACCGGCCGGCAGTATTTTGTCAGCATTGTGGGAGACCCAACGACATGGCAATGCACTGTCGCGCATCTTTCTGCACCATCTGTCAGACCGAAGGTCATTCAAATAATGTTTGTCCAGCTAAGTCCCAATTTTCTAATCAGATGTGCAGCCACCACCACAATGCAGGGGCCACTCAGAGAAATGTATGGGGGGCAGGGTCCGCCCCCTACCTGCGCCCCCAATAAAAATAACACACCTGGTGAGGACCGCAAAATGTAAATAGGTGGAACACATTAGTCTAGTTGGCATACTTGGGAACAAAATAGTTAGAACATTAGTTGATACTGGTGCTCAAGTTAGTGTATTGATTGTAGAGAAAAATGATCGAAGGGTGTTACAGCCACCCCGATTCCATATCAGTGGCCTGGGTGAAGAGGTAATTGTCCCTGCTGCTTCGTGTGTAGTGAATCTGCAAATACAGTCAAGAGATGAAAGTAGTAAGGTTGAAGAAGGGTGATTTTGACATCGTACTAGGGAATGACTTGCTGAACCGTTATCAGGGGATTGTGGATTATCGAACGCAAACTGTGCAGTTCGGTGAAGCAATTCATCGATTTGGCAGTGCGCAGCCCCGTCAGACGTCAGGGAGCTGTGAAAGGCGCCATTCACAGTCTCCCAAAAACTGCAGCGGTGGGCCATAAAAACCAGACCCTGTGAGGATAAAAAGCAAAAGTGGAAAGATTCTCTGGATAGATGTCAAAAATCAAAAACAGCCTAAGACAGACATTCTGGTTGATCCGCTCACCTAGAATGATGTTTTAGATCGCCAGTCAGTACATATAAAGAGAAGTATCTGCCAACCGGAAAGGAGACAGAAGGGTTTTGCGATACCAGTAAGTAGGCCTATACATAATTTTGGTGTAAAAGATGTTGTATACCAAAGGGCATTTTTTTGCCAGTGGACAGGAAATTTTTGAGAAAATAGGAGGAGCTGAGAAGCAGCGAAGTATAGATGAGAAAGGAAGGAGAAGAAAGAAATGTTCAGTTAGAGAAGTGCGCTATGTCGCGTCGACATTAAGGAGGAAGTTAGCAGATAAATTAGGTCATTTAAACAGTGAGGAGAAAAGGATGTTGCAGCCAATGTCAGAGGACTTTTCTTGGTTGTTTGAAGAGAGGCAATTCTTACTGGCCACGGATTTGGTTGAGCACGAAATTCCGACGGGAGAAGCCCGGCCAATTGCACAAAAACTTTCCCGTATACCATACCATTTGCAGTCTGTAGTTGAAGATACGAATCAGCAGCAATTATCTGCAGGAATCATACAGCCCTCCATGGACGTAGTGCAGGGTGAGTCCGTTTACCAGAAACGTGTAGGAAGAGGTTGAGTGCTGGTGGCTTAGTTTGAAACAATTTTCTTAGGTTGGTGGCGGAAGCGAAAGTGAGCTTTGTTTACTGGCAGATTTCAAACTTGGCGCTGATTCCTAGGAGGAGGCGGAGGTGGCGGTCTGGTCCTCGAAAAGTAGTTGAAATTAGGGAGTTGAACACGTTTGAATATGTATATGGAATTGTAAATGGAATTATTTAATATAGCGGGGTGGTGAGAGTGAATTAGCGAGCGTTCTCGCGACGAGCAAACGCGCTGTTATACGGTCATGGTGGATTCCACTGTCGGTCAAACTCTGGCGCCAAACGTATCCTTTGTACGGGACGCGGTCGACAGGTTCCATCATGTCCGGCGTTAAGTGCTCGCGGGCACGGCCGACCGTTTGTGGCGGGACCCTCAGGCGCCGCTTGCCGCCGCCTACCTGGCGCGCTGGCCGTGGGGGTGTGCTTGACATCAGCGGGCCAGGGAGCGGGCTCAGCCACCCGCGCGTACGTCAGCTGCGCTCTGGAGTTTCGCTGTGTGAGCATGGAGAAGTCAGTTGGGACACACCTGCATGACCATAATGTGTGAAATAAAAAGTCATTTTCCAGGTATTTACAGAAGGCTATGACCGTTGTGCGAATCAGCTCTGAGGGAGACAATTTTGGCGGGAAACGTGGGAAGGGGACAAATACACGTGTTGAGCGGACAAGGGGCCGCTGTGACGTCAAACTCGACAAGTTCCAGCGAAAACATGTTTACGATGTGGGAGCGATCGCTGGGCTCGCCCCCCGCGCTAGTGGCCGGCCGCCTCACATGACAGGCGTAGCGAGTGTCTCCACGCGCTGACCAGGGGGTGGCAAGGATATGAAGTCATTCAGTTGGAGCGCGGACGTTGTGGTGACTGCACTGCGATATCAAAGATGTGTGTGCTGCCTGTGTTGGAGAACAAGTGATGACTGTACTGCTTGAAAAGTCTTCAGTCGGTCCCCCCCCCCCCCCCCCCGCCCCTGCAAAACCAAAGGATGTGAATTACGTTACTATAAGTGCAGTTTATTATTTGATGTGATTATGATAGGCTACCAGTGAAAAAAAAGATAAGTGACGGGTAAAGCTCGTACATGTGATCAATTATGGTGTTGGGGATTTGAACTTGTGATAGATTTTTGTTATGGATGTAAGGAGAATGGCTTTCTCACCGAGAAAATCGGACATCTTGAATAAATAATAAATGATAATAATACATAGAAGTACAGTTTTCGAGAGAATATCGTGTTGGAATTTGAATTTGGCGCAATTTCCTAGTGGAGGTAGGCCTATAATAATAAATGATAATGAATTATAATAAATGATAATGAATGATAATGAATGTTAATAAATGATAATGAATAATAATGTACAAAAGTAAGGTTTTGCAGCCATTATCGTGTAGGAATTTGAATTTGGAGGGAATTTTCTAGTGGACGCAGGTCAATAATAATAAATAATAATAAATGATAATAAATAATAATAAATGATAATGAATGTTCATAAATGCTAATGAATAATAATAATAAAGACAAATACGGTCTTTGCATGCATTATCATGTTGGATTCAAACTTCCCGCCATTTTTTCTTCTGGAGGCTTAGGTTAGTGGATGTAGCACAATTGACCTATTTTCCCGCCAAAATTCAAACTTCCCGCCTTTCTGTCTGGAGGTTAGGTTAGTGGACGTAGCACAATTGGGCTATTTTCCCGCCAAAATCCGCCATCTTGGATGACGTTATGTGCTGTTGCCAAGTCTACATACCGCCATCTTGTATGACGTCATCGCCGCCATTTTGAATAAATTTGGCAACAATGGAGAGTGGGGTGACGCCTCTTTGTCCCCTTATTCACCTTACCAAGAACTGACGAGACATTCGACCGTTTGGGAACCTGTAAGTACTTTACCACCCTTGATTTGCGTTCTGAGTGCCATCAAATCCCTGTTGCACCCAAGGACCGCTATAAAACTGCTTTTGTTGTACTTATAGGATTGTATGAATTTGTAACAATTGGTTTGAGAAACGCCCTCGCCACTTTTCAAAGATTTGCAGATTTGCTGCTGCATGGGTTGGAACCTTTAACATTTTTGGTGTATTTAGATGACATGGTTATTTTTTCTAAAACGATAAAAGAACATGCAGAAAGACTTAGGGATATTTTGGAAAGTTTGAAAGGAGCTCATTTGAGTGTAAAATTAGGAAAGTGTGCTTTCACCCAATCACAAGTACAATATCTAGGTCATGTAATAAGTGGAGAAGGTGTCAAACTGGATCCCCGATTGACCACAGCAGTAAGGGAATTTCCAACACCGACAAATGTCAGAGAACTAGTCATGTTTAGGCCTTGCAAACTACTACAGACGTTTTGTTAATAATTATGCTACCATTGCTAAGCCCCTGACTAAAGTATTGAAAATAAAAAGTTAATTTTATTTGGATCAAAGCATGTGATGATGCTACGCTTCAAATGCAACGTTTTGACTAGAGCCCCTGTACCAGCATACCCAGATTTTGAAAACCATTCATACCGTCAGTAGAGACCTCAGATTATGCTGTAGGAGCCATTCTATCACAAGAGATAGATGACGAAGAACGACCAATTGGTTATGCGTCTCGACAGCTTAATAAAGCGGAGTCAAATTACAGCACCACAGAGAAGGAACTTTTAGCACTCATATTTGGTGTAACTTTTTCGGATATTATTTGTATGGGAGAAAATTTATTGTAATCACTGACTGTGCCGCATTACAGTGGATACTAAGCTTAAAATACCATAGCAGCAGGTTAACTCATTGGGATTTAAAACTGAGCGAATTTGAGTATGAGGTAAAACACAAACCGGACAAGTTACATCAAAACGTCGACGCATTAAGCCGAAAAGACAGAGTGGTCGTAGCTAATGACGTTTCTATTGAAGAAGGGAAACACAGCAAAGAGATGTCGAATGTCAGAAGTATGAAACCTTGTCTGAGTTTTCTATTGAGGAAACCACTGGGTAAACAGGCAGTAATCCCTAAAGAATTGTGTTCCAAGATTATCGCACAATGTCACGATAGCCTGCAAGCTTGTCATAACGGCCTTCGCGCCACAAATTGCCGAATAGCCGCCCATTATTTCTGAGAAGGAAGACGGAGAGACGTGCAAAAGTATATTCAAAATTGCTTACCTTGCGTTAAGAGGTCATTGCCACCTCAAACGGAAGTGTCTTTACAGCAGGTACCAGAAGCCACTTATCCCTGGGCCATAGTAGCCGCAGATGTCGTTAGTCCTTTCCCTGTGAGCCCAAAATAATCGGTATATTTTGTCACTTATAGATCATTTTTCTAGGTTCTTGATTCACGTCCCTATATCGGATAGGTCTGCTGAAACAAGAGCTCATGTATTTGTCACCCATTTGGTGTTACCATAGGGAAGTCCTGAAGCTGTACTCACAGATCAAGGTACGAATTTCATGACTGCATTGTTTACAGAAGTTTGTCGGTTGTTGCGAATTAAGAAGTGGCAAACGACACCATTCCATCTAAAAGCGAACGGTCGCCTGGAGCGAGACCACCAACCGTTATGCACATGCTGTCTTACTATGTTAATAAACATCAGTCTGACTGGGACAGGTATGTCCAATACGTTACATCAGCATATAACAGCCATGTCCATGAAGCTACTGGATACTCACCTTACGAAGCGGTATATGGGCGCCCTATGAATTCGTCTTTTGAAACTGACAAACTGCCCCCTGCAATTAAATCTGTGGCGCCGATGAAATCGACACCAACATCGATATGCATTCATCTTTGGACTCTATGCTTTATCTTTGGCTGTTCCGCCATGTTCAGTTCAGTTCTTTGTGATCATTGTATGTGTTAAGGTTAATAAATGAACTATCGCTAAATGGGTGTGATTATTGGTGCAACCAACATGGTAATCCTCCTCACTGGGGACCTCGAGTTGTAACGTCTTCCGTTTTCACCGTTTTACTATGTGCGCGACCTCTGTGTCGGTTATTTTCGCGTGTAATACATCGACACAGCATTCGAACAATGACTTCGGCCCAGCGCCTTACGCCGGATTTTGTGATCGACATGCATCGTGTTGCGGGTGATGTACACCCTCCAGGACTGCAACATGATGCCTCTCACTCGATGATTCCGCCGGACGTTTTTGAGCCTGCAACAATAAGTGAGATTAGGAGTGTGCATGACTCCGGCTATCAAACGCCTTTGTTCCCGCCACATGTGCCCTCCCTCATCGACTGTGCAGTTACTTCTTACGGATCTCCGTGCAGTGCGGAACCAATGCCGATTTCTGCAAATGCTTCGTCGGACAACCTTCTACCGCCAGGAAAACGTTTTGCCATGCCGCAATCTGTGCAGTACCATGCGGATACCTGCCACGTTGCCGGAACTGCTTTGTTCACAGGTCTACCTCCTCAGCATCTGACCACGTCCGCGCCTGCCTCGGTTTAGCATCAGCACATGTCTTCCTACTTCGATACCTCGGCCTGCAACAGGAACAATAACTTGTTATCTGTCCCTGACCTCCACCTCCGTCCCACTGCTACGCCTCAGTGTTTTGTGCCACGACATTCACCTCATTTGCACACCATTTTGAGTGGAGTGACTATGAACAGTGAAGATTCACACATTCTGTTCCACGTTCGACATCATTTCCCATTGTGTGCTTTGGACAGCCCGCACCTCCGAAGCCTCCCTGCAACACAGGTGGCCCCAGCTCTGATCATACATCGAGCTTTCAGTGGACAAACACGCGTTCTCAAACTTTGAACTTTTTCTCACCTATCGTCCCCGCACCGGCTGCAGTCGAGGTTCCGCTACCGTTCTCGGCACATCACGGTGCCTCATCCGCGTCAGTCTTCTGCGGCGCATCAATCCGAACACACCCGCAACGTGGTGAGCTTCCGCAACCGCAATCGACACATTATGGTGTCTCACCTGCGTCGCCCTTCTGAGTCGCGACAGATTGCGCTCAACCACAATGTGTCACCTTCACCCTGCCACCCAAACAGCCATCGTTGCCACATCCCCTGGAGGCACACTCTCCTGGAATACTACAGCAACAACAGCTCGATTCAGGCAGTGCCCTGACGAACTCAACTCAACCTGTTTTTCCGAACATTCTACAGCACTTACCGATGCTGCAGCCATTTAATCCTGACAGTGCAACAACCTGGTTCAAAATTGTGGACGAAGTGTTCGACCATTACAAACTCGACGAGTCAACCAGGTTTCTGTGCCTCATCATCCAACTGCACGACCGGGAGGACTTGATTACTGATCTGGTCGACACCCCGGACTCATCTACCCGGTATACTGTAGCCAAAAAGACAGTTCTACGTTGGCTTGCACACTCAACTGAGGCAGCAATATGGCAAATGCTCCACGTCGAGCAACTAGGCAACAACAAACCTTCCCAGCTCTGGAGACGGCTACGTGCCCTGGTCAGCGATGATCTATTCTCTGGCAAAGCTCTCCTCGCCATCTGGTCAGATAAACTATCTCCTCACATCCGCTTTGCTCTGGCTCATAGGTCTCCTGAACCTGTCGAGCAAAGAATGGCAATTGCTGGCAAGCTAACGATGCATCACTGCTCTATTTCGCCAGCCACTGCCTACCTGACAATTCTCAGGTTCAGGCTCATCGCCCTGTCGCCAGACGCGGCTGGGGTCGTACTGTGCGACCGTTCCGCTCGCTCCGGGAAGCAGTAAACAAGTAACAGGGACGTCACTGGCTCCGCCCACGGTCACGTCCCCTCCTGCAACCGAACTGCTGCAGCCACTGAACCTCGGCCACCGCCATTGGCAACGAACTTTCCACAGGAAATGCAACTGCACTACCCGTACTGTTACTTCCACACACGGTTTGGTGAGGCAGCACGGAGCTGCAGACAACCCTGCTACTTCCCAAGTGCCAATCGCAGGTAGGTCCGAGTGCCGCCTCCTGCGCACAACATGACAGGCACCCCCAGTGCTCCATTCTGTCCGGGAACGACCGGATAATTGTGGACGACTTTACATTAAATACATTTCGTTGGGATACCTTTTCCTAGTGGACACAGGCGCCGATGTTTCACTGCTGCCCACGTCCTTAGCGTCGTTGAACATCCGCCCTCATCATACTTCACTGCAAGCCGTGAATTCAACTAAACTACAATGCTTGGGTTCAACTTCCCACGTCGTCTCACTCTCCACAAACTGCAAACTCGAGTGTACTTTTTTAGTGTGCAAAGTTGACGGACCTATACTAGGCACTGACTACTTGTGACACCACAAACTTTCACCGGACCTAGTGCAAAACACCGTGTTTCATCATCCGCCCAAGACTCACTTCCCCTGTGCTCTGTCAAGCAACCCCCCCCCCCCCCCCCACGTGACACATCGGTCCAGGCTCATCTCATCCGTACATGCTCCTCTCTGTCGACGATGTTACAAGAAATCACGCACAAGTGCCTTGTCGAGCTTGAACATGTCGCTCACCTACGCAAGGAAAACTTCGAGCTCTCCCTCCGGCTCCACAAAACACAGCTCCAGCTCTCCAGTGCAGCAAAGGAATTACAGACACTACAACAAGGACAAAGCAAGGTCAGTAAGGGCGCCGAATCTGCTTGCAATCCCAGCAATCGAGCCCCCGTGTGTTTACATCCCGCTACCCCTCAAAACTGTGCTATCAAGACTGCCATAATGTGTACTGACAGTTCCGCAGGGCCACACCCTCCTAACACGGCAGCATTTGACACTCGGCCAGACACAAGTGCGCATGCGCAACGAGCGTCACGTGTTCCCGAATTGACTGCTCCTACCCCGCCCCTCGCGGACAGCACCTCAAACTATGCAACTTCGGCTCCTGCGCGCCACCATGCGACCGCCACTGACAACACAAACAGTGCAATCGCGCCAAGCGTTTCACCCGCGACCGTGCTGCCACAGGCCGCACCCTCGGACAGTGGACTCACTAATGGCTCACGAGCTCTACCCAGGTCACCCGACCACGGTGCCACTGCTTCGGGCCGGCGGCCATCTTGTCACGTTGACTCGTGGTACACTTCGCCACCTCGGCTCCCGTCGGATCTCCCAAGTGGCTACGAACACCACGACCACGCCTCGCCTGCCCTGCACACCACACATTGTAAACAAACCGTCTCCTGTACCGCCGGCAACATTTCCGTCGTCACCAATGGCACAGTTCACAAGCTTCGCCTCACGCCAGGTCCCCCGATCTCCAGTAAACCATGTCGACTTTGTCCTGAGCGCCCCTACAACCTTAAAAATCAGATTTCTGAACTACTAACCTCCGGCGTCACTGAACCCTCTGCCAGTAGCTGGTCTACGCCCATACATATGACATCCAAGAAAGATGGGTCCTGGCACATGTGCGGAGACTATCGTCGACTAAACGCACGAACACTTATGGACACCTACCTCTTATCCAACATTGCCGACTTTACCAGTTCCCTCGCAGGTGCGACCATGTTCTCTGTCATTGATTGCAAACAGGCCTACTAGCAGATCCCCATGGCACCTGAAGACATCGAGAAGACAGCAATCACCACCCCGATCGGGTTATTTCAGTTTCGATTCATGCCCTTCGGTCTGAAAAGCGCAACCCAGACCTGGCAACACTTTATCAACGAAGTGCTATTCGACCTAAAATTAAGCTTTGCATACCTTGATGACATTCTTGTGTTCAGCTCCTCTGTCGAGGACAACATTTGCCATGTGCAAACTGTTATGAACACTCTTGTGGCAGCAGGCAGCGAGACAAACCAGGACAAATTGCAGCTACATCAATCCGCTGTCACTTTTCTTGGTTTTCAGGTCTCTGTCGATGACATTTCACCGCCCCCTGAAAAAGTACAAACAATACTAAACCAACCCAGACCTTCGTTATTAAAAGAGCCTCGGAGCTTTCTGGGGACACACAATTATTATTGCCGACATCTACTTTGGGCTGCAGAGATTCAGGCTCCACTGACGGACACCTTGGCAGGCACCAACACTTCTGGATCTCAGCCTGTTCCATGGACCCCTGCTTTGACTGACTCTTTCACTGCCCTCAAAAATCTTCTTGCCGAGGCCTGCACCATCGCGCATCCACCTCCCAATGCACAGCTTTTCATCACCACAGACGCGAGCGATACTGCCATCAGTGCTGTCCTTAGCCAGACAACCGACGGTCAAACTTCGTCTTTGCTGTTCTTCTCGTGCCAGCTCACCAATGCACAACGGAAATATTCCGCGTTTGGTAGGGAGTTGCTCGCGGTCTACGAAGCGATTAAGCAGTTTAAGACTAACGTTGAGGGACGCCCTTTCTATGTTTTAACGGACCACAAACCCCTGGCTGCAGCCATTACAAACCCGCCAGCTGACCCGCCTCCTCGCCGCTTCAGATACATGGACTTCATATCTCAGTTCACCAGCGATGTCAGACACATGAAGAGTGCTGACAATATAGTTGCTGATTTCCATTCACGAGGCGATGCCTTCCATTCGCTGTTAGACCTCTCTGAACTACTAACCTCCAACCCGCCAATGAGGAAACACAAAACCTGATTTCAGACTCTACTTCTTCACTACACTTCGTCCGCACCACCTTCCCTGGCATTTCTGATGGGATCTGGTGCGACGACAGTACGGGCACGTTACGCCCCCTCATCCCAACCACACGCCATTGAGCTGTCTTCAATGCATTGCATAATTTAGCCCACCCCGGTTTTCATGCGTCCGCCTGCCTCGTAGCGGAGCGCTTTGTGTGGAGAAATGTCAACAAGGACTGCCAGCAATGGGCACACTCCTGCATTGTGTGCCAACGCTGCAAAGTACACAAGCACACTTCACACCCCCTTGGCGCCTTTTCGATCCCTCCTGGGCGTTTCCAGCATATTCAGATTAACATTGTCGGCCCTCTCTCCCCCTCTAACGGCTTTCGTTATGTTCTCCCGCCAATCGACCGAACAACTCGCTGGGTCGAGGCTGTCCCCCTCCCAGCTTTCGTCGAGTCATGGGTATCACATTTCAGATGTCCAGCTATCATCACGACTGACCAGGGCAGACAATTTGAGTCGGCCCTGCTCAAAGGGATTTGTAACATTTACGGCATCCAATGCATCTGTACCACAGAGTAACGGGCTAGTCGAGCGCTGGCACCGCGCTTTCTAGGCGGCTCTTCGATGCCACGACTCTCTATGGGTGGAGGCCCTTCCCCTTGTCCTACTCAGCATTCGTGCGATTTATAAGGAAGACCTCAAAGGCACAATAGCCGAGTTCATATACGGCCAGAACATTGTTCTCCCTGGCGAACTTGTGAACCCTTCTGTTTCTCTCCCTCAGTCTGACTTACCTTCCTTCGTGGACCGCGTCAGACACCACTTCATCAACCTCCATATTCCTCTGCCTGCCAGCCATTCCTGCCCTAAGGTTCACATCCCGAAATCTCTGGACAATTGCGAGTACCTCATGCTCCGAGATGACACTGTCCGTGCTCCCCTCGAGGTGTTTGTGCCTGTCCCCCTGGACATAATCCATGACATCTCAATAATACTGTGTGATTATACACTGTTTGTCGTGTGTTTCTCTTCATCCAGTGCTCATGACACAACCTCCGCCATTCCCTGCCGCCTGATGAAATGTGTTCCCCTCCTGCCCGACGTCGACCTGGACATGCTTCGTGTGTTCGCCACACCCACCGGAGACATCGTCGTCGTCGCTCAGTTCCACCCGCAAACCACCAGCCTACCTGTCGCTGCACGACCAGCACACCCAGTACAACACCCAGCTCGCTTCAACGACTTCCAGGTTCGGTGGCCGAACCTTCCTTCACGACATCTACCCAAACAACTCCCCGGCGACGCTGTCGAGCTGACCGTGGTCCGGCTCCCATGGACCACCCCTGCCGATGCCATAGTCACCCCCACCCCCCTGGGCCTCTTAAGAGTACTCCGTACATCGATATGCTTTCATCTTTGGACTCTAAGTTTTATCTTTGGCTGTTCCGCCATGTTCAGTTCAGTTCTTTGTGATCCTTGTATGTGTTAAGGTTAATAAATGAACTGTTGCTAAATGGGTGTGATCATTGGTGCAACCAATCCGGTAATCCTCCTCAAATCCAAAGATGTGAAAGGTTTAGCATGACGTCTAAAAACCATTTGGAAAAAAGTAAGAGAGAACAGTGCCCAAGCCACCGCCCAACAGTTAAAGAGGAGTAATCAAAAAGCAAAAATATCCGAGTACATGGTAAGAGACCTAGTTATGTTGAGCCATCCAGCAGTGAAAAAGGGAAGATCCAAGAAGTTTTCACCTACCTATGGATGACTATACCATATCATCCAGCTTACTTCGCCATTAAATGCGGAAATTCAGTTAGCAGAATGCACAGTGATCGTTCATTATGACAGATTGAAACTGTATAAAGGACCCGAGCTTTACTCTAAAAATTTTATAGGAACACCCCATCGTACCTGCCAGCGGATCACTGACTACCTGTCATTTGAAATACGCCCCATTACGTGTATGGTTTTGCTAGATGATCACACAATGTTAATGACAAGAATATGTACTTCCAAGTTTAACAACAAATTTGTTACTCTAAAAGTGAAAGGAATCTTCCTTAAATGCTATTTTAATGTTTTCATATGATGACGATGGAGAGTAAACAAGGTAAGTTTTTATGATACCACGTATTTCTGTATATTAAATGCCAAGGACGAAGTCGCTCAGTTAAAGCTAGTCGTTGCAGTTTGTTTACATACAGCAAGCCCTGCTCCTCACCTCTTAGCGACGTCGCCCCCCCCCCCCCCTCACTTCTCTCACCTCACGTCTTCTCGCTGAGTGAGCAGCCGATTACACAGTCCCCTTCCCCGGAACCCCACCTCAGCCGTTGGCGCGGGCAGCATCTGCACCTTTCCCCTCGCTCCTATTCACCCCCCCCCCCCCCCTACCGCCTGCAGCATAACCAGTAAATCCAAGAAGATAGTAGTGAAAATAAATCCACCAGCCTACTATTGCTTTACAGATTTTGCTAGTTTTAGTCAATAATGGGAATTATTTGTGACGTTTATTTGAATTTTCAGTAAAGAATAAAACCTAGAATGAAAAGAAATTTTTTTCTTATAAAAACTGTCTATACCGCCAAAAAGGTAGGAGACATTGGAATTGAATTTCAGACTGGTCTCCAGATGTGTTGTATTACCACTCTCGCGGTTAATAAACAGGTCAAGGACGCTGGCCCTTGCCGTGATATTTATTCTGTAAGTGACCACTGTGAGGGAAACATGTCAGCCAAACGATTGAATTTGAAATGCCAATGTACAAACGGTAAAGTCAAATAACAACCCAGTCGACGTTAGTTCCGAATAACGATCTAACATCACTGTCCAGTTCAGAAGTTATTAGCCACTGGTTTCGAGTAAGTGATTTCTAAGAGAGCCAAGTCGACCTCACAATTCATACAGAAGTATAAAAAATTCATAAATTACGTTCATTTGGGAAAAACAGAGTATTTAAGTGAATAAATGCGTCATAATAGTTTTGAGAACTTTAACAATTGGGTTATCTGAGTTCCTGGAAAACATCCTCCATGAATAACTGTTGTGAACAACATAGGCTAACTCTGGAAGGAAATTTTGTGACCATACCCAGGAACTAAACTCCATGCGTAGCAAGAGGACGAACCCAGCGTGAACACCAGTACTACCGCCGAGCCAGTTGAAACCGGACGCAGCCATACTGTCAGCTGTACTGTCAGCAACTTACATTCTCACGAGCGCGATGCGTGTCACACCTTAGCACCTCAAGCTGCACTGAATCTCAACACAGAATTCTTAACCATTATACAACAAATCCTTTGAATAACTTTACACACATTTTCAGTACTAAGGAACTTACTTTCCTTCCTTTACACGTGACAATTGGGCTCTAATTTTATTGAAAACAAAAGAGCCGACAGGTAAGTCATATCGATGTCTTCGAGATGCAACTAGCTACGTCGAGCTGCCAATGATGATTATATGGAAGCACGTAGTTGAGCGAATTAACAAAAGGAACAACAATCATACTCTTGAACGATTGATTGAGAGACTGATAATCACCAATATTTGCAAATACAAATCAACACAGGAAACAGCATATCACCTGTTTAATAATTATTGGTCTGTTTATTGAAGGAGACATAAAACCACTTTTCATCAGAATCGTGTTAAAGGAAGTATTAACGTAACATTAAACTCTACCACAGCATTACACATAACGTGTCCATGACTTTAACGACAGTTTTCTTGTAGGCAGATTTAGATTAGATTAGATTAGATTAATACTTGTTCCATAGATCATGAATACGACACTTCGTAATGATGTGGAACGCGTCAGGTTAATAAAAGATGTCTGTACAAGATATTACATCACACAAAATATTGCATGACACTAATCTTTAAGTTGTTGTTTTTTCCCTTAATTTATATCTAAAAATTCAGCCAATGAGTAGGAATTGTCATCTAGAAATTATTTTAATTTATTTTTAAATGTTAGTTGGCTATCTGTCAGGCTTTTGATGCTGTTTGGTTGGTGATCAAGGACCTTTTTGGCAGCATAATTTACCCCTTTCTGTGCCAAAGTCAGATTTAACCCTGCATAGTGAAGATCCTCCTTTCTCCCGGTGTTATAGCTATGCACACTGCTATTACTTTTGAACTGGGTTGGATTATTAACAACAAATTTCAAAAGTGAATATATATACTGTGAGGTTACTGTGAGGATCCCTAGATCCTTGAATAGATGTCTGCAGGATGACCGTGGGTGGGCTCCAGCAATTATTCTGATTACACGTTTTTGAGCAATGAATACTTTTCTACACAACGATGAATTACCCCAGAATATGATGCCATACGAAAGCAGTGAATGAAAGTAGGCATAGTAAGCTAATTTACTGAGATTCTTATCACCAAAATTTGCAATAACCCTAATAACATACGTAGCTGAACTTAGACGTTTCAGCAGACCGTCAATGTGTTGCTTCCAGTTTAACCTCTCATCAATGGACACACATAAAAATTTTGAAAATTCTACCTTAGCTACAGACTTCTGTCCAAAGTCTATATTTATTATTGGAGTTATGCCATTTACTGTACGGAACTGTATATACTGTGTTTTATCAAAATTTAAAGAGAGTCCGTTTGCTGAGAACCACTTAATAATTTTGTGAAAAACATCATTTACAATTACATCACTTAGTTCTTGGTTTTTGTATATTATTACTATACTTGTATCATCAGCAAAAAGAACTAACTTTGCATCTTCATCAATGTGGAATGGTAAGTCATTACTGTATATCAAGAACAGTGAAGGACCTAAGACCAAACCCTGTGGCACCCCGTACTTGATAGGCCCCCCAGTTTGAGAAATCAGCTGTTGTTTTAACATTACATGAACCACTTACTACAACTTTCTGCATTCTTCCAGTTAAGTATGAATTAAACCATTTGTGCACTGCCCCCCCTCGAACCATAATGATTTAGCTTATCTAAAAGAATTCCATGATTTACACAATCAAAGGCCTTTGAGAGATCACAAAAAATATGGGTGATGTCCGATTATTCAGAGAACTTAATATTTGATCAGTGAAAGCGTATATAGCATTTTCTGTTGAAAAGCCTTTCTGAAAACCAAACTGGCATTTTGTTAGTACTTTATTTTTAAACATATGGAAGGCTACTCTTGAATACATTACTTTCTCAAAAATGTTTGGAGTACCAAAGAGTACCAGTTGGTATGAAAATATAAACAAGAGCGTAAGGGAATAACAGAGAATACTTACACTTATTTTGCTATGAAATGTAACTGGAGAATAAGGGAATTTTGTGTAAAGGAAATGATATTTTGTACTTTTGTTTCTGTCGCGGTTTTGCCACTGCTTGCCAATTACTTATGTCTAATTACTTGTAACCAGTTACTTAGGTCCATGTATTATTTTACTATTGTTCATTTTTACTATGTTTTATTACTAACTATTTAGAGAATTTTGCTAGAGTTTTGCCAGTACCAGTAATCTAGTATATGGGTACTTCAACCTAATGTTTCCATGTGTCACTGTGATTTTTGTGGGATTTCAAGAATGCTAGAATAATTTCCATGTATTGCCAATTATTTAAGTGTTTATTAATGATGTCTTAGGTAAGAAATTATTTTGGAGGGGTAATTTAAGATGAACCAGGCTTTATTTCATTTGTATTTGAATGTTTATCCGGAGGGACATACCACATGCCTACCCCCGTGATAGGTAACATAAACAGAGTGAATTACACCCACAGATCGAGCAAGCTTTGGCCATGTAACTAGTCTGTTGGATGAACAAGAGAACAACACTCACAAGAGCACATATCTTACGTGACGCGGCTGACACCCACGCGGACCCTTAGCTGTCTAAAGTCGTTCCTTCACATTTCGGTTTTGCTGCCTAGACCATCCTACCTACTTTCTTCTGTCAGCTTTCAACAGAACAATGCCTTTTGGAGTCTATTATCCGGGCATATTCCAACACAAAACTATTCAGTTCAAGTGGGCTAACACAGTTAGACTTTAATCTTTGATGTTGAAGAAGAGTTTAAAAGAATGATGTTTCGTGCCTCTGACGACAGCTGATCAAGTACTAACAGACGCGAGCCACATCTAGCCCGCAGCTAAACCACCAGTGAGTGGAAATCTCTGTTCAAAACTTGATCTTCCTTTGACCCTGTTTTTCCTTTGTATTTTCCGAAGGAATGCCGACTACTGAAGTAGCAGCACTTAACTGTATGACGTGTCTCATGACACTGCAATATACCCAATGATAGATGGAGTTTTAAGTAACTGGCTGTGCCCGATGAGGCCAACACTACGGAGTCATAAGGAAAGTGAATTTGGTCGCATCATAAAGTTTTTATCTTGTGAGAGATGTCAAGTTTTAAGAAGAAGTATGTAGCAGCTATCTTGGAATCGCAGTATTGTCATATACACAGTTAAGTAGGCGATACCGTCGTGTCAACGATACGCTGTGCACTATACCTTCATAAAGGAAAAGTTCTTCAGAAATTACGCTCAACTTAGTTGTTCTAATTCAATTCCTTACGCTTTCTGTTTCCACTATGGGAATCTCTAGATTCTGGTCGAGTTTTGTTTTTCTCCTCTCGTTATCAGCAGCGTTGACATCCAATGACCCAATGTACGCCCCAGCTGCACCAAACTGGTGTCACTTTTCTTTGTCATTCTCACATTATGGTGTTCAGCAAACATATTGATGCATGAGAAACTTCCTCTCACAATGTGAAGTTTATTACACTTGGATGGTCAGCCCAGAGAGGCTTTTAAGTTTATTTACTTATTGATATAGCATATGCAGTCATTTAGTATGATATTTCTGTACCTCTTTTCTATATTTATGTATGTTTATGTAATTTTAAACAGAACCCCTGTAACGACGCATCGAGCGTAATGTCACACATAATCCCACTTCTGTCACCCGCCGCTCTGACATAGCACCATAAGTATTGTTTTGCCCATCATCATCGAATAAGCCATATTGATTGCGCACATCTATTCCCATTTATTCAGTAATGCTATACCACTTTTTGTGGCATTTATATTCATCACTGTTCATTCTGAATACCAAAAATCTCTAATCAAATCCAGAAGTTTTTGTGCAGCATTGTGCTGTGCTCATCGATCTTTCTCATTTAGTAACATTATACCCCTTTCGTGACATTAATATCTGTCACTTCTCACTTTGAAGCACATAAATACGCTCATCAGGCGCAGGAGCCCAAGAACATGCGGAGAGAGTGTAAAATACAGACAGAGCAGTAAACAGTGTCGGTAAGCTCCTTCTTCCTCTCGCTCTTAAATCTGACGCTTGCTTCCTGTGCAGCGTACATGCGTACGCCACATTTGACAGTGGCAGCCACTTCGGCTCCACTTCTCAGCTATGTGCTGCTCTGACGTAACGTAGCCCTGAAGTTATCTGCTGCGCGCCTTTCTGACATAGCGCGAGAAGTTGACCTTTCAGCCAGCTGCCACTCTGACGTAGCTCTGTGCAGATCTTTAGCAAACGGTTCCTGTTGGAACACCACTTCCAACATTTCACAAAATGGCTCTGAGCACTATGGGACTCAACTTCTGAGGTCATTAGTCCCCTAGAACTTAGAACTAGTTAAACCGAACTAACCTAAGGACATCACAAACATCCATGCCCGAGGCAGGATTCGAACCTGCGACCGTAGCGGTCTTGCGGTTCCAGACTGCAGCGCCTTTAACCGCATGGCCACTTCGGCCGGCCAAACATTTCACACCACCATGGCTTACTCACTTAGTGTTCACACCCATTTACCTACATTTTTTCCACCCGAAAGTTCATTCGTGGTTCCTGTCAGCTAACTTGACGTTTCTGTATAACCCATCTTAGCGTCAATTGACCTCTTAAAACATGAAAAAGGACAAATTTCTTATGATCGCTTGTTAGCACCATTAAATGAAAGGCAAACGGCCGTTCAACTACATACCAGCATTATAACCAGCACCACAGTAACCCCAGCTAGTAGAAGAAAGAACCTATCAGGCATGTCTAAAAACTAGTGTAGTGAAGTGCTCACCTAGTGTTAACTCCCTTTTTAAATGTGTTTGAAACGTGTGAACTTCCCCTCATACCCCCCTGGCTGAGTTCCGGTGAACGGGTTTGGCCACGACCACACCCCCTTCTCGCCAGCTGCCCCCTGAGGACAACACAACGCAACGCCACCTCATGCCACTCGCCCCCGCAGTGACTCACCAGTGGTGATACGTATCTCTGAATCTCATTTAAAATGGAAAAACAAAAACATTTTTTTGCATAAATGCTACATTCATACTATTACTTTTGAATTTCTGAGTTGTGATGTCAGTGGTGAACTCTGCATATCTTTGAATATACTTAAAAACACCTGTATCAAGTTATTAGTTCCGTTCATTCACACTCAAAGACACTTGTTTCAGAGTCACAGTAGTGATGCTTTGTAATTTTTATTTACTTTGAAATATTCATACTATATTCTTTGTGTTTTGTTACGCTTGTAATTATGTTTTGATGTTTTTTAATGCTTGTTCTTGTTTTGAAAACATATGATATTGTTGAAGTACGTAAGTCCCTTTGTGACCCCTAGGAGGTCTTTAGAGTCTCTACACCCTCCATAGGTTAAGGCCTCTGCCATCTTCTGTGGGAACCATTAACAGTCAAATAACAACTACTATGTTTTGCAAACTATAATTGTTCACATTTAAATAATAATTACATTGAGTGAATTCACATACGTTCTCTGCTCCCACGGAAGGGGGAGGAGTGTAAAGGATGAGCCAGTCGATAGGAAAATTTTAACTTATTTTATTAGCTCCCAGAGGTAACTTCGTTTTTCCATTATGGCCAAGCCATGGCCAGCAGTGTCAGCTGCCTGTAAATTCTTTTGTCCCACGGTCTAGCAACAGAAAGTCAGCACTGAGGAAGGGCACCTTGAACACCCGTCTCCCTCGTGTGCTGACGAGGGTACGCTATGCACTCTGGAAAGTTCCATGCCAACTACACAGTTTTCTTGATCCTGACCAATCAGGGCATAGGAAGCAGCATGGTGCGTCGAATATACCCGGCCACCTGTCGCCGGGCCCGCTCTCTTGTTTTCTTGCTCTCCTGTAGCAGTGAACATCTTCCGCTTCTCCTGATGCTGCGGCACTGTGGACTTAGTTTTCGTGGACACCAACCTTCGTTGCACTTTACCTTCTGGCTCACCCTCACCTCCCTAGGACTAGCAATGTGACCCCTTTTTAACATGCTTTCGCCAATAAATGGCCTTTGTCTAAATATTATCCTGATGATTTGATTTGATTTATTTCGTGTTCCATAGGTCCAACTGTGTTGGATACACAAGGATGTGGAACGAGTCAGTTTTTACAAATACAATTTGATAATCTTATAGCATATACAGAAATTTGATTACATAATTATATAAAAATTTATACGGTAAATTCTTTGGGCAGCAATACAGAAAAAGAAAATACATATTTTCTTAGAATCATTAAAACACTACAGAAAACAGATACAGAGCACACACAGATACAGAGCTCAAGTTAAATAACATTCTTAGTGGCATTATGTCAACTTGTATTGTTGTTCCACACAATATTTCTTAATATCTATAGCTTTGTGTGCTACACTGTCCTTGACATAAATTGCTACTCCACCTTTATCTTTACTTTCCCTACAGTAGTATGTTACAAAACTATAACTTACTATAGATGGCAAGGCACATTTATCAGTAACATGGTGCTCAGTTAAGCACAAAATCTGAGCATTAGTTATACTGTCATTTTCACTAATGTTAATAAGGGCTTGATCTGTTTTGTTTAAGAGGCCCCTTATATTTTGATGAAAGAAAGAGATGCCTTCCTCTTGCTCTTTCATTCTACACTCCTGGAAATTGAAATAAGAACACTGTGAATTCATTGTCCCAGGAAGGGGAAACTTTATTGACACATTCCTGGGGTCAGATACATCACATGATCACACTGACAGAACCACAGGCACATAGACACAGGCAACAGAGCATGCACAATGTCGGCACTAGTACAGTGTATATCCACCTTTCGCAGCAATGCAGGCTACTATTCTCCCATGGAGACGATCGTAGAGATGCTGGATGTAGTCCTGTGGAACGGCTTGCCATGCCATTTCCACCTGGCGCCTCAGTTGGACCAGCGTTCTTGCTGGACGTGCAGACCGCGTGAGACGACGCTTCATCCAGTCCCAAACATGCTCAATGGGGGACAGATCCGGAGATCTTGCTGGCCAGGGTAGTTGACTTACACCTTCTAGAGCACGTTGGGTGGCACGGGATATATGCGGACGTGCATTGTCCTGTTGGAACAGCAAGTTCCCTTGCCGGTCTAGGAATGGTAGAACGGTGGGTTCGATGACGGTTTGGATGTACCGTGCACTATTCAGTGTCCCCTCGACGATCACCAGTGGTGTACGGCCAGTGTAGGAGATCGCTCCCCACACCATGATGCCGGGTGTTGGCCCTGTGTGCCTCGGTCGTATGCAGTCCTGATTTTGGCGCTCACCTGCACGGCGCCAAACACGCATACAACCATCATTGGCACCAAGGCAGAAGCGACTCTCATCGCTGAAGACGACACATCTCCATTCGTCCCTCCATTCACGCCTGTCGCGACACCACTGGAGGCGGGCTGCACGATGTTGGGGCGTGAGCGGAAGACGGCCTAACGGTGTGTGGGACCGTAGCCCAGCTTCATGGAGACGGTTGCGAATGGTCCTCGCCGATACCCCAGGAGCAACAGTGTCCCTAATTTGCTGGGAAGTGGCGGTGCGGTCCCCTACGGCACTGCGTAGGATCCTACGGTCTTGGCGTGCATCCGTGCGTCGCTGCGGTCCGGTCCCAGGTCGACGGGCACGTGCACCTTCCGCCGACCACTGGCGACAACATCGATGTACTGTGGAGACCTCACGCCCCACGTGTTGAGCAATTCGGCGGTACGTCCACCCGGCCTCCCGCATGCCCACTATACGCCCTCGCTCAAAGTCCGTCAACTGCACATACGGTTCACGTCCACGCTGTCGCGGCATGCTACCAGTGTTAAAGACTGCGATGGAGCTCCGTATGCCACGGCAAACTGGCTGACACTGACGGCGACGGTGCACAAATGCTGCGCAGCTAGCGCCATTCGACGGCCAACACCGCGGTTCCTGGTATGTCCGCTGTGCCGTGCGTGTGATCATTGCTTGTACAGCCCTCTCGCAGTGTCCGGAGCAAGTATGGTGGGTCTGACACACCAGTGTCAATGTGTTCTTTTTCCCATTTCCAGGAGTGTATTAGTGCTGTTGCCTGACTGAGAATCCATTGGAGTCTGTCTTGAGACAGGAGAGAGGAGACACTTGACACTACCTACTGTTGTCCCTTCTTTTTCTTCAGGCTCACACATAAAAAATCGTTGAGATGAGAAGGAGGCTCAGCATTTCTTCTGTCCAACAGGCTTCTATTTGTTGTTGTCGATGGTGATGCTGTTTCTGACGCTTCAAATGTTGGTTCTGCCACTATTGCTGTGTTTCCTTGTGAACTTGGAGTCTTCTCGTTTTTCTTATTTTCATCTAAAATAATATTTGGATGATGAGGAACAGTAGTTCTTTTGTCGTTGAAATCGATGTCCACTGTTCTTTCTGTTAAAATTTCGTCTTTTTTTACATGTTTTGCTGGTGCTGATGATGTTTCTAATGATTTTTTTAAAGTGTTTTCGTTTTGGAATCAGGCTATGGCGATGCAATTGTCGTTTTGGTTTTGAATTTATTTTGGTGGTTTTTTATTACCTTGGTTATCAGGCTTGTCAGATATTCTTTCCCCAAGCCAGTCAGGTGAAGTCCATGTTGCGTGTGGAATCTACGTCCAATACTGCTTATATCAATGCATTTCATGTTTTTTAAATGTCTGCAGATTTTTGCAAACTTATTGTTGGCACTTTTTATTTCCCTGTTAACACATGGCCATCTTACAAGGTCATAGCGATGCGGAATATAGACAAGTATTACGTTAGTGTGAGTGAGGTTCCGCAGACACTGTTTAAGATCGCGCGTTGCACTCGCTGTTTCATTTTTGTAGACGTCGTTTGCGCCTCCCAGAAGTACAACGAAGTCTTTATCATGCAGATTTTTTGCCTCTGCGGATACGGTCATTTTTTTGTGGGGCTCCCCGGTTTCACTATACCACACGAAAATGTTTTAGTTGTTTCTTTTAGTTTACTCGCAAGTCCACGACCATGGCTGTCTGAAAACACAAACAGCTTGTTGTTATTGGAGTTCACAATGTGCGAATCATTTTGTATTGTTTTACTAAACACTTCGGCACAATTTTTGGTCGGCACATTGACATTGACCTCATTCACAGTTGTTTGCGTCAGTAAATTTTCTTCTCTTACCTTATTTCCCACAGTGCCTTTTTGCTTTTCCCATTGTTCATGCGAACTGTAAGTTGCAATTTCACTATCGGCGGTCGAAAGTACTTGAAATGTGTTTTCGTGAACAAAGCTTGCGTAACTTTCGCAGGTTTTCCGAATTTGCACTTTGGTCTTGCTGTGTTTGCACTTTACAGTTGACCACTTTTCCGTAACGGACGAACTATCTCGCACAAATTTTAGCGTGTTCAGTTCACTATTTTCTTGCTGTATTTTCGAAATGTCCGTTTTCAAACTGCCGATTATGAACTGTAAGCTCGTTATGCGTTCATTCAGTTTCTTGATTTCGTCCCTACAATTTTCACACGATTTCATTTTTACGGCAAAATTTATGTTTTTCTGGAAGGACACTTGCTTAACTTTTACTGTAGCCGCCATCTTGTTTTAATGTCACCCACCGCCTTCCCATCCGCCCATCCTGTACAGTAGGAAACTATCTACCAACCAGAGGTGATGTCTCCTTGACACTGTGATCACAAATCAAAATACTTTGGACTATGGAAATGGAAATGGTGTGTGGCTAGGGCCCCCCTGTTGGGTACACCATTCACCTGGTGCAAGTCGTTTGAGTTGACGCCACTTCGGCGACTTGCATGTCGATGGGGATGAAATGATGATGATAAGGACAACACAACACAAAGTCCCTGAGTGAAGAAAATCTCCAACCTAGCCAGGAATCGAACCCAGGCCGTCACGCTGACCACTCAGCTACCAGGGGCGGACACTTGGGACTATGAGATAAATATATTGGACCCAATGATCTCTGACTGCATTGCATTTGTTTTTGCCCCATAGACAAAAAGAGATAACAATCAACCCACTGTTAGCTGGCACACTATTTATTCGCAAAAAGGATCATAAATAAGGAAATATCAAATGCTGTTCAGACAGTAGTACCTGCAGTGAAGTGACAGCTTGGATTGCAGAAAAAGGCAGCAGCTGGTACATTTAAAGAGCTTTTCCAGACCACCAAAGCCAAAATTTACTTCATCTATTCACAGAAGACCAAAAAATGTCCTGCATGCATGTCACGACACAGCCACTGTGTGAAAGACAAAAACTATGTATACTAATGAACTGAAAAAATGAAAATGCATAGTACTGCTATTACATGATCACTAAAAATCGGCAACAGATCCCAGTACAAAATAAATGTTCTACAGCAGATATTCACAAGTGAAATGACATTGTAGAAAGGATATAGAAGAAACTGAAAAGAAAAGCAATGGTAGGTTCACTGTAGGAGTTCACGACCCATGCAAGGCAGTCTGGGACCTCATCAATGAACACAGGAAGAAAACCACCTCTCCCCTAAACTTGTGTAGTCCATATGACTTTAATATTTATTTTATTGATGACTGTAATAAATGACAAAAGATGCAGATGCATTGGAGGAAATTACAAAAAAGTGAAATGATAAAGATTGTAAAATCTTATAAATTTTCTTAGTCAGAATATATCTGGGGTGTCTACTAATGTCCCCAAGACAATTGTCTATGAAATTACTGAACCATTAACTATGGTAATAAATGTTTCACTGCAGACTTCCTGAAACTTGCACAGACAGTGCCAGTTTATAAAAAGGGTGACCCAACCCTGGCAGCAAGCTTCAGACCAAAATCAATAAGTCCAATCTTTGCTAAAGTCACTGAGACTGCAAATTACTTTGAAATTAACAAACTCTTCACAGATGTACAGCTTGGTTTCTAAAGAGGCAAATTTTCAACAGCCTGGTTACTAGTGTACAGAAAAATTTGAGAAAAAATATGTAGCACTGACATTTTGCAACCTTTATAAGGTGTTTGTCTGCATTCCTCATAAGGTACTCCTAAAAAGGCTCAGTAAATATAGAGTTGAAGACACTGTTCTATATCTACATCTATACTCTGCCAAACACCGTGAGGGGTATGGCAGAGGCTGTGTCTGTGATCTACATGGTCTTGTAAACATTTGTCTTTATGGTATTTTCATTTGCTGCTATGAATTTATATTTCATTTTCTCTATGTTCTATGTGTTTTTGTGCACTGCATAAATATTTTCTTTTAGTTGTAATATAAATTTTGTATATGGTGTTGAATAAATGTTAGTTGATAAACATGGTATTTGTGACGCAGTCTGTCCTGCCATGGCTGGTAAACGACGAAAATATAGTATGCCCCATTGTACCAGGTATAAGGGTTTCTTCCTGTTCCATTCACATATGGAACGCAGGAAGAATGATTGAATGCATCTGTACAGTGGTTATTCTAATCTTACCCCAGAATCCCTATGTGAATGATATGTAGGGGGTTGTAGTATAGTCCTAGAGTAATCATTTCAAGCTGGTTCTTGAAAATTTATTAATAGACTTTCTTTGGATGGTTTACGTTTATCTTGAAGAATCTCCCAGTTTGGTTTCTTTGGTATTTCTGTGACACTCTCCCACAGATTAGACAAAGCTGTGACCATTTGTGCTGCCCTTCTCTGTATCATTGGACATCTGTTAAGTCCACCACCTGCTTTATCCACCTCTGAACCTAAGTGAGAATTCCATTTCATATTCCTACAAAGTCTTACATCCAGGTATTTGTATGAGTTGGCCAATTCCAGCAGTGACACATTAATATTATAGTCACAGGATACTATGTTTTTTCGTTTTGTGAAGTGCACAATTTTACATTTCTGAACATTTAAAGCACATTGTCAATCTCTGCACCACTTTGAAATCATATTAAGATCTGATTGAATATTTATGCAGCTACTTTTAGATAGTACTTCATTATATACAACTGCATCATCTTTAAAGAGCCTGATTTCACTATTAATATTCTGTTCTAACAACCCAAAAAAATCTTTTTTGGAAAACAGAAGGCAGATTGTATCAGTCTAAGAAGCACTATAATGTGAATGAAGTTGGAATATGACATGAGACAGGGAATGGTTATGGGTCCCTCGTGTTCCTAATTTCTGTGAATGATTTCAGCTCTTGTGGACAGTACTTGCAATTCTCAGATGATACAATTCTGTACTCATAAGGCATTGATGCTTTTAAGGCTGAAGAAGAAGTGGATGCTTTGTTTATCACTACAAAGGAATTGTTTGTTATAAACAAAATGAAAATAAATTAAGAAGAAACATAAAAATTGGTATGTTGTCACAGTGACAAAGAATACAATGCAAGAAACATGAAGCTTCTGGGGCTCTTGGTGGATAGTCCCTCACTTTGTAAGAACACACTGCACAATGTGTCACAAACTGTAATAAGTCATACACAGGGTGACTCAGGAGGAAAGTTACATGCATCGATGGGTGATAGCATTAGTGATTCTGAATAAAACGCTTCGTATGGGCAGATGAAATGTTCCAAATGGTTTCCAAGATAGAACACATGTAATATCACTTTGGTATGATTTCTGGAATCACTCTCAAGCCGCACCCTCCAGCAAAAACGTGTCGCAGTACAAGTGTAAACTACATTCTGTTTCCTACAAAAAAAATGACCTATTCATGTTTCTCTAGAACTTACAGTTTGCACAAAGACAGCGCGAGGATACTGAAAATGTGATGTGATGTGACACGCATGCGCTGTAGCTTAAGTTCTCTTTCTAGCCCAATTTGAAGTAATTTCCCGACCTGATAGAACACAAGTGTGCTGTACCAAACTGTTCATCTCAGCTTTCTGTAGCCTATACTACTGTTGTACGTTGTGCACAGTAACAATGTTTTAATAACACAGAAAATAAGTAACAAAGTATTATTACATAGAATGAGATTTTCACGCTGCAGCGGAGTGTGCACTGATACAAAACTTCCTGGCAGATTAAAACTGTGTGCCGGACCGAGAATCGAACTCGGGACCTTTGCCTTATTACATATGTTTTATCTCGGAAACCATTCACAATAGGGCATATGTCCATATGAAGGTTTTTGTTCAGAATCACTTATATTATCACCCCTCAAAGCCGGACCTTTTGTCCTGACTCACCATGTATCTTCTGTGGAAATTGAAGCATGTGTTCTGTATCTACTGATGGTATGTCTTTCATTGTTCCACAGCCATATCAGCTATGGCCTCTTACTGTGTCTCTCTACATCTGCAAGAAAATTACTTCTTCTACTAATACTACTACTACCACAAGAAAGAAAAGCAGTATGGATTATAACACCAAGCAGAAAACTGGAGCACTGCAAACCCATCTTCATATGTCTAGCAATGATGGCAATTGTCAGTCAGTATATCTTCACCTGTCTCGTGTATGTGAAAGACAATCATAAACATTCACCAAGAGGAGTGACATCCACAATTGTAACCATACAATATGGGAAACAGACATCCCTAGCAAACAATTCTACATTACACACAAGTTTTGCAATGGTAGCTGTTGAAATGCTCACCTATCTAAATACTAAAATGCAATTCTTGGAAATAGCGAAATTTCGAGGTAACGTGTTGCAAAATCTATGCCAACAACCACTGCACAATTTAAATGAGTTATTTGACAGGAAAACAGCAAATTGGACTGCCTAAACAATGCACAACTACGTAAAATGAAGTGAACATGTACTTGTTACAAAGTTCTAACTCTATACGTCATTAAGTGTTGTGGTATACTTATGCTAGTTTTTTTTTTTTTTTTTTTTTTTTTTTTTTAAATGCTTGTGTAATCTTCATTTTGTAACACCAATGTAATCTATCCAGTCTTGACTGTAAAAACAAATAGCTATGATAATAGTGTTGATTGATTTGCAAAAAGCATTTGACTCAGTACCACACCTATGCTTATTACCAAAAGTGTGATCATATAGGGTATCAGACTAAACATGTGGCTAGATTGAGGACTTCATGATAAGGAGGATGCAGCATGTTATCTTGGATTGAGAGTCATTGATAGATGTAGAAGTAACTTTGGGTGTACCCCTGGCTGTTCAGTTGGTATTAAAGTTTTTGCAACAATATTAATAGTTACCAAAGACTTTTCGCAGATGATGCAATTATTTACAATGAAACATAGTGTCAATGAAGCTGTACAAATATTGAGTAAGAGATTCATAAGATTTCAAAGAGGTGCAATTATTGGCAGAGTGCTTTAAATGTTCAAACATGTAGAATCGTCACTTCGCAAAAAAAAAAAAAACGCCATGGTATCCTACGAATACAATATTAGTGAGCCACAGTTGGAAAGTGTAAACGTGTGCAAATACTTCAGTGTAACCCTTAGTAAGGACATGAAGTAGAACACTCATATTGGCTGAGTCGTGGGTGAAGCAGGTCACAAACTTCGGTTTGTTCGCAAATACAAGGGAAATGCAGTCAGTTTTCTAAGGAGATTTGTGACAAATCTCAGATGTAACCCATCCTAAAATATTGCTCAATTGTGTAGTACCCATACCAAATAGGACTGGCATGGGAGATTGAACGTATACAGAATTAGACAGCACATATGGCCACAGGTTTGTTTGATCTGCGATACTGTCAATTACATGTTAATAGAATTGCAATTGGCAGGCTCTTGAAGTTAGTTGAAAACTATTCCACGAAAGGCTACTAACAACGTTTCAAGAACAGGTTTTGAATGATGACTCTCTGAATATTCTACACACAACTCCCTCCTCCCCTCCTCAACGTATCGCTGCCATAGGAATCGTGCGGTTAAGACCAGGTTCATTACAGCACGTACAGAGGCATTTAAGGAATTATTTTTCCCACGCTCCATACGTGAACGGGGCGGGAAAATGCCCTAATAACCGATACTGTGAAACGTACTCTCCGCCATGCACTTCACAGTTCACACTGGTTCGCACTTCGCAGAGTATAGATGTAGAGTTTGCGCGGCGAAAATAAGTTTATTTTCGTCGTTCGCGGGTGATGGCGCTTTCAGAACTTTCTTACCAAGAAACTTTGACGAGATGGGACAATGAGTTTACGAGCAGCTTGAATGCTGCCATTTGAAATTCGTCGCAGAATGTTTTGATTTGATGTGACGTGACATGTCGGCCAGTGTGACCTTGCCTTGAATCTGTAGCTCCTTTTCCGGTTTTGGTTTTACAGCCCATTTTACTGCTATGGATCTCAATTATTTTATTTGAATTTTTTGACAGTATAAAATAAACAGTAAGTTTCGTTCTACGAAGCAATATTTTGCAATACTTTTGAGATTTAAAAATGATGAGAAATTTTTTTCTCCTCGGGACGAGTTATGTTGGTACTGCGAACGCGTTTCGTTTTTGTCTTGTGTGAGAGCACTAGAACAGGAATTTGAATTTGTATCGTGTAGGATTGTCGGTGATTGTTTATGATGTTCGTATAATTATGATAAGCATTGACTATGGTGTAAAGTAATGACAACTAGTAAGTACAAGCTAATAATACAGCTGAAAATTTATAATTATTTCTCATTTCACTGACGAATCTTCATGTCATTCTGATAGACTAACAATTTCTGTTTGAGGAGGTGTGACAGATGTACACGTCTTGATACACTTGAAGTTTTATCACATTTTGTGTGTTTGGCACATAGGTGGATTATATCATCACCATTTATAAAAGGTTTTAAAGGAAGTCTTATGTTAGTAGCTGATGTGGATGGAAGGTTTAATTTCATTTTGTTACATATACATTGACTAATCTACTTCGCGTTTTTACATGAAAGTTTATGGAGACGCAATCTCCCTATGTTTATAAAAAATATTATTTTTCACTCCTTTTGCGAGTACCCTCGTAGTTGGTTGTCCGACGTGCGCTATCTGTAACATATTTTGTGTAAGCCCGTTTCTAGGTAAGCTTTTTATTTTACTGTCAAGCGGGCGATCTACGTAAGTAGACCTATTGGTTTGCAGAAGTGTCATTCATAAAATAGTTAGTGTAGTATGAACTGATGAGTCCATAGACACTGACAGAACAGCGATTGTGTAAACAATTTTGCAAGAAATTTATATCAAACAAATAACATTAGATTACATTGCTTTCTTTCATTTTCTGTAATTGACTATCGTTCAGCTCCATATTGTATTATATACATACGAACTGACTTCACTACACGAACACATTCATTTCTACAAGCTCATTTGTAGAGTCAATTTAGAAGTTCAATACATGGAACATACAACTTTCCAATTTTTTTCACATCATTTGCATTTTATGTCTATAACCACATTTATAATTTTCTTTCTAGTATGTTTCCATGATAAAGCTTTTTATCACTTTTGTAATCCCGAATTGTCCAGCCTGCATAAAAAGAAACACACAAGTGAAGAGTAGACCATAATACACAAGCTGACATTGTTCTAGATAAATATGGCATCTCTTAAATGAGTCCCAACTTTTTCACTTCTTTAAAACTATTTAGTAAATTGTTGTTTACTTAAGCTGTAAACTTAAATTATTTGACTCCATGTAATCATTGGTATATTAGTGAGCAAAGACTGTTTGTCATCCTTCAGTTTTTGCTACACATATCATAGATATAGAACTCTTGAGTGAAAGGCCATATGCACAATATCTGTAAAACAGAATTGTCACCTGCTGTGTGTATGTTAATAAGCTTCAGTGTTCATTGTACCTGTGGACTTCCTCATTCATTCTGCTGGCTGGAGAGGTGGACTAAGCAACCTTGTTTTATCTGCGACCCTCCCCCTCTCAATGTTTCTGATTGTCATCAGTCAATATGCGAAACTCTCTTGTCATTTGATCTTTCTTCTAATCACTGAATTCTGGGCTCAGTCTCCATTGTTATCTAACGAGATGCAGGATAGGATTACAAGCTTTGCGTAGGTACTGTTTATGTAAACTAAGTTAACACTCAGAGCAGTGGCTGGATGGGATCGACCATACATGGGAAATGTCTTTATGGTCACTCCCATCAGCTGTTGCACAGAGTGTCAACTTAGTTTGTTGGACAATAATACCATGAGCAATGTTTAGTAATATCTTCCATGTATCTTCCATGATTCTTATTGTATTTGACCCTTGTACAACAGGATGCAGGAAGAGCCGCAGAGGATTAATGATTGGTACTGAGCTCTGAGGGATGAAGTAGTGAAGGCAGCAGACGATCAAGTAGGTAAAAAGACGAGGGCTAATAGAAATCCTTGGGTAACAGAAGAAATATTGAATTTAATTGATGAAAGGAGAAAATATAAAAATGCAGTAAATGAAGCAGGCAAAAAGGAATACAAACGTCTCAAAAATGAGATTGACAGGAAGTGCAAAATGGATAAGCAGGGATGGCTAGAGGACAGATGTAAGGATGTAGAGGCTTGTCTCACTAGGGGTAAGATAGATACTGCCTACAGAAAAATTAAAGAGACCTTTGGACAGAAGAGAACCACTTGTATGAATATCAAGAGCTCAGATGGCAACCCAGTTCTAAGCAAAGAAGGGAAGGCAGAAAGGTGGAAGGAGTATAGAGAGGGTCTATACAAGGGCGATGTACTTGAGGACAATATTATGGAAATGGAAGAGGATGTAGATGAAGATGAAATGGGAGATATGATACTGTGTGAAGAGTTTGACAGAGCACTGAATGACCTGAGTCGAAACAAGGCCCCGGGAGTAGAAAAACATTCCATTAGAACTACTGACAGCCTTGGGAGAGCCAGTCCTGACAAAACTCTACCATCTGGTGAGCAAGATGTATGAGACAGGCGAAATTCCCTCAGACTTCAAGAAGAATATAATAATTCCAATCCCAAAGAAAGCAGGTGTTGACAGATGTGAAAATTATCGAACAATCAGTTTAATAAGTCACAGCTGCAAAATACTAACGCGAATTCTTTACAGACGAATGAAAAAACTAGTAGAAGCCGACCTTGGGGAAGATCAGTTTGTATTCCATAGAAATATTGGAACACGTTAGGCAATACTGACCCTACGACTTATATTAGAAGCTAGATTAAGGTAAGGCAAACCTATGTTTCTAGCTTTTGTAGACTTAGAGAAAGCTTTTGACAGTGTTGACTGGAATACACTCTTTCAAATTCTGAAGGTGGCAGGGGTAAAATACAGGGAGCGAAAGGCTATTTACAATTTGTACAGAAACCAGATGACAGTTATAAGAATCGAGGTGCATGAAAGGGAAGCAGTGGTTGGGAAGGGAGTGAGACAGGGTTGTAGCCTATCGCTTATGTTATTCAATCTGTATATTGAGCAAGCAATAAAGGAAAGAAAAGAAGAAATTGGACTAGGAAATAAAATCCATGGAGAAGAAATAAAAACTTTGAGGTTTGCCGATGACATTGTAATTCTGTCAGAGACAGCAAAGGACTTCGAAGAGCAGTTGAACGGAATGGACAGTGTCTTGAAAGGAGGATATAAGATGAACATCAACAAAAGCAAAACAAGGATAATGGAATGTAGTCGAATTAAGTCTGGTGATGCTGAGGGAATTAGATTAGGAAATGATACACTTAAAGTAGTAAAGGAGTTTTGCTATTTGCGGAGCAAAATAACTCATGACGGTTGAAGTAGAGAGGATATAAAATGTAGACTGGCAATGGCAAGAAAGCGTTTATGAACAAGAGAAATTTGTTAACATCGAGTATTGATTTAAGTATCAGGAAGTCGTTTCTGAAAGTATTTGTATGGAGTGTAGCCATGTATGGAAGTGAAACATGGACGATAAATAGTTTGGACAAGAAGAGAATAGAAGCTTTCGAAATGTGGTGCTACAGAAGAATGCTGAATGTTAGATGGGTAGATCACATAACTAATGAGGAGGTACTGAATAGGATTGGGGAGAAGAGAAGTTTGTGGCACAACTTGACTAGGAGGAGGGATCGGTTGGTAGGACATGTTCTGAGGCATCAAGGGATCACCCATTTAGTATTGGAGGGCAGTGTGGAGGGTAAAAATCGTAAAGGGAGACCAATAGATGAATACACCAAGCATATTCAGAAGGATGTAGGCTGCAGTAGGTACTGGGAGATGAAAAAGCTTGCATAGGATAGAGTAGCATGGAGAGCTGCATCAAACCAGTCTCAGGACTGAAGACCACAACAACAACAACTACTGTGATTGACTGTTAACCATGAACTTTTTGCGCATGAACAGGTGATATTGCAGTGCCTGTATTTTTCGCAAGTACGAAGCGACGTTCCTTCGGACTTGAATGCGTGTCTGAAAGAACATGCACTGCATTGATTACAGCCGTTATGAAATACACGAAATGTATTCACAGTTGCAGATATGGACAAGCATCAGCTGTTAAGTCTAAAGTTTGTATGCTTCATATGCTGGCTCGCAAAAAAATTGTCTAATCTAGATTTCTTTCTTTCTGATGTGAACTATCTGTTTGTGCTAATACCTTAACTTCTTTGGAGGATCCCAGAACTAGCTAGTTTCCTCACTGTTCTCTCCAGGGCTATGTTAAAAAGAGAAGAGAGGACAGAGCATCTCCATGTCTTCGTCTAGTTTTATTTTCAATGTGATCAGATTTTATTATAATTAGTGAAAACCTGCTTATGTCTTCACTTCCTCCTTTTTTGTGCATTGAGACTACTAATAATTTTTTTCCATTATTTAAATATATGGTTTAAAATTTTACTGACTACTCAGTGATGTTCCACATTATATTCTTTGTATTGCATTGAAATATAAACTTTTATGTATCAGGTCAGTTGTACCACTCTTAGAAATGCCAGATTTCATGTTTACTAGTCATCGACACTTATCTTTAGCCTTTGTCCCATGGTGACTCAGGACTGGCATGTTTATTAATGTATTTTTCATGGTTAATTTAAGGGGTGGCAGAATGCCTTTCTTGTGGCACATCCCCCCCCCCCCCCCCCCCCGGATTGATATTCACCTAGTGGGATGTGAGGCTCTGCCTAAAAACCACTTCCAGGCTGGCTGGCACATCAACCCTTGTCGTTAATTCACTTTGCAGATTGTCTAGTGCCAGCACACCTCCAAGTCCTGAAAGCCTCGCTTTAACACTTGTGGCTCTCTGTACAGGTATGTGTACCAATCATTTGCAGTCATATGGACAGGTGACTGACAGTTAGCCGAACGAAGCTTTAAGGGAATGTAAATCACATCCAATCACTGTCAGATCGTCCAATCCCCCATGTTATTTGTATGTTGTTATGCTAGCAATTCACATGAAATAAGTCTCAAGAAAAGGGCACTTACTAGCATCATTTGCTGTTGTAATTGTGGTCATATTTTCTTCCTCATCTTTCCCGGTACTGTGTACAACTTTATTTTCCTTACATGTATTCATTTTTTTCTGCATCATCATCATCATCATCACGACTGTTAGACGTAGTTCACCATTGTGGGGCTAGACTGGCCACCAGGGCTTTCCAGATGGGCCAAGTAGACAGTATTCAGGTGGGGTTTGGGATCTTAAACTTGCTATTTCAGCATCACAAACTCTTTGACTATGTCTCCACAATGCGCAGGTTCCTGACTACCATGAATTTCAGATTATTTTCCCTCTTCACAAGTTCAGATCCCCTGAAACTTGACCTAGGATGGGTCTCCAAATGGTAATTGGATTGAAAATCCTCCATTGAGGCTTTTTGCCCTTCCCACCACCCTTGATGGTAAGTATTAGATCACTTAAGACACTCTTCTTAGGTAGAAAGGAAAGGGAGGAGATCACAGGTGTCAGTTGCATTGGAAAATTACTCGGAATCAGCAGTGATCAGTGAAAATGTGTACAGGGCCGGGATTCAAACCTGTGATCTCATGCTTACTAGGCATGTCCATTAACCCCGCCCACCCACTCACCACCCTACCCCTACGGGTCTGGGGGTTAGCCTAGACCCGAGGTGTTCCTGCCTGTTGTAAGAGTCAGCTAAAAGGTATCTCACATGTTTTGGCCTTTATGTGATGGTCCTCTGTAGAGTTTGACATCAATTTTTCCAAGGAATGAGCCAATTGGGGAAGGGCACCTTACATGGTGCATTGTGTCCATCATGCGCTGAGACCTCTTGCATCCTTTGTCGATTTGGATCTGCAATTCCGCTCATCCTCCAGCTGTTGGATGAGGTCACCCTCCTGGGTGCGTTTTCCTCCATCCTCTGTGTAGTATCGCTTTCTGCACTTTCGATAATAATGGACTTCTTAGCTCATTTGCCTGATATCCAGCATGGTAGCAAGTCCATTGTGGTGGGCCGCCATGTACACTTTCGGTTGTAGCTACCTAACCACACCATAGTGGGTGGCATCAGGGCGGATGTCATGCCATGAAGCGTAGTGCGTCATCCCTTGCTGGTGGTCAAACACCAGCAGTCTCTAAGCGGTCAAGAACTAACTTCAATGTTAAGAAATACAACCCCAAAGCCCCCCCCCCCCTCCTTCCGGCCACTCCATGTGAGGAATGCCAGTCTAAGGATGGCAGCGAAGCTTTTTCACGCCGGTACCTTGTATGTACAAAAGTTGATGGGGAATCTTTCTTGTCAATGAAACCTCAGTTTTTCGTGGAGCATTGAGAGGACAAGTTTTGGGAGGTGGAGGGCTCGTCCAAAATGCAGTCAGGGTCGGACTTGATCAAAACAGCATCCTCTGCCCAGTCACGGGCACTACTCTCCTGTAACAAGCTGGGGATATTTCTGTTTCCTTCATGCCCCATAAGAGCTTAAATATGGTCCAGGGTATCATATTTCACAGGGACCTTCTTTTGCTGTCTGACGATGAGCTGCGTGCCGATTTAGAGCGATGAGGTGTCCATTTCGCCTGGAATGTCCACCAGGGTCCAAGGGATAATCGGGTCGCCACCGGTGCCTTCATCTTGGCCTTAGAGGGTGACACATTTCCCGAGAAGGTCAAGGTAATGGTCTACTGCTATGATGTAAAGCCAAGTATCCCTCCCCCGATGTGGTGCTTTAAGTGCTAGAAGTTCGGCCATATGTCTTCCTGCTGTACTTCCAGCGTCACCTGTCAGAATTGTGGACGTCCTTCAGATCCGAATACTCCCAGTGCCCCGCCTCCCATCTGTGTCAACTGCAGAGAGCACCATTCGCCTTGCTCGCCAGACTGCAGGATTCTCCAGAAAGAAAGAAAAATAATGAAATACAAGACCCTAGACCAACTGACCTACACTGAGGCTAAGAGAAGATATGAGAGGCTCCATCCTTTGTATATGATTTCAACCTACGCTGCTGCTACGACAACGGTTCTACCATCTTCCGTTCAGCCACGTACCATTGGCTCTCAGAGCCGTCAGAAACCACCTTCCCCCTTGATCGTGGGGGGCACTTCCCTCCCTGTTGCTCATGCACAACCTACTTTAGGAGCAATCCTCCGCCCCCCATCCCATCCCTCCCTCCAAGCATCGGGGATGAGAGCTGGAGAAGCCTAAGTCTTCTTCAACTCGTCTCGCCAGGAAGGGATCCCTTTGGTCACTCCCTTCCCAGGTTCCTACCAATGGCAAAGCTGACACCCACACGAAGCCCTCCCAGCCGGACAAACCTAAGGAGCAGTGAGATAAACTTAAAAAGAAAAGACCCCAATAACCAAGGCACTGCGGTGGCACCCACACCACCATACCTACAAGCTCTGTGTCTGAGGGTGAAGTGGAGATTCTGGCGTCCACTGAGAACCTAGATCTCACTAGGCCCTCAGACACAATGGATTTCAATTGCACAGGTACCCATCTGGTGGCAGCAAGTGACACTGAATTGTAGACTGCCCCATTGAGTGTTTCATGCCTTCCCAGGCTCAAGATCATGTAATCCTCTAGTGGAATTGCGGCAGTGTTTTTTCCACCACCTGGCTGAGCTATGGCAGCTGTTAAGCTTTACACCTTCTTTCTGCATTGCCCTCCAGGGAACCTGATTCCCGGCAATGCGGATCCCCACCCTCTGCAGCTATAAGGGATATTACAGGAGCTGTAGCGATTATAATAGTGTCAGATGGAGTTTGCATCTATGTCCTAAACTCAGTATGTATTGAAACTGTGCCCCTTCAAACTCTTTTTTGAAGCTGTGGCTGTCAGGATAAGGTTGACACGGGAAATAACTGTCTGCAATGTTTATTTCCTCCAGATGGTGCAGTACCCCTCACCGTATTGGCTACACTGATTGATCAACTCCCTAAACCTTTCCTACTTTTGGGAGATTTTAACGCGCATAACCCCTTGGGTGGCGCCATGCTTACTGGCTGAGGTAGGGAGGTTGAAAATTTACTGTCACAGCTTGACCTCTACCTCTTAAATACATATTTCAGTATGGCACATGGCACATATTCGGCCATTCATCTCTTGGTTTGCAGTCCTGGCCTTCTCCCATCTATCCACTAGAGAGGACATGATAACCTGTGTGGTTGTGACCACTTCCCCATCTTCCTGTCACTCCCCTGGCGTCATGTCCATCGATGCCTACCCAGATGAGCTTTAACAAGGCAGACTGGGAAGCCTTCACCTCTGCTGTCACCGCTGAATCATCGATGGTGTCGTTGAGCAGGTCACTACAATGGTCATTTCTGCAGTGGAAAAAATGATCCCTCATTCTTTAGTGTGCCCCCAGTGAAAGACAGTCCCTTGGTGGTAGCTGGAAGTGTTTGAGGCAGTTAAAGAGCGTTGGCGAGCTGTACAGCGACGTAAGCGGCACCCTTCCCTAGATCACCTAATAGCCTTTAAGTGGCAATGTGCTCGCGTACACCAGCTTATAAACTGACAGAAACAGGAGTGTTGGGAGAGGTACGTGTTGACCATTAGGCGCATACGTCACCTTCCTGAGTCTGGACGAAGATCAAACGTCTTTTTGGGTACCAGAGCCCAACAGGTGTCCCTGGCATTAACATCAATGGTGTGTTATCTACCGACGCAATCACGATTACTGAGCACTATGCTCAAGCCTCTGCATCAGAGAACTACTCCCCAGCCTTTCGCACCCTCAAACAGCTGATTGAAAGGAATGTCCTCATTCACTACACGCCACAGTGAAGCCTATAGCACCCCATTAACAGAGTGGGAGCTCCTCAGTGCCCTAGTACATTGCTCGGACACAGCTCCTGGGCCAGATTGGATCCACAGTCAGATGATTAAACATACGTCGTCTGACTACAAATGACGTCTCCTCATCATCTTCAACCAGATCTGGTGTGATGGCATCTTTCCATCCCAATGGCGGGAGAGCATCATCATTCCAGTGCTCAAACTCGGTCAAAACCTGCTTGATCTGGTTAGCTACTGGCCCAACAGCTTCACCAACTTTCTTTGTAAGCTGCTGGAACGTTTAGTATGTCGGCAGTTGGGTTGCGTGCTGGAGTCACGTGGCCTACTGGCTCCATATCAGGGCGGATTCCACCAGGGTTGCTCTACCACTGATAATCTTGTGTCCGTCGTGTCTGCCATCCGAACAGCCTTTTCCAGATGTCAACATCTGGTTGCTGTCTTTCTTGACATACGTGAAGCATACGACACGACTTGGCGACATACGAGGTGTGGCTAGAAAAAAACCGGACTAGTACTGGTGAAACAATAAAACGAATGCAATAAGGCTGAAAGTCGCGTTGCCTGTCACGTGACTCTCGCTCCGCCTACTGCTCGAGTTTCATCTGCCTCCTGCACTCAGTCTGCCCGTGGCGTCTGTTTTAAGTAGTTGACGTTTTGTCTGTGCGTCGGAAAATGTTGAGTGTACAGAAAGAACAGCGTGTTAACATCAAATTTTGTTTCAAACTAGGAAAATCTGCAAGTGAAACGTTTGTAATGTTACAACAAGTGTACGGCGATGATTGTTTATCACGAAAACAAGTGTTTGAGTGGTTTAAACGATTTAAAGATGGCCGCGAAGACACCAGTGATGACACTCGCACTGGCAGACCATTGTCAGCAAAAACTGATGCAAACATTGAAAAAATTGGGATTGTGCACATTGATTGGGTACCAGAGGGACAAACAGTGAATCAGCATTACTACATTAGCGTCCTGGCTACCCTACGTGAGCGAGTACAGAGAAAACGGAACGATTTGTGGAGAAAAAAGTCATGGATCCTTCACCAAGACAATGCCCCAGCTCACAGTGCGTTGTCAGTGAAGACGTTTTTGGCAAAACACAACATTCCCATCTTAGATCATCCACCCTACTCACCTGATTTGGCCCCCTGTGACTTTTTTCTTTCCCTAAAGTCAAGTCAGCTTTGAAAGGAACTAGATTTGAGACTGTTGAAGCAGTAAAAGAAAAAGCGACGGAAGTAATGTATGGACTTACCGAAAATGATCTGCAGCATTGCTATGAACAGTGGAAAATTCGTATGGAGCGGTGTAGAGACCGAGGAGGAGAGTACATTGAAGGAGATAACATGAAATTGTAAATAATTTTAAATAAATGTTTTTTCCAGCATCAGTCCGGTTTTTTTCTAGCCGCACCTCGTATTACCCTTGCCACATTGTATGAGAGCGGTCTCTGAGGCCCGCTCCCAATTTTTATCCAAAACTTCCTGTCGCTTCGTACTTTCAGTGTCCAAGTCAGTGCCTCCTATAGTTCCCTACATATTCAGGAGAATGGCGTTCCGCAGGGCCCCGTATTGAGTGTCTGTCTATTTTTAGTGGCTATTAATGGTCTAGCAGCAGCTGTCGGGCCTTCGGTCTAACCTTCTCTGTATGCAGATGACTTCTGCATTTTGTACTGCTCCTACCTTAATGACGACCCACTACTGTAATAGAGACATATTGATTCTTAGGACTGATTTCTATGCCCGATTGACTTGGCTACTTCACCTTTGTCAACTTAGGCGGAAATGCTGGCAGCACCTCAATGCCCTCCGCTGCCTGAACACCACCGACTGGGGTGCAGATCGCTCTACACTGGTGCAGCTCTACAGAGCCCTTGTTCAATCCCGCCTTGACTACGGGAGTTTGGTTTATGGTTTGGCAGTGCCCTCAGTGTTGCGTTTACTCAACCCAACGCACCGCTATGGCATTCACCTAGTGATGGGAGTTTTTAAAACGAGTCCGGTGACCAGTGTCCTGGTGAAGGCTGGAGTCCCTCCATTGAATGTTAGATGTGCACAACTGCTCACCAATTATGTTGTACACATTCGTAGTTCTCCTGTGCATCTGAATTACGGTCTCCTTTTCCCAGCCATGGCGGTTCATCTCCTGCATTGGCGGCCCATATCGGGGCTTATGATAACCCTGTGGCTCTCCACTGTCACTACCTCTTGATCCTTGACATATACGGGGGCCATGAAGTAGTTTACACAGACGACTTGATGGCTGATGCTCAGGTAGGCTTTGCGTATGTTCATGGAGGACATATTGAACAGCAATCCTTGCCAGATGGCTGCAGTGTTCTCACTGCTGAGCTGGCGGCCATATCTTGTGCTCTTGAGCACACCTGCTTGTGCCCTGGCGAGTCATTTCTCCTGTGTACTGACTCCTTGAGCAGCCTACAAGCTATCAACCAGTGTTACCCTCATCATCCTTTGGTAGTGTCCATTCAGGTGTCCATCTAAGCCCTGGAACAGTCCCGTCGTTCTGTGGTTTTTGTGCGGACCCCAGGACACATCAGAATCCCAGGCAACGAACTTGCAGACAGGCTGGCTAAACAGGCTATGCGCAAACCGCTTGTGGAGATGGGGATCACCGAAACTGCCCTGTGTTCTGTTGTACGCCTCAGGGTTTTTCAGCTTTGGGAGATGGAATGGCATAACAATACGCACAGCAAACTGTGTGTCATTAAGGAGACTACGAATGTGTGGAAGTCTTCCACACTGTCCTCTCGCAGGGAATCAGTTGTCCTCTGCCGGCTCCGCATTGGCCATATGTGGCTACTGCATGGTTACATCCTCCGTCACGAGGACCCGCCTCGGTTTCAATGTGGCTCACAAATGATGGTCATCCATCTCTTGCTGGACTGCCCACTTTTAGCCGCTCCGCGGCGGTGGCCTTCTAACTTTCCCAGCGCCCTACCTTCGGTGTTGGGCGACAATGCCTGAACAGCAGCTTTAGTTTTAAGTTTTATTCGTGAAGGTGGGTTTTATCATTTGGTCTAAGTTTTAGCACATGTCCTTTGTCCCTCCATGTCCTACACCGTAGTGCTTTTGGGGTGGAGGTCTTAATGTGTTGTAGAGTGTCTGGCTTTCCCTTTTTTATTCTCATCGTCAGCCAACCACGGTAATCTGCTTTCTTTTTTGGTCTCTTCTACATGATTCTTGTGTGTGTCTGTGGTTTTTTGTCCGATTTGTCCATTTTAGTGTTCGTTGCCCTTCTTTCATTCTTGCAGTTTTCCCCTTTATTCCAGTTGTGTTTTGTATGCCTCACTTATCTTACTCCCAACCTTGTGGAATTATTTTAATTGCAACTAGGGACTGATGACCTAGCAGTTTGCCCCCCCCCCCCCCCTCCCTCCTCCCTGCTCTCTTTTAAACCAACCAACCAGGTGCGTTAACCACTGTGCCATTTGGGACACAGTGTTATTGCAACTGTGCAGACTATCTCGGCACGCCTCACAGCCGATTCACATTCCTATTGAGCATCACCTATCTGCAGTCCCTGTCCATTTCTTCCATATTCACTCTCTTAGATTCCCACAGGAGGTCATATGTATTTGTGATTCGGCATTCATATAATTCAGGTAGATCTGTCTCCCAGCCCAAGAACTACCATGTCTCCATTGCCCATTGATACATTGTTCTCTCTGTTATCATTGGGTAGAATGGTGCCAAACTCATACATAATACTAGTGCCTCTAAAGATACTGGTAATGACAGGATACACTTTCACATATTCTAATAGCCAGAAACTACTTTCTCAGCTAGCAGAGAATTGTAGTGTCTGCACAGCGAAACAGGTAGCCATCCCCAGAATGTACCATTTTATCAAAACGGAAAACCATAATGCATTTCTGGTATGCAATGACTGGATGAGCTGTCTGCAGGTTAATAGTTGTTACCCTCACCACCCAACAGTGTTCACTATATACACTCTTTTACATTGTCTCAGTCATAATGACTGCTCAGTTGTCTTCCTCTGGACCCTTAGCCTACATTTACGTCTACAAACATGAAGCCACCATTTCAATTCGTAAATGGACCAAGGGTAACTTTTGCAGTCCTTAAACAAGATGCATGTTGGTGGCAGTAGGATTGTTTTCCGATCTGAAGGAAATGCTGGCTCACCAAACCTTCTCATAGAATGTTTTCTTCACTCCAGGGGCTCCCATTTGAATTCAGAGCAGTTCTGTAATATTTGTATGTTGAATGAATCTGCTTACTGTGTTCATCTCTTGCCACACTTCCCTCCATACCGAGCGAGGTGGCGCAGTGGTTAGACACTGGACTCGCATTCGGGAGGACGACGGTTCAATCCCGCGTCCGGCCATCCTGATTTAGGTTTTCCGTGATTTCCCTAAATCACTCCAGGCAAATGCCGGGATGGTTCCTCTGAAAGGGCGCGGCCGACTTCCTTCCCCATCCTTCCCTAATCCGATGAGACCGATGACCACGCTGTCTGGTCTCCTTCCACAAAACCAACCAACCAACACTTCCCTCCAGTACTAAATTAGTGATCCCTACATGTCTCGGAATGTGTCCTCTCAACATGACTCCTTTAAGTCATGTTGTGTCACAAATTTCTTTTTTCTGCAATTGTTTTCAGTACCTCTTCGTTACCTATGTGATCTACCCATCTAATCATCAGCATTATTCTGTAGCACCACATTTCAAAAGCTTCTATTCTCTTCTTATCTCAACTGTTTATTGTCCACCTTTCATTTCAATACATGGCTATACTCTAGACAAATAGCTTCAGAAAATACTTCCTAACACTTAGCTCTATATTCAATGTTAACAAATTTCTCTTTTTCAGAAATGCATTTATTACCAGTGTCAGTCTATTTTTTATCCTCTCTGCTTTGGCAATCATCAGTTATTTTATTGCCCAAATATCAAAACTCATCTACTACTTTGTCTTGTTTCCTAATCTAATTCCCCTAACATCACCTGATTTAATTCGACTACATTCTATTACCCTTGTTTTGCTTTTGTTGTTGATCTTGTATGCTTCTTCCAGGACACTGTCCATTCCATTCAACAGCTCTTCCAAGTCCTTTGCTGTTTGTGACAAATTGCAATTTCATTTGCAGACCAAAAATTTTTTATTTCTTGCCCCTGAACTTTTTTCAAATTTTTTCTTGGGTTCATTTACTGCTTCCTCAATGTACAGATAGAATATTCTAACTTCGGGGAAGGCTACAACCCTGTCTCGCCCCCAGGGGACTCACCACTCTTTGGTGAGTTCATGTTTGGCCACGAGGGGCCCCAGCCTTTGCAGCACCTCTTCCCTTTCTGTGCTGCATGTCTGTCCTCCTGTTATTCTTTTTCCCTTCCCTTGGGGAACATGTCTTGGATGTTTTTTGGAATGCATGTTACAGTTTCAATAGGCCAGCAGAGAAACAGTCTCTCATGTGTTTTTCTTTCCTTCTTTGTTATTAATCTCCTCCCCTCTGCTTCGGTGTTTGAGGTTTCTCTCTGTTTCTCCTTCCTATCTGTGTGCTCTTGAAGGCCGATATTTGATGCACAACAAGTGGCTGTGTAACACCTAATTCCCAGCCCTGGGTTGTCAGGTAGCGTTCGCATATACCCTGTGGTTCAGGCCAGGTCCGGGGATGGGTGATTACCTGAGCTGTTACCTTCCTAGTTGCCAATTGGTCCTACTGTAAGGAGTTCAGGAGGTGTGAACAGTCACAGTGGGTGAGTCTTCCTCTGAGGGAGGCCCCTAGTTGGGAGGAATGCACCATTGGAGACAATGACAATCAAGGGGAGATTTTTTCACAATGAGCCAATCACAGTCTCAGTCTACGTTTACTAAACGTAAATGGAATGGCACTAAAGATTCAAAGACTCTCCCAGCTGCATCTCAGTTTCTCATCACATCACATACCAAAGGAGGTCAGTTTCTTGCTACGGTTAATCCATTTATTATTCAGAAATGTGGTAATGCGATTTCAGCCCTGTGAAATCCTTTTCTTGCTTACCTAATGAGACTTTGCTTCTGGAAACAGATTGTAATTTTCATGCTCAACAGCTGTTTACAGCTTCACTTCTCCACAGCTAACCATTTCATGTAAAGGTCCGTTGAACACTGAATTGTTTGCGTTACACTTTGCTGCTTGATGGTCTGACCGAGAGAGAAATCCACACCTACCTACCTCTCTGATCAGGGCATCACTGCGATCCATCAGGTAATGAAAAAGGCTTATGCAACCTTAGTGCCTACATGCACTCTTTTTCTCACGTGTAGTTGAGTAGTGCTTCCATAGAAGATCAAAGGCAGACTATGAAGTTGTTACAGTCCGACCGTACATTTCAAACCCAGTGTTTTGCTACCAGTGTATGTTGCGACCACATTTGTGTGTCCTGTCAAAACACAGCCATATGTATTTTGTAATGTTGACCACACTGCTTCACCCTAAAAGCCCTGCATTTTATCATCTGGCACTTCTAGTACCATTCTTGCTACACCTTGTTCATGAAGAATATGGCCATCCAGACTTGTGACCTGCAGTTCAGCACTGCAGTTGTAAAATCACCTAGTATCACTGTAGCATCCCCATCTACTGCACAAGCAGCCAACAAATCTTGGCACCCTGCTGGTGAAATCACCAGCTACCCAAGCGGCAGGACGGGAAGGACTAAAGGAATAATGCCACATAGACTTTTTATGTCCCTCCATACAGTAACTGTCTGAATCTTCATCTACCAACCATCAAGGCTCTAAGAAATCGTACAAAAACAAATGGTCTTCTCCTTCCCCAACTTGTATATCCTCTTCAATTGTGTTGCCGAGTGATACCCTCACCTGCCCCACGCGCACCAACTACCGTTTTTCTACCCTGGAATCTAGGGAGAATGCCGACGCCTGTGTAGATTTCATGGGACATGGTCCTCCAGCCTCTGTGCACTGTAGCAGTGAGTCTTCAAAGGCTGGTACTGGGCAGCTGCCAAGGTGACTACCCTTCCTTCTACTTCTTGTAGACAGGAGTGACATGTGCTTTTTTCCAAGAACTGGGCATGGCTTTTTGTTTGAGGGATCTGCAATAGATTATAGTTTGAAGAGGGGCTAACTCAGTCACAAATTCTGGAATCTGAAAGGGATTCCATCGGTCCCTGGAGCTTTGTTAAGTTTTAATAATTTCAGCTGTTTCTCAACACTGTGGACACTACTACTTATTTCATTCATCTTTTCAGTGGTATGAGGATTAAATTGGGACAATTCTCCTGGGTTTTCCTTTGTAAAGGAACATTTGAAAATGGAATTAATTATTTAAGCTTTCGCTTTGCTACTTTCAATTTCAGTTCCCGTCTCATTTGCTAGGGACTGGACATTACCTTGGGTGCTATTAACAGCCTTTACATAAGACCGGAGTTTTTTTTTGTGAAAGATCGTTTAACAATATTCTGCTACTGTACTCACTGAAGCCACCACACATTGCTTTCTTAACAGCCAAACACGTTTCATTCAGCATTTCTTTATCTATAGCACTATACTTAGTTTTGTAACTATTATGCAGTAATCTCTGTTTCTTTAAAAGTTTCCTTACAGTGACTATATACCATGGAGGTTCCCTCCCATTATGAACTGTCATACTGGGTACATATCTGTCCAGTGTGTGGTCAACAATTCTTTTAAAGTTGAGCCATAGTTCCTGTACATGTTCCTGCCATGTGTTGAAAGTTTCAAGTTCCTCATTGAGATATGACACTTGATTTTTTTTATCTAGTTTATTGAATGTATATGTTTTTCTGCTCATTTTAGTTGTCCTTTGTACTTTGGTTATTTTTGCCACAACCGTATCATGATCAGTGATACCAGTTTCAATGTGGCCATCCTCAGAGAGATCAGGTCTATTCATTGCCATTAGATCCAATGTATTTCCATTGTGAGTGGGGTTCCTAACTATTTGTTCTAGATAGTTTTTAGAGAAGTTATTTAGTAACATTTCACAGGATGTCTTCCTATGTCCACCACTTCCCAATTAATTGATGGATAATTAAATTCTCCATCAATGACTATATTCTCCACCGATGATTAAAATATGGTTGGGGAATTTACTTACAAATGAAGTGAGATTTCCTCTAAAGTTTTCGGTTACATCAGGAGATGAGTCTGGTGGGTGATAAGAGGATCCAGTAGTCATTTTATGCCCACCCCTAATACTGAGTCTTGCCCAAACAACCTTACAAGCAGCTTCAATTTCTATTCAAATCTCGGTGTGTCTAAGTTTCTTGTCTGCTGTGACATACACCACCTCCATTTCCATTTGCCCATTCTTTTGATATACACTTAAATTTTCCTGAATCTCACCAATATCAGTTTCAGGTAGTAACCAGCTTTCTGTACCTAGTATTATGCGAGCTTCACTGCTCATCATGAGCGCTTCAAACTCTGGCACTTCGCTGAGAATGCTTCGGCTGTTTACCATTAGGATTTTAATACTCTCAGCTATGGGAGGCATTTCTTTTGATTCTACACTGATGCACTGTGTGATCAAAAGTATCTGGACACCCCCAAAAACACATGTTTTTCATATTAGGTGCATTGTGCTGCAACCTACTGCCAGTTACTCCATATCAGCAACCTCAGTAGTCATTAGACATCGTGAGAGAGCAGAATGGGGCACTCTGCGGAACTCACAGACTTTGAATGTGGTCAGGTGATTGGATGTCACTTGTGTCATATGTCTGTATGAGAGATTTCCACTCTCCTAAACATCTGTAGGTCCATTGTTTCCGATATGATAGTGAAGTGGAAACATGAAGCGACACGCACAGCACAAAAGTGTACAGGCTGACCTAGTCGGTTGACTGACGGAGACCGCCAACAGTGGAAGAGGGTCGTAATGCTTAGTAAGCAGACATCTATCCAGACCATCACACAGCAATTGCAAACTGCATCAGGATCCACTACAAGTACTATGACAGTTAAGTGGGAGGTGAGAAAACTTGGATTTCATGGTTGAGCAGCTGCTCATAAGCCACACATCACACCGATAAATGCCAAACGCCGCCTCGCTTGGTGTAAGGAGCATAAATGTTGGATGATTGAACAGTGGAAAAACATTGTGTGGAGTGACAAATCACAGTACACAATGTGCTGATCTGATGGCAGGGTGCGGGTATGGCATATGCCCGGTGAACATCATCTGCCAGCGTGTGTAGTGCCAACAGTAAAATTTGGAGGCGGTAGTGTTATGGTGTGGTCGTGTTTTTCAAGGAGGGGACTTGCACCCCTTTTTGATTTGCGTGGCACTATCACAGCACAGGCCTACATTAATGTTTTAAGCACCTTCTTGCTTCCCACTGTTGAAGAGCAATTCGGGGATGACGATTGCCTCTTTCAACACGATCGAGCACCTGCTCATAATGCACGGCCTGTGGTGGAGTGGTTACAAGACAATAATATCCCTATAATGGACTGGACTGCACAGAGTCCTGACCTGAGTTCTATAGAACACCTCTGGGATGTTTTGGAACGCCGACTTCATGCCATTCCTCACCGAAAGACATAGATACCTCTCCTCAGTGCAGCAGTCTTTGAAGAATAGGCTGCCATTCCCCAAGAAACTTTCCAGCACATGATTGAAGATAATTCCTGTGAGAGTGGCATCAAGGCTAAGAGTGGGCCAGCACCATATTCAATTCCACCGTTACCGATGGAGGGCACCAGGAACTTGTAAGTAATTTTCAGCCAGGTGTCCCGATACTTTTGATCACATAGTGTACTTCTAGATTTCCTACAGCTATCATTATCTGGATTGGATGGAGAGTTGCCTAAACTAAAAAAACGATGTCACAAGGCCAGAATCGTGCACCATGGTTTAAGGCTCATGATAGGGCACTCAGGTTGATGCCTTGGCTGGCCACGCGGTGTAGGTATGTATTCTGAGGCGCCATGTCACGGTTCGCACGGCTGCCCCCGCCGAAGGTTTGAGTCCTCCCTCGTGTGTGTGTGTGTGTGTGTGTGTGTGTGTGTGTGTCGTCCTTAGCGTAAGTTAGTTTAAGATAGATTAAGTAGTGTGTAAGCCCTCAGTACTTTGGTCCCATAGTCCTTACCACAAAAAATGTCTTGGCCATCAAATTCGGCTCATCTGAATCTGATGAAATGCAACTGGGATGCTATTGGGTATCGTCTCCGCGCCTAAAAACCAACCGCCCATAAATTATGGCCAGTGTTTGACCTGTGCATGGGCATGTGGTGCCACAAACCTCTGGAAACCTATCAAGTACTTGTCGAATCCACGGGGGGGGGGGGGGGGGGGGGGGGAAGAGAGAGAGAGAGAGAGAGAGAGAGAGAGAGAGAGAGAGAGAGAGAGAGAGAGAGAGAGAGAGCGCTAAAACTTGTGGTGGTTCCTTATTTTTGCAGGAAGAACAGATGAGCCACATCTCTTTAAAATCTGAAACTGTGGGTGAGAAGATACTTCTTTCTTTTTTTAACATGCTGTGACTCCTTACTGTGTTTTAAAGTGAGGGCTTATTGTCGTTTTTGTTATTAAGGAAGTAGAATAAATGCAAAAATGCATTCTTTGTTTAAAATATACTAGATTCATTATTCAAGCATAGTGTTCAAAAATTGTGTTGTTGCCTTCTGTAATAATTGTAATAGACTTAAACTTGCTAAATGGTATATAAATTTTTAGTCATGACAGTTACTTTGTTCCTGATACTGTACATGACCCAAACTGATCTTTTGTTGTTATTTTACAGAGTTGTGTTCATCGAAATGGATTCTATGAAGAAATATTGGATTTCATGCATACAAAATGGCAATATAAATAGCATTGTCAAAGACGTTAAAGTAAGTCCATGTCTTCATTTATGTTCTAAACTAGATCTTATAGAATCTAAGTAAAAAAAAAAACAGAAGCTTTGCATGTGAACTGAGAAAGATATGATCTATTTCTATTCAGAATAAATGACTATCCCCCAAAAAAAAAACGTTAAAAGCTGTGTGAAATGCTTAAGTTTTTTTTGAACAGCTAAGTTACTGGAAAAAGTAGGGACCGGGGGGGAAAAATGTGCACTGTAATGGGTGCACTCATTAAATTCTTCAAACTGCATATCCTAATGGCTGCAGTTGATCTACTTCACATGTGGTCACTCCACATTAAAAGTTATATCTTTTGCTGCATAAATACGTAATGAGAAATTGGTCCTGATTTATAAAATCAGAAGCATTGTTCAGGGGGCATAACTTGATGAGAACACCAGAGTAACCAGTGTAATGCAAAGAATACAGACAGTTAAGAAATATAAAGTCTCTATCAAAACTGGACACATTGTAGAATATGTGCATCCGCTTTTGCAGCCATAGCTGTGGTTTCCTGAAAAATTTGTCCCATCTGTTGTGCTACAAACCAAGACCATTCAGTCCTAAAAAATATGTAATTATTTAAAATTGTCCCCTGAATGTGTGTGTGTGTAATGAATCTGAAATGCCTGCACATATACTGTGTGTGGAATTTACTCTATAAAATAATAAGTTGTTGGAATTGTTTGTAAGGGAATTAGCTCAATTTGTTTAACAAGGGGAAGCTGCGGCATGTTTGTTGGATGTTTTAACCATATCTTTCGAACGTGAACAAAGTGCTGCTCGTGGTTATGCTGCTCCTTTTTTTTTCGGGGGGGGGGGGATAAACTGTTCTTGTACTGACAACTGACCAATTCCTTATTCGTCAAACTGAGATGAAATTGCAATGATATCCTCTGTTTTGATGTTTTTATTCTTCCTTGGCTATTCATATTTAACTTTTTTATTACTGTATGAAAGCAATACATAAAACTCAAATCAGAAGCAGAAAAATATGAAACTATGTTTAAGTCAGACAATTGTGTTTTCTGAGTAAGATGACAGTCTGTGCTGAGAAAATGACAGAAGACAGTTGAGTTAGCTGTAATGTTCTGTGCACCAGTCACGTAATTTGTCTATAGTACTGAATGAACAACTGCATTCCAGGCGCCAGTGGTTCTTGAGTATTTTTAACGAAGTGTTGGATACATGGATTATATACATTACAGCCCGTCTCCATGTACCTTTATCCTTACTGTTTTTATTATTTTTTATTACACAGAAATGTTTGCACTTGTACGTAGTGGTTTTTGTGTTTTGTTACATATATGGTAATGTAGTTCCATTTTTAAGGTACTCTGTTGTGTCTCACCTCTATGCAGCATATATTTTGAGACACTAAATGTGATGTAATGACTTGGCTGTTGTTTTTATGTTAAGGACTCAACCAGCATCATTGGGAGGACAGTTAGTAACAACTGCCAATTTGTTTTTTACTGTTTTTATGTTAATTCAGGATACAAAATTTTTTATATTACATCATTTCTTTTAATCATGTCTCTACCATGTAGATTTGGCTTTGTTTGTGACCATTGTGATTTACTGATTCCTATGTGAACAGCTGTATTTTAGTGTTTCCTATGGTTGCGTGTCTCAGCTACTGTGTTGTGGAAATACTATGACATCAAACACGATGTAATTACGAATCCTGTATTTTAATTCCTTAGACAAATGGAAATATGTGGTGTGGTTTACCTGTATTAACGTGCCACAGCAATGCCTCGGCGACATGGTTACCGTCGTCGCTGGCGGCGTAGTGTTCCTGTGTATCGTGCTTTGAAGGCGATAGACATTGATCTTTCTGGACAGTTTAATAAACAACAACTAATCGGAGGTCCAAACGTATTTCGTGGACTTCGCCTGAACTTTACATGTGATGTACAAGCCGTGTTTGGAGGTAGTACATGGCTTACACTTGCTGTAGTATGGGGCAATCATTGTGATTATGGTGGCCTTGAAGCCTTCCCAGATGCAAATATTCTTACATGGAAGACGTGGAGTATAGCAGAGACAACAGGACTCTTAGCAAAAGTTCCATATGGTACACTTGTTCCTAGTATGCCATTTGTGTTGAGTACTAGAAGGAAGAAGAAACTAAACGCCGATGAGTATCTGTTTATATGGGCTAAAGTTGGTAATGGAAATTGTAAAATAAAGATAAATGGAAATATGTGATGTGTGTTTTTTTTTTTTTTAAAAAAAAAGATTGCGTAAGAAACATGTACCAGGTAGTAAGCCTGTGCCCATAGTTCTTTGTAAGATAATAAGTACTTCATGCTTATGTTCTACAATTCCATGGATCACTGGTTATGTTCTCTTCCAATTGGGATGTATTTTTCCCTCTTGGTGTATATTTTTTAGGGTTTGTGGTGGGTCTTATACCAGCACTAGCGGGAAGTTGCGTCCCTGGCCGATATAACTGGGCAATATTTTGCCAACCCTAACACACCGCTGGATGAAAGTAGTAATACCTTTATCCTCCCTTCTCAGAGTAGTTGTTGGGTGGTCTGGATCCTTCCGTGCCACCTTCCTGTTGATCCAAATGTGGTGAAGATTCCTGGAATACTTCCGCAAGTTCTCTCCATTGCGATTCTAAGTAAATAGTCACACTTCTCAGAAACAGGGATATATTTTGCTCTACATTTTCACTATTTCTTTTAACAACACAACAAACAATTACTACGGTAATACCACTCTGTTGAGAGTACATTAAAAAACGTCTGTACATGTGTACTTCAGGACCTGAGAGCAAACAAAACACAGATAAAAAACTACTGATGTTTAAATGTTCATTATGCCCTTGTTGGTTTGTTGTTTACTTCATGGCTCTCGTATTCAGGCACTTGCTGTACCATGGCCCAAATGACTTCTAGACAACCAGTGGTTGCAATACCATTTTTACTGGTGCCCTTCTCATCTGCTCCACCACTGCTCCACATTCACTGCATAGAAGAAAGGAAAACACACAGTTTCCCTTTCCCACTACATTTATCCTTATTCAACTTACTCACGAGCATCTCTTGTTGATGGCTTCCCAATGGTGTGTTGGGATGTTTACAAATATCCTGAAACACTACATATCCTGCCACTCAAACAAGAGAACCTTGTGCTTAAGTCTCTAGTTACATACACATTCTTGTTAACAATTCTATTATTATTATCCTACTCTTACATCTTAATTCTGCCTTTACATAATCTCTCCAATGTAACTTTTTATAATTGTTAATGATCACTCATGACTATGTCCACTTAAATACTTAACTGCTATGTTCCTGTTTGGCAGATTCATTCATTTTCTTCATACTTATAATATTACTTTTCATATCTTATTACTTTCTTTAATACTATATCTACTTTTCTAGATCACCCGAAGTATCTGAGGAATGTGCATTGTAATACAAACATATTATTTGTCATTAATGTTCTTAAGTTCCTTTTAATTTGTGATCCTCTTGACCTCATAAGCAATAAACCATTTTAATTTTTTGATTTAAGATAATTTTATGATCTATCTGCTGGATACTTGTGAGAGTTTTATTCTGATACACTTAGATATCATAATATTATTTTTCTTTAAATAGGTAAAGCAATATTAACCTTCATTACATAGATGGCTTATCTTTCGTTATTATACTGGTTATAAACTTTCTGAGTTTCCATTGTATTGACATCTAAGTATTCTCGTTGTAGAGATCTTCTTTAATATCCCACCTTCCAAGAGTACGGACTTGTATTGCAAAGCCTTTGTGTACAATAATGTGGAGGTGTAAATTGTCTCCACCACTGCACTCAGATCCTTCTACCTCTCTACTATAAACCATTTGGAAAACCCTCTTGTTATTTATTACCAATTTTAAGAATAATGTATGGATTATCCTTTCAACAAAACTTATCCTCCCTTCCACCAAAGACCACTTCTGCGTCTTAGTACAGTAAAATATATCTATTTCATTCAGTGTGGTAGTGTCCTATATTAATTCTAATTCTGCTATGGGTACAGGTCAATCCCATTCTTGGTTCCCCCTGCCCGCACAGTATAGGTCAGCCTTTCTTAGGTCCACCTATCTACCTTCTATTCATCATTCCTAATTAGAGTGTACACACCACATTTCAGATATATTTATATCTTCCATTACTTTTTCTTCTACTTTCTCCCATATTACTTTGAGGTTCCCTTTTGATTTCCATGTCTGCACTCTATTTCAGGTGTAAGTCTTTTGCATACTACCTTCTCCATATTTTAACTCATCTATTGATAACACTACATGTTCTTAATTGCACTCAATTCTTTCTTTTGTTCCCTCTTTTCTGAAAACCCAAGCTCCAGCTAGATTACCAATTCAAAAACTTACTGTTTCTACTGCCGTCTTCTATTAATCCATTTTTTGTACCTGTACCCTATCTTCCTATTTGTCATTCTATTATTATAGTCACACCAAATACTATTTAGTACTTAGTTGCTTGTCCTCTCCCCCCTCCTAATTTATGACTTGACTAAATAAACACAAACACACACACACACACACACACACACACACACACACACACACACACACACAAAGTTAACTGTTGGATTATATTTCTTTAGTTTGTTGGCATTATATAAACATTTCTCCTGACCAGTATGTGGGTATATTAAATAGTATGCTTTCGGGTGTGGACAATCCACGATCTTAAATGGTCCTGCATATTTTGGAAAAATTTCTGCATTTCCTTTTTAAGATTTGAACATGATATTCTTCTTTTACCAACACAAGCTCGTTTATTTCAAATGTTTGGTTTATTGCTGACGTATTATAATTTTGTAATCTTTTATTAGTGGTTCCCCTATAAATTTTCTTCATAATATTTCTGCGGGAGACAATCCTGTAGACAAATGGGGTAGTTCATTCAAAACATTTGAAATTCTGGCACTAATTTTGCCCAAGTTGTATGTCTCGGTGAACAGTAAGTTTTGCAAATCATTATCTGTTAATAATCCTTTAGGTTTTCCTACCTCTACAAAATATTTGTGCATACAGTTTATAATTGTCTCTGTGTTTGCTTGTTTAATTGGATATAATGTAATATATTTAGACCAACACACTAATAGAATGTAGATATATCTGACACCTCCTTGACTTGATGGTAATGGTCCATAAAAATCCGAAGCTGTTAAATCATGTAAAGCTCTTGGTATTATAGAATACATTTTGTAATGTGTTACTTTATTATTTTCCTTCACCTTTTGACAGACTTGACATGTCCGTAGTAATGACATGTCCGTAGTAATCGAACAACTTTCTTACCTAGGTGTTTAAAATGGTAAAACTGTATCATATGTTTTATACACTTCCTTATTCCAAAATGCACATAACCTTTATGTATAAAGAAAGTTAAATCATTTTGTGCACTCAGCTACACATAATTTCCAATATGATGTGTTTGTATTCTCTCTCCAAAACCACACTTGATTGATCACTGTCCAAAGTTCGTCTTCTGTAGGCAGGAACTTGTTTTTCTCATACTTTAACATTTTAAGATTTAACTCTTCTTCGTCTTTCATTCCTTGCCTGATTTTACTAGCTAACACATGTACTTCATCTTTCGTATAGCTTATTTTCATAAAATTTATATTAAAAATCATTCCTGGTCCAGTAGTTCTTTGAGAATTACTCATTCCTAATGGCATCATGATAAAGCATCTGGTATGCAATTTAATGTTCCCTTGATGTATACTATTTGTATCTGAAACTGTTGTAAAAACAATACCCACCTCGTTAGCCTCCTATGTAATAAATGACTTTCCATTAAGTAAATCAATGCTTGGTGATCTGTATAAATGATATCTGAACCCCAAATCAGTGTTCCAAATTTCTTTAAGCTCCATACCACCGCAAGTAATTCTTTCTCCGTTGCTGTATAATTCAGCTCATTTTTGTCTAGGCTGCGACTAGTGAAAGCAATGGTTTTACATTCTCTCTCTTCTGGGTCCCATTTCCCTTGAAGTACTTCTGCTGCTATGCCATATTATGATGCATCTGTTGCGATGTCAAATGGTTCACGAAGACTGGTATGGTTTAAAATAGGAGCATTGACTAGGGCATCCTTTACTTCCTGGAATGCCTTTTCTGCATTTTCATCCCATATCCAATTCGCCTTTTGCTTTAATAGCGATAGTAGATATGGATTATTCATGGCTTGTCCTTGTATATACCGTCCATAAAATCCCACTAATCCTAAAAAGGAACGTAACTGTTTCACATTCTGTGTATGTGGACAGTCTTTAATCGCTCTGATGCGTTCTGGATCTGGCTTAATTCCTCTTATTCCTACGAGATGTCCCAAGAATTTTAGTTTCTCTCGCCCAAAATGTGATATAGTGAGCTTAATATTTATTCCCTTGGTATAGAATTTCCCAAGTGCTCTTGCAAGTAAATCACAATGTTCCTCCCAGGTTTCTGAAACAATCGGTATATCATCTACATAAATCAATAGCTCTTGTAACAACATCCTCCCTAATGCTTGTTCTAATGCTCTTATAAACACTGATACTGATATGTTTATCTCAAATGGTAAAACTTTAAAGTGGTATGACTTTTTCATATAAGAATGCAGTATAAGGTCTAGATTCTTTAGCTAATTTCACCTGACAGAACCCAGCCGTTAGGTCCATGGAACTAAGACAATTAGCTTTCGCAAAACGAGCAAGTAGTTAGTCTATGCATATGGGACGATCTCTCTCCAGTTCAATGTAACAATTTAAGGTTCTCGCATCTAGTACTAGGTGCACACCTCTTATTGCCTTTCTGACAATTAACAGTGGATTGTTATATATGCTTGTACTTCTTTCTATAACATTATTATCTAACATTTTACCCATTTCTTCCTGTACTTCCTGTTTTACTTTGATAGGTACAGGGTAAGGTCTACGAAAAAAAGGTTTCTTGCTTTTCATCGGAAAACTACACACATAATCTCCTATATACCCTGGTTTGTCTAAAAATACATCTGAGTATCTGCATAATATTTCATATAGCTCTTCCTTTTAAGTAAGGGTTAACAGTTTCCGATTCATAATTCTTTGCATACAAATCAGCTTTATTTGCAGTTTATTGTAAATTACTTACATCTGTCTCCGTTGAACTCATATTCGCTATTAACTGTAAATTATTACTCCCATTTAGTCCTTGACATCGATCTGTCTTAAACAATATCTCTCTATTATAGTTCTCGAGGTTGCTCTTGAAAGAACCACTCTGAAAGTCTATTACCACTGCATATTTCATTAACCAATCGACTCCTAGTAATACTTGCATATTTATTTTAGGGACTATTAATATGGTTTGTTCAAACACCAGATGATCTATTTCAAATGTAATCCTTGTGTTCCATTTCACTACATTGCTCTTAGTACCTGTAATACGTACAATATGTACTCCCATAACTGGCAACTTAGGAAATTCCTTTATTCTTCCACTTAATAGCCATTCATCCGAAATTATTGATACTTCGCTTCCTGAATCAATGTAAATTTCCACTCCTTTGTTTCCTATCCTTCAGATTACAATTGGTTTGCATTGCAATTTTTCTAAATTTTCCTCTTCCGCTAATAACCAATCGTTAATAGGTGATATTTTACTATGTGATCATTTTACTTATCTATGAGCTGAGTATTGTTCTGAGAGATCCTGGCTGGGCCGAGTATTGTTCTGTGAAATCCTGGGATTCTGGCACTTGACCCAGGATTGTTCTCGTTTTCCGTCACTATGACCGGATACCAGTTGGAACTTACTTCAACAATACGTTGATTTGCCCCTGTGTCATTATTTTGTTGCATATTTATTTGTTGGTTTTGAGGTGTAAACACCTGCGAGTTGATGTTATCAGTCTGAACCCCTCTAGGGTTATTGTGATTTAGACCATTATCCTTGCTGTGAACTGTTCCATTACTGCTTACTCCACAATAATTGGAGTCCTTTGTCCGTGGTAAGGAATTAGGAAAGGATTTGTTATCCATATTCCCCATATTTCGGTCATTCACTGAATAATTTTCATTTCTTTCAGTATTCAGTGTGTTTAAACCTTCAGTAAACATTAATATGTCATCATAGTTTCCCACCTTCTATACAATATTCCTTGCCAAACATGATATGGTAAATGTCTAATGAGTACTTTTACTAAGTGCATTTCATCTGTTGGATCAAATGCCATTCTCTGTACTTTTTATATGTGCCCCATGAATTATTGTATGGGGTAGGGTCTAATAATTTTAAGTTTTCCTGAGTACTTGAAGACTACTACTTCCTCTTAAAGCTTTCCTCAAAATCTTTCCAAGACACAAATTCTTCTGGATGAGCATTTACCCATTCCGCTGCGTCTCCCATTAAATATCCTAATGTGAAATCTATTTTCTTTAAATCATTCCAATTTTTAGGTAAAGATTTGGCAAACACTCATAAAAAATAAATTGGGCGTACATTACCGTCTGGTTTATACTTTAGAAATTGCATTGCTAAATTAAACCCATTATCTATAGATAAGCCCTCTATTACATCTTTAGTTACTCCTGTCATAGTTTCAGATTTATTATTTTCTAATTCCTTTTGATTATCGTCTATTGCATTCCATATTCTATAAAGTTCTTTTTTACTGTCAATTGTTCCTTTTCCAGAAGTGATTTTGTCATTAATTATTTCTGTTTTGTCTTTTACTTCTTTTTCTATGAACACCTAACCGTTTTTCCAAATGTTTTATAGCAGCAGATGTCCCTGTAACAGCGTTTTCCTCTATGGACATGATACACTTATTTGTGTCTGAAATACTAGCTCGTACCGCTTGAAATCGGGAAGTCACGTTATCTACATAGCCCATCCACTGTCGGGTTGTTAATGTATGTACACTTTCCTATAAATGATCTGTTAACACTTGTTTAGGTACTTTTTGCACCTCTATTGGCACTGATTCTTGTAATTCATTTACTCTAGAATTTATTTCCATTATTTTAATGTTTTGATCATTAATTTGTGCGTTAAAGTTAGGTTCTAAGTTAGCTTTAACCTCTTGTATTTTGTGGTTGAGTATGTCATCGATTGATTTGGTAACTTGTTCCTTAATGGACTCATCTAATTCTACTTGTTCCGCACTCCGTCCTTCTCTATCCTTCTCTGCATGTTCTCTAATTATACCTTCTAGTATCTATCTTAACTCCTTGTTTTGCATTGCCATCTTCCTTGTGATTGGCAGACACTACGCATTACCAATCGACAATATTAATATTGTACCCAATACTCACAGATATGTCTCTACTTCTTTAAATGTTTACGGCTCACACTTTTTTGGAACTGTGAACTGCTGCGGTTGTAGAACAGCAGAAGCCGGTGCTGAAGTTGAAGCCGATGTCCGCTCTTGTGCTGCGCACTGCCGCTGACTGGACAATACAACAGCCTGTACTTCCGCAACTGCTCGCCGCTCTGCGTTGATAACTCCTGCTGGATCATTTTCTGCCGTATGCGTTATCCCGTTGAAACAATTTTGTTAAGTTTTGAACTAATTCCGTGCACTCACTGCTTGTAATATGGATGTACTTTCTGCTGCCACTGTTGTTGTTGTTATTGTTGTTGTTCTTCTTCTCTCTCTCTTTTTTTTTCCAACAGTAAATTATAGTTTCCATTTGTTATGTGTTTACTAATCTTTCTCAGACAATTCGTTCAAAAGAAGCTCTGAATTATTTTTGATTTCTTGTTACGTGTATGATAAGACACTGTTGTTGATTGCTAGTTGCCAGGGGCAACTTCTCACTCTTTTATTCTTTGGAGTCGTAATTCCGACTCAAATCAATTTTCTGCACTTACTTACTGGTGCACTCTCCATTTGCGTTTTCCAGGGTCGCCACATGGGGTATATTTTTCTCTCTTCTACTGCTGATGTATATTTTGTAGGGTTAGTGGTGGGTCTTATACCAGCACTAGCGGGAAGTTGCGTCCCTGGCCGATATAACTGGGCAATATTTTGTCGACTCTAATACACCACCAGATGATAGTAGTATTACCTTTATCCTCTCTTCTCAGAGTAGTTGTTCAGTTGTCCGGATCCTTTCGTGCCACCTCCCTGTCGATCCAACTGCGGTGAAGATTTCTGGAGTGCTTCCACAAGTTCTCTCTACTATGCTACTAAATAAATAGCCACACTTCTTACAAACAGGTATATTTTGCCCACATTTTCACTACTTCTTTTAACAACACAACAAACAATTGCTACGGTAATACCACAGTTTCCCTTTCCCATTACATTTATCCTTATTCAACTTACTCATGAGCGTCTCTTGTCGATGGCTTCCCAATGGTGTGTTGAGATGTTTACAAATGTCCCGAAACTATATGCAATCCAGTTTGCATAAATTCTTACATGCTTGTATTGTTGTCATAAAGCTCTCATTTTTAGACTTCCATGTAGTATGTTTCATACTGTGTAGCTCTTACAGATATTTTAATTTTTTTTTTTTTTTTTTTAATTTTGTGATTATCTGTACATGTTATGACTGACATATGATGATAATTGTCTTTGATTGAATACATATATACACTCCTGGAAATGGAAAAAAGAACACATTGACACCGGTGTGTCAGACCCACCATACTTGCTCCGGACACTGCGAGAGGGCTGTACAAGCAATGATCACACGCACGGCACAGCGGACACACCAGGAACCGTGGTGTTGGCCGTCGAATGGCGCTAGCTGCGCAGCATTTGTGCACCGCCGCAGTCAGTGTCAGCCAGTTTGCCGTGGCATACGGAGCTCCATCGCAGTCTTTAACACTGGTAGCATGCCGCGACAGCGTGGACGTGAACCGTATGTGCAGTTGACGGACTTTGAGCGAGGGCGTATAGTGGGCATGCGGGAGGCCGGGTGGACGTACCGCCGAATTGCTCAACACGTGGGGCGTGAGGTCTCCACAGTACATCGATGTTGTCGCCAGTGGTCGGCGGAAGGTGCACGTGCCCGTCGACCTGGGACCGGACCGCAGCGACGCACGGATGCACGCCAAGACCGTAGGATCCTATGCAGTGCCGTAGGGGACCGCACCGCCACTTCCCAGCAAATTAGGGACACTGTTGCTCCTGGGGTATCGGCGAGGACCATTCGCAACAGTCTCCATGAAGCTGGGCTACGGTCCCGCACACCGTTAGGCCGTCTTCCGCTCACACCCCAACATCGTGCAGCCCGCCTCCAGTGGTGTCGCGACAGGCGTGAATGGAGGAACGAATGGAGGCGTGTCGTCTTCAGCGATGAGAGTCGCTTCTGCCTTGGTGCCAATGATGGTTGTATGCGTGTTTGGTGCCGTGCAGGTGAGCGCAACAATCAGGACTGCATACGACCAAGGCACACAGGGCCAACACCCGGCATCATGGTGTGGGGAGCGATCTCCTACACTGGCCGTACACCACTGGTGATTGTCAAGGGGACACTGAATAGTGCACGGTACATCCAAACCGTCATCGAACCCATCGTTCTACCATTCCTAGACTGGCAAGGGAACTTGCTGTTCCAACAGGACAATGCACGTCCGCATGTATCCCGTGCCACCCAACGTGCTCTAGAAGGTGTAAGTCAACTACCCTAGCCAGCAAGATCTCCGGATCTGTCCCCCATTGAGCATGTTTGGGACTGGATGAAGCGTCGTCTCACGCGGTCTGCACGTCCAGCACGAACGCTGGTCCAACTGAGGCGCCAGGTGGAAATGGCATGGCAAGCCGTTCCACATGACTACATCCAGCATCTCTACAATCGTCTCCATGGGAGAATAGCAGCCTGCATTGCTGCGAAAGGTGGATATACACTGTACTAGTGCCGACATTGTGCATGCTCTGTTGCCTGTGTCTATGTGCCTGTGGTTCTGTCAGTGTGATCATGTGATGTATCTGACCCCAGGAATGTGTCAATAAAGTTTCCCCTTCCCGGGACAATGAATTCACGGTGTTCTTATTTAAATTTCCAGGAGTGTATTTCGCAATGGTATTTAAATTTCTATCATTGTGAATAATGTATAGTACTTCGCTTTGCTATTTGATGCTGAGGGCTCCACCTTGGGCAGACTAGTGCCCCATATCGGCAGATTTTGCGATTGATTGCTTTTAGCAGGGCAGCTAAAACAGCTTTGGTCTAACCTGCCACTGCCCATGCTGAAACAAAGTTTATTGTGCGCTATAGTGCAAAGAGTCCCTTTACCAGTTCTTCGTTAGACACAATTTCTTCATGTCTAGTTGTCCCGAAAATTCTGTGTCTGTTGCTCTCCAATGCATTGCTTTCGAAGATTAGGTGTGATGCAGTTTTTTCACTCTTATCACAGATCCTACATTTAGGGGCTTATTCTGTTATACCCATTACATGTAGGTGTTTTTTAAATTCCCATTTCTGGTCATTAGTCCAACCATGAGTTCAATCTCTTTCCTGTTCAAGCCCAGGATTACAGAGCTTCTTCCAAAACACGGCTTTGGCATCATTGCCTTACCGTGGTTTTGTTTATACATCTTGGTCCAGTATTCTACGTGCTGTCTTCTGAGCCAGTTCCATAGTTCTAGTCTGATCATAGCCTTTGTGATTGTCAGGACAGGTTCCAGTCCAATGAATGGAGTCTTTGCCCCCATCCTGGCCAATATGGTGGCTTGTTCATTGCCACCGATCCCTGAGTGGCCAGCGACCCACTCTAGGTGTACCCTATTGTTTCCCCTTAGCTTCACCGGAACCCTGTGACATTCTGCAACAATCTTAGATCTTGTTCAGGAGCTGCCAACGATTTCAGGATCGCCTAGCTGTCTGTGTAGTGTAGATGCTACGGTTCTAGTAGCACCTACACACATTCTCCTCCACACACGCCATGATTGCAGTGATTTCAGCTTGGAATACTGAGGCCAATTTTCAAAGAAAGATGATGCCCTCCAGTCTTGGCTGAAACCCTTACACCCCGGCCCAAGCGCCTTGGTCTGATTTTGACCCATCAGTGAACCAGACAATGTCCCCTGTACTGTGTCGAATTGTTTTTTTCCCACTGCTCCCTGCTTCCAGTTGTTATACTGTAAGGGTTGTTGAAGCAGTTGGGAGTTGTTATATAGTTGGCTACCTTTTCCCAAACCATTCCTATACTTACCTCACTCACTATTGTAATGCGTGATTCTGGATATCCCAATGAGATCCAGTTTTTACCAGTTTTGAGTCCATATGCACCAGCTGCTGCCTCCATCTTGATCCAAAGGTGTAATGGAGGTATGTCCATTGGACTACCTTCTTCCACCACACTGCGGCCCCATAGGAGGTCCTAGGTCTAACCACCATGGTTTATATCCAGTGCATACCTCTGGGGCAACCCCAGTTTTTGCCACAAGCTCTTCTGGTAATCACTAGAATACCTTTCATCTTGGAGGAGATGCTCTTAATGTGAGAGGTCCATGTTAGTTTCTCATCTAAGGTTACCCCTAGATCTTTCAGTATTCCCTTCACAGGTAGAGTTTCATCGAAAAGCTTTAAATTCCAATGAGTGTTGGATATGCTTCTTTGTGAATGGTACCACAACAATCTTCTTAGGATTAACCCTTAGACCCTGTTTCCTGCACCAATTTTACAGTGTCCAGCACACCTTGTGCCATATTTCTGACTGTTCCAGTAAATTTGCCAAGTATTACATTGTGTGGACTTTAGTTCCTCAACGAGTTAGTTCACCACTACATTCCACAATAAAGGGGACAAAACTCCTTCTTGTGGACAATCTCAAGTGGTGTTAATTACCATCTTTTCTTTCATCTTGGTGGCCTCTACCTTCCTTCCGCTAAGCATGGCCCTAGTCCACCTACATACAGTGCTCCCTAGGTCATGTACCTCTGCTGCCCTAACCATGGAATCGAAGGTTGTATCACTAAACTCCCCCTCAATGTCCAGGAGGATGCAGAGAGCTATTTCCTGAAACTGGAGTCCATTCTCCACCTTCCCAATGAGTTGGTAGAGAGCTGTCCCACATGATTTACCTGGTTGATATGTAAAGGTGCCCTAGTTAGACTCCTCTTCCCAACATGTTCATTAACTAGTTTTTCCAATGTTTTAAGAATGGAGGAGGACAGACTGATTCGTCTCATATCCTCGGCCTTTTGGTATTATAAAGTCTCCCTGGCTTTGGAATAAAGACAATGTTCACTGCCCTCCAGGCATTGGCAATGATTCCTGCTGCTAGGCTAACCCTGAATAACCTGCATAGGACTCTTATAAGATTCTCTCCTGCTTGTTGCAGGAGAGCTGGAAAGATTCCTTCTGGGCCAGGTGACTTGAATGGTTGGAATGTTCCCACTGCCAATTGGATTTTACTGAAGTCGACACTTTCCTTAGCTGATTCCCACTCCACTCTTTGAATGTCTGAGGACCATTGTCTCTCAGTGATCGCATTCTGGTCTATGTTATTCGCCATAGAATATTGAGGGAAGTGAGTTTTAAGGAGCAGTTCCAGCATCTCATGTGCTGTCTTTGTATATTCCCCATCCTCCTTCCTCAACATACATCCTGTGTTGGTACTCTAGTGAGGATTTTGTGAAGTCTGGCTTGAGCAGCTGTGCCCTCCATTTCCTCACAGAATACCTTCCAGGATGCCTCCTTTGCTTCTCTAATTACAAGGTTGTAGTTGATAAGGGCCTCATGATATTTTGCCCATTCTCCTTTACGTCTCGCAAAGTTAAACAGTCTTTGTACTTGTCTTCTTTACGTTTCCAAGCTGCTGTTACACCAAGCACACTCCTATTTGTGCACTTCTTGGTGATTGAGCAGTTGTCCTGGTATGAGGTCACTATGGCAGAGGTTACAGCCTCTGCTACTTCCTCAAACTCTACTGGATTCCTTTTCAAGGTTTTAATTTCCGATAAGCTTAAGTAAAGATCCCTCATATGTCTCCCAGTCTGTTTTCCTGGGATTCCTATAGGCTGTGGTCTGTCTGATTCTCATTTCAACCTTGAATTTAATATACATGTTGTCCGATGAAGATGGCTCTAACGCCACATGCCATTGTTTGACATAGCTGCCCATCATCATGGAAGCAAAGGTATTGTCAGTTACTTCTACCCTTCTGCTGTTCCTGAATGTAGGTTCGACACCCCTATTTGGGACCTCCAAGTTGTTAGACAAGAGAAATTCAAGAAGGTACTAACATCTACAGTTGGTGTCCTTGGAGTCCCACACTAGGTTGTGGACATTGACATCACATCCAACCAACAGCTGGTTGCCTTGCCGATGGGAAGCCTCCGTTAGTCTCCTCACCACCAGAGGAGGAGAACTGTCTTCGTAGGGAAGGTATGCTGAGGTCAAAACAATTTCCCTTGTGTGATACCTTCCTCACGTTGCTGGATCCTGATGGTCACCAGGTCCCTGGAATAGAAATCCATCATTGGCATGAAATAAATTCCATTTCTCACATAAATGCATGTTCTGGAGTTTCTTAGATTTATAGCATAAATCAGCTTACCTCCAGTGCTATCAAGGCCAGATACGCCCCCTTTATATAAGTAGGGTTTTTGTATCAGGGCCACGTCCACTTCCTGTCTCCCCAGGCGACGGCTCAGGGCAGCAGTGGCCCCTTCATTGTGCTGCAGATTAAACTGCACCACCTCAAGTCTAAATCTTGTTGCCATCATTGCTTTCGAGGTCTTTGATTACCCTGACGGCAACCTGTGAGAACCCTGAAAACAATTTCAGGTCTTGCTCTAGCATCGCATTCAGTGACTTCTCTCCGACCTCCACCTCCATGGTTCGTCCTTCCGGTACAGCGTTCTGGTTGATTACTCTCCAATCTTCTGTCGAGACTTTTGGGTTTTGAACTCCTATTTTCTCAAACAGACTCTTTGGAGAGACATCCTTAAGGATCTTTGGTACCCATGTCCAATTATTGCAGTTTTGCTTTTCTTCATTTTCAGTAATAAAACTTTCCTGTACTCTTAATAAAATCTTCTGGCATTAATAGCTTTAAATAAATTCTACAAAATTTAACTTGGAATGAACTTTTATTACATAAGTGAGTACAAATTTTTGGTTTGAGCAGTAGCTAAGCTGATTCTAAACATATACAACATCTAGTTGTTTGTTTATATTGTTGTTGTATTGTCTTTGAAGTAAATCATAATGTAATACTCTGATGTCCTCAACGGCATTCCGTGTTGCATTGGTAGCTGCAAGCAGCACCTGCTGCGACATTGGGATTTCTGCTATAAAACTCCATCCCCCACATGCCCCCCCCCCCCCCCCCCCCTCCCAAGTTGTATCTCAGACAAGATAATAAAATACAAAACAAATATTGGACCCCCTATGGGATGTTATCACCATATAAATAACTTTTTGGATTCCTTTTGTCCCATTTAATTTTTATTAAAATTATAACAAAACTAGTTGTGCACACACTTGCTCATATATAGATGATGAACTTACTGAAAATTTCACACCTGTAATGCTTACAAGAAAATTCTCAAATTAAATTCACCCATATTCTGTACTCTGACGTCTGAAAGTGACCTGAGAGGAAGAGAAAACGTTGCTAATACAAGGAAAGTAGTAAGACATCTTGACATTTGAAGCACATATGTTTTGTATGCAATCGGATTTGGCAGTCTGTGTATTGATTTGCGAGTGTTCATCAAACGATGTGCCCTGTGCGCTGGCAGCTTCCCCTATGTAGTGCACTCCTGACTTATCAACAATAATCCTGTAATTTCACCCCATTATCCTGGAGAATGAATTGACCAATTGTTTGGTTAGGGAAGTGATTGCATGATCAACATTCAGTTTGATGATCCCAGATGTGAATAAGACCTCAGCTCACTTGGAGATGGAACGAGATCTGGTGTACTCTTTGATAAACTTCAAAAATATGGTATTATAAGATAGATTAAAAAATCTATTCACCAAACAGTAGCAGCAGCAGGATAAAACATATGTAATAGTTAAGGAAATGTGCCAGCTTTTTAAGAGCCAGTGGCTCCTCCTCCTGGCAGAATGGTTGGAGGGGAAGGAAGAGGAATGAAGGCGAGGCTTAGGAAATAGGGAGAATTGCAGAAAAGTCACCCAGAACATAACCAGTCCTTTTCCTTCATGCCTTTTTCCCCTTCAGTGCTTCAGCCAGGAGGAGGAACCACTGGCGCATTTCCTTAACTTTTATGTGTGTTTTCTCCTGCCGCCACTCAGTGAGTAGATTCTTTATCTAGCCAATTATATTCTATTTTCCAAGATAATTATTTTCTTTGGTGTGTTATTTTTAATGATCTTTGCAATATCTAAGACCCGATGGCAGTGTGGCACTCCTCGTTCATTCCTCCTGGAAGGAATAGACTGTCCTATATAACCTCTGCAGCAGTCATACCAGAGTAACCCATAGTTTTATCTTACATCACAAGCAACCCCCATATTGTGCTTTCAGAGCCTTACAGCCTCCTGCTTGCTCTCCATGTGAACCATGATCTTCCGGATTCTTTGTCTCTAATGTTGGTGTTCAATTTATGAAGAGTTGAACTGGTTCTAGTTTCCACTGACAGAGTGGCTTTTTTCTTGAATATAATGTTTTAGACTGCTTTTTGGACAGGGTCGAAATCGTTGGGAAGTTGCTTGCCACATGCTGGGCCTTTGACCCTACCACATCAGCCAGCTGTCTTGTTACCCTTCATTTACTTGGTTTTAACTGCTTTTCTGTAACACTCTATTTTACTTTTTGTGGTAGAACTGTGATAAAGACAAAACCTTAAGGATCCTTTATCCTTGATTCTAGCTGGTGACAAGAGAACAGTTCAAACGGTCTATGCTTCCTCCAAAAGAGTATTTTCTATTCCCATCCTTAACACTTCGACTACAATGGATTGGCACTGGGTGCTGCCACATGCTGAACCCTGAAGAACATTAGAATGCTGCATCACCTACCCACTGAATTGATTATTTCTCTCGCCTTATTTTACTATTGTCAATTTTACTAATGTTCATTATCTGCCACATGCTGAACCCTGAAGAACATTAGAATGCTGCATCACCTACCCACTGAATTGATTATTTCTCTCGCCTTATTTTACTATTGTCAATTTTACTAATGTTCATTATATTTTGAGCCTTCTAACTTTTACTATTAAGAGTGTTTCTGTTAGAAGACCTAATTAATTGTTACTTTCTTAACAACATATTATGTTGTCCTTAGACATAGACAATGAGAAAATACTGAACTTAATACTATCTTCAATTAGATAAAGATAAGAGCAACGAACAAAACAATATATTGTCAGAGGAAGCGAAAATGATGATTATATTTGGTAAGCATTTTTTATTTTTGCATACTATTTGTGTTTTAGGATTTTCTTATGCGAGATGATGCTGGGTGTGCAGCAGAAAAACTCTTGGCTGAACTAGCTTCAAACATCTCCAAAAAACATTCGGAATATGCAGGAAATCCCACAGATATTCATACATTTGCTTCAGTTTGCTGTCAAGCAATTTCATGTGGAAATGTAGCCAATGAACTGAGCTATTTGCGGTGTATATATCACATAGTAAAACACTTGATAGGTCAGGTGAGTTCATGTCTTTTCTGTGTGCTACAAAAGCACATCTGGTTGGTATGGTTTTTTTTTTTTTTTTTTTTTTTTTTTTTTTTTTTTTTTTTAGAATTATAATTGTTTTTTCATCTTAGGCACGTTTGTTAGATGTGTGTTTAGTTTGCCTAAAGTGATAACTAGAAATAATTAATTTTATTTCAATTACAGTACTTCCTATTTTTTGGTTATTATGTGTTCAAAATCAACTGTTTTGTTTTACTTGAAAATTAGTTACAAATCGGATACTCCACATACTTCAGCAAAACCTACTGTTGTGCTTCACAATAGGTGTTATGTCAAGCACTGAAAGTTTCACGTTTTTCAAAAGCAGGGTTTCTTACGTAGAGGATGGTGAACACCAATCTTACATTACATAGGGTTGCACATGGCTCGTGATGCAGCGATGATGTACATGAGCACATGTAAGAGTGATGGCAGTTACTCATTTCATACTTCATTATTGTGGCTAAAGACTAGCATTAGCAATATTCAGCTGCTGATTTAGGGTGTACCCTAACATGGCTATCATTTTTCAAGTTCGATTTTGTCTTTGTGCTGTCCACTATTTTGTTTCCAGTGCACAAAAAGAGTCATGTATAATTAGGGCTCCATAGGAAAAGGGGGAGACATACCCAAGGTCACTGTATTGGGGGTGGGGGCAGGAGGGGGTGGAGGGAATAGTGTAATCATCTCTCATTTACTTTTTATCTAAAAAAAATTACATTGGAGTTGCTGATTAACAAATTGCTTTCAATTTAATACTTAAATTTGTTGTATTAACTTAATGCAATTTTTATTCTACTACAGTTTGTCCTTGATAATTTGATGATTTTTACTGTTGATAGCACTAAAGGAGAAAATCAGCACTAGTTAGAAGATATTCATTTATCTCTGAGTGCTGTCAATACTTCTGTACGGGGTTATTACAAGTGATTGAAGCGATTTCAGAGCTCTACAATAACTTTATTATTTGAGATATTTTCACAATGCTTTGCACACACATACAAAAACTCAGTTTTTTTAGGCATTCACAAATGTTCGATATGTGCCCCTTTAGTGATTTGGCAGACATCAAGCTGATAATCAAGTTCCTCCCACACTCGGCGCAGCATGTCCCCATCAATGAATTCGAAAGCATCGTTTATGCGAGCTCGCAGTTCTGGCACGTTTCTTGGTAGACGAGGTTTAAACACTGAATCTTCCACATAACCCCACTGAAAGAAATCGCATGGGGTTAAGTCGGGAGAACGCGGAGGCCATGACATGAATTGCTGATCATGATCTCCACCACGACCGATCCATCGGTTTTCCAATCTCCTGTTTAAGAAATGCCGAACATAATGATGGAAGTGCGGTGGAGCACCATCCTGTTGAAAGATGAAGTCGGCGCTGTCGGTCTCCAGTTGTGGCATGAGCCAATTTTCCAGCCTGTCCAGATACACGTGTCCTGTAACGTTTTTTTCGCAGAAGAAAAAGGGGCCGTAAACTTTAAACTGTGAGATTGCACAAAACACTTTAACTTTTGGTGAATTGCGAATTTGCTGCACGAATGCGTGAGGATTTTCTACCGCCCAGATTCGCACATTGTGTCTGTTCAGTTCACCATTAAGAAAAAATGTTGCTTCATCACTGAAAACAAGTTTCGCACTGAACGCATCCTCTTCCATGAGCTGTTGCAACCGCACCGGAAATTCAAAGCGTTTGACTTTGTCATCGGGTGTCAGGGCTTGTAGCAATTGTAAACGGTAAGGCTTCTGCTTTAGCCTTTTCCGTAAGATTTTCCAAACTGTCGGCTGTGGTACGTTTAGCTCCCTGCTTGCTTTATTCGTCAACTTCCGCGGGCTACGCGTGAGACTTGCCTGCACGCGTTCAACCATTTCTTCGCTCACTGCAGGCCGACCCGTTGATTTCCCCTTACAGAGGCATCCAGAAGCTTTAAACTGCGCATACCATCGCCGAATGGGGTTAGCAGTTGGTGGATCTTTGTTGAACTTCGTCCTGAAGTGTCGTTGCACTGTTATGACTGACTGATGTGAATGCATTTCAAGCACGACATACGCTTTCTCGGCTCCTGTCGCCATTTTGTCTCTCTGCGCTCTCGAGCGCTCTGGCGGCAGAAACCTGAAGTGCGGTTTCAGCTGAACAAAACTTAATGAGTTTTTCTACGTATCTGTAGTGTGTCGTGACCATATGTCAATGAATGGAGCTACAGTGAATTTATGAAATCGCTTCAATCATTTGTAATAGCCCTGTATGTGTCATGTTTGCTTTCGTATATGCACAATGCACAGATAATGGTTCTATCTTCACGGGAAGGAGTTGGCACTGCGTTCCTCTCATTGCCCTGTCCTCAGCAAATGATGTGTTCTATAAGGAACTCTTCACTCAAGTCCAGACTGCTAAAAATGGTTTTGTTTTATTTGAAATAAAGTGTTAAATCGCATTATTGATGATTCTTAGATTTCATTGATTTCTACTTTGAACCCTTTTAATATTGTTATCTGATGGGTCTGTTGAATGATTTTCATTTTCAAATAATAAAACAAAATAGGATCAAAGAGTGCAGAGATGTATTCTGGAGGGTGGTATTATATATGATTTTTCAGTTTGAAGCCCCATGAGATATACTATAATCAGCAGTCTGATATTTATAAAGCTTCAAAAGCGTTTTGAGATCCATATACAGTGCTTTGGTTGTAGAAGACACTAAGAACCACACTTCAACATACACACTGAAAATGAAAATACATATATAACAAACTGCTCACTCTTCTTGTGGAGGTAATTCAGAATCATCCAGAACACACATTTTCAAGCAATAAAGAGCTTTCGGTATTATCTTACATAATGGAAAAACCATACCACACAGACAAGGTATTTGGGAGTCATTGCTGCACAATCTCCTCCTCCCTTTTATACTTGTGTTGGTTAAATTTTGGAGCTTTGTCAAAATCAAGTAACTCTGATTCAACACTAATGGAACTTGTCATCAATTTGGCTAGTTGCTGCCAGAAAAAATACGATAGGTAGCATCTTAAGAATAGCAAGTTGAATGAACGAAATGTGAGTAAATTTAACACCCCTTGATGACTAGTTAGTTTTACTCTTATTTTCAAATTTATTTATTTATAATATCTGTTAAACAGTGGAAAGTCCAGGTTGGAATATCAATAAAATGGAAAGGATGGATTACTACTCACCACAGAGTGGAGTTGCTGAGTAGCAGATAGGCACAATGAAAAAGAATGCCGGAAATGTTTGGCTTTCAGCTGATTTCAGTCATCAGAAATCACACACACACACACACACACACACACACACACACACACACTGTCATCTCCAGGCACTAACGTCCAACTGCCTGTGTATGCATTTTCTATTTTTGATGAAGAGCATCATCTGAAAGCTGAAAATTTCTGGCATTCTTGCTTATTGTGCCTGTCTGCCACTCAGTGCCTTCTATGTGGAGAGTAGCAATCTTACCTTTTCCATATTGTTGTTAACATTTACATTACAAATTCATAAATAAAGGATTTACTAACCTGTTGAATTTCATATGCATGTTGCTCTTGCAATTTCCCAGCTGCTTCTGGGTGTTCAAATGCTCTGGAAATAGATTCCATACATGAACCATGGCCGTCCTCTCAACCATTCATTGGTCTAAAGCTACTTACCTTATTCAGTGGAAGTTATATTAAAGCATTAGTATGTGCTTTGTCAAAAAGGATCTCAAGCTTTCGAACAAAATCTGTTTCTTTTCTCTTAACACTATTCTTCCAATGTGTTTTTGTAGTTGCTTCCTTTGTTGATATGAAGCTTTTAATTTTGATACACAGTTTCTCAGCTCCTGTGTCAGAATTAATGTTTGTCTCAAAAAATCATCCTGTTCTACCCAGCTGATGTAGCACTTTGATGCATACTTAATTTACCCACCTGCAAATTGTTGAAGAAAACATTTGACGGATGGGAGTTTGCGTCCACTTATTTGAGGGGAGTAATACATGGGTAAATAAGTTTCTTAATGTAAACAAACTAACAAGAAAGACACTGTCATTGCTACAACTACTGCTTTCTCTTGAAAGTGAAGTACTATTTGGATAGTCTGGGTCACTGACCTGTCAATCTCTCCTCCAATGAGATTTGTGACATAAGAAGATATTCAACTTGAGACTGAAGTAAACAGACTTCCTACTCGAGTAATGAATGCATTTGCCATTCATAAGTAATGTTTTTTTAAAATTGATGGTTTCATTTTTATACGAGTAATTTTGAAGACCCAGAGGCACCTCTTCCCCATATTCTACTTAGCCCAAATTTTATACAGTCAATTTTTACATTAACTGGAACCAAACTGGAGGATATTCCATGAAAAATTATGTATGTTTCTTTCCTTTTTTCTTTTTATTTTATTTTTTTAAAAGAGAAAGGTGTTAAATAATTGCCAATGTCATGTACGAGGTCTGTTCAAAATATTTTGGAACATTGTTATTTCATGCCAACGGTGTGTTTGAGTGGAATGCGGTTGGCATCCTTGCATACGCCTGTGTTTAATGTGTAACTGCCGGAAGTTTCATTTTTCTATGTCCGTTAGTTATTGTTCAGTGCTGTATTGAGTAGGACGTTGTACAGTTTGCGAATTTTGAGATGGCAGAATTAGAGGAGCAATGCTTCTGCATTAAATTGCAGAAAAACTCAAGAAAACCATTACAGGCACGCCAAATGATGCAGGAAGCCCACAGTGGTGAGTGCTTAAGCTGTACTTAATGTTATGAATGGTTCACATGATTTAAAAATGGCCGGATGGAAATTAAAGATGACCCTCGTTCAGGACACCCTCGGGCGTCTACTGGCGATGCTCATATCAGGAACATCAACAAAATTCATTACGAATTTTTGCCACTGGGACAAACTGTAGCTGGACAGTTTTGAAATGTTTGGGAGAAAATATGAGGAGGAAACGGCCAGAAATGCGGCAAGACAATTCGGGCTCATGCATCACAATAATGCACTCACACAGCATCTCTTCTGTCACTGCAGATCATTGTCCTTTCTCCTACAATAGGGTTTTCAATAAAAAGAAGTCCACAGGGACCAGGTCTGGAAGTATGGAGGATGAGGCAGCACAGTGATTTCGTTTTTGGTGCAATAGTCATGCACCAACAGGGATGAATGAGTAGTTGTGTTATCGTGATGCATGAACCTTGAATTGTCTTGCCACATTTCGGGCTGTTTCCTTCTCACATTTTGTCTCAAGCGGAATTCCGGAAGTGGAAACAGCATTTGGAGTGGTGTATCAATTGTGGAGGAGAGTATTTCAAAGGAGACCTTGTACAATAAATAAAAGGTAAGCATAGAAAAATTCTGCGGACAAAGCTCCAGAATTTTTTGAACATACCTCGTACATTAAAGTTAGTATACTGTTCCTATAAAGTTAAAGTGCTTGGGATATTGCTGTACAGCTATGTAAATTAGAATGCAAGTCGCTTGTGGAAGAAGCTTTATTTTATTATATTAGTCTGTCTCATAATATTTTTTCCTACGCTGAAGTGATAAGTCATGGATAGCAATATGCACCTATACAGATGGCATTAGTATCACATATGCAAGGTATAAAAGGATGGTGCATTGGCAGAGTAGTCATTTGTACTCAGGTAATTCATGTGGAAAGGATTTTGATGTGATTATGGCTGCTTGAGGAAAGTTAACAGACATTGAACGCAGAATGGTAGTTGGAGGTAGATGCATGGGACTCTCCATTTCGTAAATTGTTAGGGTATTCAATATTCTGAGATCCACAGTGTCAATACTGTGCCAAGAATACCACATTTTAGGAATTACCTCTCAGCAACGGCCTTAATTTAACGACCGAGAGCATTGGTGTTTGCGTAGAGTTGCCACTGTTAAGAGAGAAGCAACACTGCATGAAATAACTGCAGAAATCAATGTGGGATGTACAACAAACATGTCCGTTAGGACAATATGGTGAAATCTGCTGTTAATGGGCTATGGCAATGGGTGACAGACGCAAATGCCTTTGCTAACAGCACATCATCGTCTGCATCACCTCTCCTGGGCCCATGACCATCTTGGTTGGACCCTAGGTGGCTGGAAAACCATGGTCTGGTCAAAAGAGTCCCAATTTCAGCTGGTAAGAGCTAGTTCAGGTATACATGCTGACGTTGCAAGCTGAAGATGGAGAGAGATTGAATGGGTAATTCAGTATGTAAAGGGAGGTGAAAACCTATCGATGGAAACTCCACATCGGAATATCAACAATGTGGGAAAAGTTTGATTACTTCGTATTATAAAGGAGACAGGTTAAATTGCAGACAGACACAATTATAAGACACGTACACAAAGTTTTTGGCCCCAGCCTTCATTAGTAAAAGAGAAAACACACACACACACACACACACACACACACACACACACACACACACAAAAGCGCACCTCACACACACCCCTGCAGGTCCGGGGGCTAGACTGGGCCCGATGTATTCCTGCCTGTTGTGAGAGGTGACTAAAAGGAGTCTCACTCGTTTTGGCCTTTGTGTGGTGGTCCCCTGTAGGGTTTGACCTCCATTTTTCAAAACTTTCCCGAATAGCAAGCCAATTGGGAAGGACGCCTTACATGGTGCATAGTGTCTCATCATGCGATGAGACCTCTGCATCCTTCGATGTGGATCTGCACTTCCGTCGACGTGGATCTGCAGTTCCAGTCATTTTCCAGCTGTTGTCCAGGTCACCCTCCTGGGTGCATTTTCCTCCATCCTCTGTGCAGTATTGTTTCCTGCGCTGTCGACGATAATGGACTTCTTAGCTTGTTTGCGCCTGATGTCTACCACGGTAGCCAGTCTGTTGTGGTGGGGCCGCCATGTACTCTGTTGGTTGTAGCCCCCTGACCATGCATGGATGGGCCATTAACTCCCCAAGTATGCCAAGGAGAAGATGCCAGTCACCCTGGGGCATCAGGACTCCGAGCAATGGCCATCTTACCAGGTGGCCTTTGCTGCAGCTGGGTAGCGCCCAATTGGAGGACTCCTGGTCGGAGTGGGTGGAATCAGGGTGGATGACACACCATGAAGTGTAATACGTCATCTCTTGCTGCTGGTCAAACACCAGCAGTCTCTAAGTGGTCAAGGTCTAACGTCAGTGCTAAGAAATACAACCCCAAATCGTTCTCCCCCCTTGGCCACAACATGGGAGGAACGCCACACTAAGGATGGCAGGTACCTCGTATGCACGAGAGTTGACGGGGAATCTTTCTTGTCAATAAAACCTCAGTTCCTTGTGGAGCATTTAGAGGACAATTTTGGGGAGATGGAGGGCTTGTCCAAAATGCAGTCAGGGTCGGTCTTGATCAAAACAGCATCCTCTGCCTAGTCACGGGCACTACTGTCCTGTGACAAGCTGGGGGATATTTCTGTTTCCATCACGCCCCATAAGAGCTTAAATATGGTCCAGGGAATCATATTTCACAGGGACTTTCTTTTGCAGTCTAACGATGAGCTGTGTGCCAATTTAGAGCGACAAGCTGTCCATTTCGTCTGGCGCATCCCCCGGCATCCAAGGGATAATGAGGGTGATGCATTACCCGAGAAGGTCAAGGTGATGGTCTACCGCTCTGATGTAAAGCGATATATCCCTCCCCCAATTCGGTGCTTGAAGTGCTGAAAGTTCGGCCATATGTCTTCCCGCTGTAGTTCCAATGTAACCTGTCTGGATTGCGAATATCCTTCACATGCGAATACTCCCTGTGCCCTGCCTCCCATCTGTATCAGCTGCGGAGAGCACCGTTCGCCTTGCTCATCAGACTGCAGGATTCTCCAGAAAGAAAGAAAAATTTGGCTCTGAGACGTCAGACTCCACCTGCCCCCTTGATGCTTCTCTGCTGGAGAAGTGTAAGTCTTCTTAGGCTCCTCTCACCAGGAAGGGATCTCTTCCTAGTTTCCTACCAATGGCAAAGCTGACACCTGCCAGTGGCCGAAGCAACCTCAGGGCTTCACGGTCCTCCTCATTCCCTGATGCTGAATCAGTGAAGCCCTCCCAGTTGGACAAACTAAAGAGCAACGAGAGAAACCCGAAAAGAAAAAGACCCCTAAGTACCAAGGCACTGCAGTGGGACCCACATCACCAATACCTACAAGCTCTGTATCTGAGGATAAAGTGGAAATTCTGGCATCCGCTGAGGACCTAGATCTCGCTGGGCCATCAACACAATGGATGTCAATCGCGCAGGTACTCATCTGGTGGCAGCAGGTGACGCTGAGGCGTAGACTGCCTCATTGAGTGTTCTGTGCCTTCCCAGTCTGACGATCATGTAATCCTCCAGTGGAATTGTGGCTGTTTTTTCCACCGCCTGGCTGAGCTGCAGCGACTGTTAAGCTTTACACCTGCTTTCTGCCTTGCCCTCCAGGAAACCTGGTTCCCAGTAATGCGGACCCCTGCCCTCTGCAGCTATAAGGGATATTACAGGAGCTGTAGTGACTATAATAGTGTCCTGTGAAGTTTGTGTCTATGTACTGAACTCAGTATGTAGTGAACCTGTGCCCCTTTAAACCCCTCTTGAAGCTGTGGCTGTCAGGATAAGGACGACACAAGAAATAACTGTCTGCAATGTATATCTTCCTACAGATGGTGCAGTATCCCTGAACCACCCCTGCGGGTCCAGGGGTTAGAATAGGCCGAGGCATTACTGCCTGTCGTAAGAGGCGGGGCTAAATGAGTCTCTCATATTTCAGCCTTTATGTGGTGGTCCCTTGTAGGGTTTGACCTCCATAGTTGCACTGAAGAGTGAGCCAGTTGGGGAAGTGCACCTTACATAGTGCATTGTGTCCATTGTGCATTGAGATCTTTAGCCCTCTTTCTTGTCGTCATATTGCAATCCCACTCACTCTCCGTCTCTTGGGTGCAGTTTCCGCCATTCATTATGCTGTGTCACTTTCTGCGCTGACGATGGCCATGGACTTCTTTGTACCTGATATCCAGTCAGTCCGTTGTGGTGGGGTCACCATGTACTCTGTTGGTTGTAGCCCCCTCACAACACAGGGATCACTCTGCTGATGCCTGTGCCGTTAACTTCCCACCTATTCCAAGGAGTAGATGCCTATCTCCCTGGGGCGTTGAGACTCCCGGCAATGGCCATCCTTCCAGGTGGCTCTTGCTGCAGGTTGGTGCCGCCCGTGGGGAGGGCCCATGGTTGGAGTGGTTTCATCCAGGGCGGATGAAACACAGTGAAGCGTGGCACATCATCTCTCGCTGGTGGCCAGCTGCCAGCAGTCTCTAAGCATTCCAGGACTCAATTTAATGCAAACACGTTGTGCCCCCTACTTGGTTCCCTCTCTGGCCACACCATGGGAGGAATGAAAGACTAAGAATGGCAATGAAGCTTATTCGCCCCACTACCTAGTATGTACGAGAGCTGATGGGGAATGCTTTGCGTCCATGAAGCCTCAGTTCTTTGTAGAGCATTTAGAGGAAACATTTGGGGAGGTGGAGGGCTTGCCCAAAATCCGCTCTGCGTCAGCTTTGATAAAAACAGCATTCTGTGCCCAGTCAGAGGCATTACTCGCTTGTGACAAGTTGGGGATGTTTCATTTACCATCACTCCTCATAAGACTTTAAATATGGTCCAGGGTATTATATTCCACAGGGACCTTCTTTTGCAGTTTTATGACAAGCTGCACACCAATTTAGAGCAGCGAAGGGTTCATTTCCTCCTGCGCATTCGTTGGGGTCCAAGGGATAATCAGGTTGCCGCCGGTGCCTTCATCTTGGCGTCCTTCGAGGGTGATACATTGCCTGAGAAGAATAAGGTGACCCTCAGACACCATGAAAGTCGATTGCACGGGCACTCAGTTGGTGGCAGCAGGTGATTCAGCGGCGTAATGTGCCTCCCTTCACGTATTTTTTGGTCACGGCCAATGTCGTCGTCCTGTAACCTCCCCCTCTCTTATCGTCTTATCGACCTTAATGACAGTGAAAAATTAAACCGCATGTACCTAATGGAAATTTGGGAAAAGCAATAGTCACCGAAGTTAATCTGTTGGTAAAGAGGGAGGAAAGGGTTACGTCTAAATGAAAGGAAAAGTGCAAATGAAATGGTTGGAAATTAATTTTGAAAAGGGGTAAAGTTAATAAAGAAAGTAAATGTGCAGTCGTTACGTTAACAATTAATTGGCGTTAACTAGATATTTGAGATTTGGGGAAAATTTTGGTCGCCAGTCCCATGGACAACTACTATAATAATTGAAAATGAAAGATAATGCACATGTATTTAGCACTAAAAGTGTGGCAACTGAAGGTTGACACGTGTTGTGTGAAAACTGAATGTTTGTCAGAAGTAATAAATTTCGGTACACTCTGACTTAATTTAGCAAAAGAACTAATAAAACTGGAAAATTGAAAGTTAATTTAGTGACTGAAATTAATAGTGAACTTTATGTCTGAAGCACTACGAAATTCAATAAAATAAGGTTAGTCTTGGGCTACCTCAACAATCATTTCAAAAGCTACTTGAATCTACGCAATTTAGAAATAAGATATTTAACTTTGAACTTTAATTAAATGATTCTGAACAATTAACAATAGTAAAATTTAGTACGTACCAAGCTGAGCTGCAGTCACAGGTAAGTTAAAATATGGTAACAAAACTCGCACTCTTAATTTGTGCTTGTTTAATCTAAATATTGTAGCCAGCTATAAATACATTAACTGAACTTTGAAATTAAAGCAGTGAAATGGAATGATATTACTTTAATGCCGGCGTTTGAATTTCAACGACACTCGGGTTCATTCCGGAAAAGGAAGGGACCCTGCTTGGTAATGCAATTGGGACAATGAGCAACAAAGGTTCATGCTAAGTTGTGGTAAATTGGACAATTTTAAAAGCTGAGGTCTGCCATACAGTTCTAAAACTTTACGTGTTTCCAGTCTTCCTTGTTGGTTGATTGAAGGTTTGAAGTCGTCGGTCGAGGAGGTGGTGACAGTCACTCATTGTCGGCCGTTGCTGTTGCAGAAGCTGGATGTTGGCGCACCTTCTTCTCGACACTGTCACCAGGCGAAACGGGCTCTTGATGTGCACCAGCTAATGCTTCCCGTCCGCGACACCGTGTCACAAACTATCATAGCAAGTCGAGCGCAATTACATGCTGCCAAACCCCGAAAGCGCAGCAACTTGCGGGAGCGTCACTCAACACAACTGCTCCACCGCCCTACTCCAGCCAGACTCTCCCTGCCCGCACTCCAAGCGGCAGAGTTAACACTACGAAAGATCCTAAACACTTTGGTTCTCCACATGACCTATCGATGTAATCGTTCGATAGCATAGTTTTCCGTAGGCCAGACCCAGCGTAAAAATACAAATAATATTTACAAAACAAACCAATTGTGTGTGTGTGTGTGTGTGTGTGTGTCTACATATATATATACATATATATATATATATATACACACACACACACACACACACACACACACACACACACATCCTCCCCACTCCACCAAGTGTGTCCTTCCGCCGTCCAACACACACACACACACACACACACACACACACACACACACACACACATCCTCCCCACTCCACCAAGAGTGTCCTTCCGCCGTCCACCTAACCTTCGTAACCTGTTAGTTCATCCCTACGAAATCCCAAAACCACCTTCCCTGCCCTCTGGCTCCTATCCTTGTAACCGCCCCCGGTGTAAAACCTGTCCCATGCACCCTCCCACCACCACCTACTCCAGTCCTGTAACCTGGAAGGTGTACACGATCAAAGGCAGAGCCACGTGTGAAAGCACCCACGTGATTTACCAACTGACCTGCCTACACTGTGATGCATTCTATGTGGGAATGACGAGCAACAAACTGTCCATTCGCATGAATAGACACAGGCAGACAGTGTTTGTCGGTAATGAGGATCACCCTGTGGCTAAACATGCCTTGGTGCACGGCCAGCACATCTTGGAACAGTGTTACACCGTCCGGGTTATCTGGATACTTCCCACCAACACCAACCTATCCAAACTCCGGAGACGGGAACTTGCTCTTCAATATATCCTCTCTTCTCGTTACCCACCAGGCCTCAATCTCCGCTAATTTCAAGTTGCCGCCACTCATACCTCACCTGTCATTCAACAACATCTTTGCCTCTGCACTTCCGCCTCGACTGACATCTCTGCCCAAACTCTTTGTCTTTAAATATGTCTGCTAGTGTCTGTATATATATATGTGTGTGTGTGTGTGTGTGTGTGTGTGTGTGTGTGTGTGTGTGTGTGTGTGTGTGTGCGCGCGCGCGCGCGCGTGTATACCCGTCCTTTTTTCCCCCTAAGGTAAGTCTTTCCGCTCCCAGGATTGGAATGACTCCTTACCCTCTCCCTTAAAACCCACATCCTTTCGTCTTTCCCTCTCCTTCCCTCTTTCCTGACGAAGCAACCGTTGGTTGCGAAAGCTAGAATTTTGTGTGTATGTTAGTGTTTGTTTGTGTGTCTATCGACCCACCAGCGCTTTCGTTTGGTAAGTCACAACATCTTTGTTTTTAGATATATTTTTCCCATGTGGAATGTTTCCTTCTGCTATATTCATATCATTAATTTGAACCCAACAATTATGTTTGTTATTGTCACTGTTGCATTTCGAAATCTTTTCTACTGTCTTATTTTCTCTTTCTGTTTTTGCCAGTAGTTTCACTTTGTATTCACTTTCTCCTTTTTACCGTAATCTACTATACGATTTTATCCCGCCTATATATACTCAATAATACGTAACTCACTTCCAAACCATAACCAAAAAAAATTTTTTCCGCTTTCAACACTACCGCTGCTATAAAATCCACCGTTTCTAGTTCACAAACAGTTCCTTTCACCTATTAAACAACCATTTCGGCTAGTTCTAATAACTTTCGCTTTATTTCCATTTCCGTTTTTCTCACATCACTGATAACTTTTAGCCGCTTCCCACAGGTTTTAACGTCATTATTTCTTCGTCAGACAATTGTTAGCCTCATTTTCATAATCTGCCACCACAAAACCACTCCTTTTAATACATTTACACAGTTTTTTCGAAATTTTCCCGAATTTCTCCGTCCTTTAACGTGTTTTGGCGGCAACACAACCACCTAACCTTTGTGCACATCGTTGTCTACCAAATCCAACATAGGCCAGCTGTAACCAACACCTTTTCGCCTTTTTTCACACCAGATCTCCAGTTACTTTCCAGTTCACCTTTATCTCTCCCCATATATGTTTATTTTCATTTTCATTTCAGCCTCATGTTACACTTTCCACCTTCTAATACCATGTCACCCTCACAACACCCCCACAACGACCCCATTAAGTTTTATTTACATTCCCTCCGCAAACATGCCTTCGCCCTAGCCAGATTACGCTCCCATATTCTATTTTCTCAGGCTTGTCTGACATTTGGCATTACCCCCAAAGGACTCACACTTAAAGTTCCCATCTCTGGCTGCAACCCTTCTTTTCATCAGTCCCTATACCAGTTCCAAACTGAACAATCCATTGCCCTCACCCACCTAATCCTTCACCTACACATCAACTCAGCCAATGAACACACCCGTCAACTCCTATCCTTAATAAAAGTCCTCAATCTTTCCTCTCCCACATCCACACCGGCTGTTCAGAGCATCCTCCTACAGGCCAACCGCAAATTAGAACAGCATGCCACCCTCCACCTCAAAAAACTATCCAATCTCCTGGTTTCCCACCTCCGGAAAGGCAACTCACCCACCCTTCACAACCTTTCCAGCAAACCTCAACCTCCTCTCATTGCACACAAACCCAGTCTCTCCCATCTACTCAACCTCCCACTTCCAGCTCCACTCCCTCCAAAACCTCAAAATTCCAATCAACACAATCTGGAACCACAACACCCTAATTCAGTAGTTAACCTTTCCTCCAAACCTCTCTCCCAATTCGAAACCTCTGTCCTATCCAAAGGCCTCACCTTCAGCCCCACTACCAGATTCAACCAAACATCCCTCGTCAAAGATTTACTGTCCTACACTCGTACTCTCTGCTGGAAATATCACTTTGCCACGAAGAAAAATGATCCTAATCCTACTCCTAATGATCCAACTCCCGAAGACACTATCCAAATTGAACCCTGCCTGGAACAGTTCCGTCCTCCGTCACAGCGGGACCCACCAGCTCTTCCTCAAAATCACCCTCTCCAAACCTTCCAGGAATTTCTGACTTCCAGCCTTGCATCTCAATCCTTCTTAAAAAACCTTAATCCTACTCCCAACATCACTGCTGAAGCCCAGGCTATCCGTGATCTGAAGGCTGACTGATCCATCGTCATTCTTCCGGCGGACAAGGGTTCCACGACCGTGGTACTTGATCGTCGGGAGTATGTGGCTGAGGGACTGCGTCAGCTTTCAGGCAACACCACATACAAAGTTTACCAAGGTAATCCCATTCCCAATGTCCAGGCGGAGCTTCAAGGAATCCTCAGAACCTTAGGCCCCCTGCAAAACCTTTCACCTGACTCCATCAACCTCCTGACCCCACCGACACCCCGCACCCCTACCTTCTACCTTCTTCCTAAAATTCACAAACCCAATCATCCCAGCCGCCCCATTGTAGCTGGTTACCAAGCCCCCACAGAACGTATCTCTGCCTACGTAGGTCAACACGTTCAACCCATTACATGCAGTCTCCTGTCCTTCATCAAAGACACCAACCACTTTCTCGAACGCCTGGAATCCTTACCCAATCTGTTACCCCCAGAAACCATCCTTGTAACCATTGATGCCACTTCTTTATACACAAATATTCCGCACGTCCAGTGCCTCGCTGTGATGGAGCATTTCCTTTCACGCCGATCACCTGCCACCCTACCTAAAACCTCTTTCCTCATTACCTTAGCCAGCTTCATCCTGACCCACAACTTCTTCACTTTTCAAGGCCAGACATACCAACAATTAAAGGGAACAGCCATGGGTACCAGGATGGCCCCCTCGTACGCCAACCTATTCATAGGTCGCTTAGAGGAAGCCTTCTTGGTTACCCAGGCCTGCCAACCCAAAGTTTGGTACAGATTTATTGATGACACCTTCATGATATCTTCATGATCTGGACTCACAGTGAAGAAGAACTCCAGAATTTCCTCTCCAACCTCAACTCCTTTGGTTCCATCAGATTCACCTGGTCCTACTCCAAATCCGATGCCACTTTCCTTGACGTTGACCTCCATCTGTCCAATGGCCAGCTTCACACGTCCGTCCACATCAAACCCACCAACAAGCAACAGTACCTCCATTATGACAGCTGCCACCCATTCCACATCAAACGGTCCCTTCCTTAGAGCCTAGGTCTTCGTGGCAAACGAATCTCCACCAGTCAGGAATCCCTGAACCATTACACCAACAACCTGACAACAGCTTTCGCATCCCGCAACTACCTTCCCGACCTGGTACAGAAGCAAATAACCAGAGCCACTTCCTCATCCGCTCAGACCCACAACCTCCCACAGAAGAACCACAAAAGTGCCCCACTTGTGACAGGATACTTTCCGGGACTGGATCAGACTCTGAATGTGGCTCTCCAGCAGGGATACGACTTCCTCAAATCCTGCCCTGAAATGAGATCCATCCTTCGTGAAATCCTCCCCACTCCACCAAGAGTGTCTTTCTGCCATCCACCTAACCTTCGTAACCTGTTAGTTCATCCCTATGAAATCCCCAAACCACCTTCCCTACCCTCTGGCTCCTACCCTTGTAACCGCCCCCGGTGTAAAACCTGTCCCATGCACCCTCCCACCACCACCTACTCCAGTCCTGTAACCCGGAAGGTGTACACGATCAAAGGCAGAGCCACGTGTGAAAGCACCCACGTGATTTACCAACTGACCTGCCTACACTGTGAAGCTTTCTGTGTGGGAATCACCAGCAACAAACTGTTCATTCGCATGAATGGACACAGGCAGACAGTGTTTGTTGGTAATGAGGATCACCCTGTGGCTAAACATGCCTTGGTGCACGGCCAGCACATCTTGGCACAGTGTTACACCGTCCGGGTTATCTGGATACTTCCCACTAACACCAACCTGTCAGATTTCCGGAGATGGGAACTTGCCCTTAAGTATATCCTCTCTTCTCGTTATTCGCCAGGCGTCAATCTCCGCTAATTTCAATTTGCCGCCGCTCATACCTCACCTGTCTTTCAACAACATCTTTGCCTCTGTACTTCCGCCTCGACTGACATCTCTGCCCAAACTCTTTGCCTTTACAAATGTCTGCTTGTGTTTGTGTATGTGGGGATGGATGTGTGTGTGTGTGTGTGTGTGTGTGTGTGTGTGTGTGTACCTGTCCTTTTTTCCCCCTAAGGGTAAGTCTTTCCGCTCCCGGGATTGGAATGATTCCTTACCCTCTCCCTTAAAACCCACATCCTTTCGTCTTTTCCTCTCCTTCCCTCTTTCCTGATGAAGCAACCGTTGATTGCGAAAGCTAGAGTTTTGTGTGTATGATTGTGTTTGTTTGTAGGGTGTTACAAAAAGGTACGGCCAAACTTTCAGGAAACATTCCTCACACACAAATAAAGAAAAGATGTTATGTGGACATGTGTTCGGAAACGCTTAATTTCCATGTTAGAGCTCATTATAGTTACATCAGTATGTACTGTACTTCCTCGATTCACCGCCAGTTGGCCCAGTTGAAGGAAGGTAATGTTGACTTCGGTACTTGTGTTGACATGCGACTCATTGCTCTACAGTACTAGCATCAAGCATATCAGTACATAGCATCAACAGGTTAGTGTTCATCATGAACGTGGTTTTGCAGTCCGTGCAATGTTTACAAATGCGGAGTTGGCAGATGCCCATTTGATGTATGGATTAGCACGGGGCAATAGCCATGGCGCGGTACGTTTGTATCGAGACAGATTTCCAGAACGAAGGTGTCCCGACAGGAAGACGTTCAAAGCAATTGATCGGCGTCTTAGGGAGCACGGAACATTCCAGCCGATGACTCGCAACTGGCTAAGACCTAGATCAACGAGGAAACCTGCAATGGACAAGGCAGTGCAGTTGACGATAACCCTAATGTCAGCGTCAGAGAAGTTGCTGCTGTACAAGGTAACGTTGACCACGTCACTGTATGGAGAGTGCTACGGGAGAACCAGTTGTTTCCGTACCATGTACAGCGTGTGCAGGCACTATCACCAGCTGATTGGCCTCCACGGGTACACTTCTGCAAATGGTTCATCCAGCAATGTGTCAATCCTCATTTCAGTGCAAATGTTCTCTTTACGGATGAGGCTTCATTCCAACGTGATCAAATTGTAAATTTTCACAATCAATATGTGTTGGCTGACGAGAATCCGTACGCAATTGTGCAACCACGTCATCAACACAGATTTTCTGTGAACGTTTGGGCAGGTATTGTTGGTGATGTCTTGATTGGGCCCCATGTCCTTCCACCTACGCTCAATGGAGCACGTATCGTGATTTCATATGGGATACTTTACCTGTGCTGCTAGAACATGTGCCTTTACAAGTACGACTCAACATGTGGTTCATGCACGATGGAACTCCTTTACATTTCAGTCAAAGTGTTCGCACGCTTCTCAACAACAGATTCGGTGGCCGATGGATTGGTAGAGGCGGACCAATTCCATGGCCTCCACGCACTCCTGACCTCGACCCCCTTGACTTTTTTATGGGGGCATTTGAAAGCTGTCTACGCAACCCCGGTACCAAATGTAGAGACTGTTCATGCTCGTATTGTGGACGGCTGTGATACAATACGCCATTCTCATGGGCTGCATCAGCACATCAGGGATTCCATGCGACGGAGGGTGGATGCATGTATCCTCGCTAACAGAGGACATTTTGAACAATTCCTGTAACAAAGTGTTTGAAGTCACGCTGGTACGTTGCTGTGTGTTTCCATTCCATGATTAATGTGATTTGAAGAGAAGTAATAAAATGAGCTGTAACATGGAAAGTAAGCATTTCCGGACACATGTCCACATAACATATTTTATTTCTGCGTGTGTGAGGAATGTTTCCTGAAAATAGTAAACCAATTACAATATATAAAGACACAGAAATGTCATATCTTCAGGTAACAAAATAAGGAAAAAAAATTATAGTACAATAGATGGAAATAGGAGGATATGCATTTCTGGCGTTACACTCCAGTGGAATTGCAGCGGTTTTTTCCATGACCGTGCTGAGCTCCGTCAACTTCTCAGCCTTCACCCTTTCTTCTGCATTGCTCTCCAGGAAACTTGGTTTCTGGCGATGTGAACCCTTGCTCTCTGTGGCTATCAGGGTTGTTACAAGAATCGGTCAGCTTATGAGAGGTTATCTGGTGGAGTCTGTGTCTACGTTTTTAACTCTCTTAACAGCGATTGTGTCCCTCTTCAAACACCTTTATAGGCTGTCACTGTTTGGGTGTGGACGCCTCAGGCTGTTACTGTCTGCATTCTCTGTCTTCTACAGGACGGTGATGTCCCGCAGCATGTATTGGCTGCGCTGATAGCCCAATTGCCGCCACCTTTTGTTGTTGTTGGGTGACTTTAACGCCAATAACCCTTTGTAGGGTGGATTGGTGGCAACAGACCGAGGCACTGTCGTTGAGCAAGTGTTGGCACAGCTCGACTTTGCTCTTCTAAATGATGGTGCCTCTACACATTTCGGTGAGGTGCATGGCATATACTTGGCCATCAACCTTTCAGTCTGCAGTACTGGCCTTCTACCGTTTGTCCAATAGAATTTGCATGACAACTTGTGCGGTAGTGACCATTTTCCAATCTTTCGGTCACTGCCCCAGTGTCACTCACCTGGGCGCCTCCCCAGATGGGCTTTTAATATGGCTGACTGGGACTCGTTCGCCTCCATTGCCACTCTTGAGCCTCTTTCTCATGGCACTGTTGATGTGGTGGTTCACACGATCACCGCCGGCATTGTTTCTATCGCAGAATCTGCAATTCCCTGTTCTTCCGGGTCCTCTCGACGGAGGACTGTGCCTTGATGGTCAACGGAGATCACTGAAGCGATTAGATATCGCAGACGAGTCCTCCAGTGTCGTAAGTGGCACTCATCGTTGGAACACCTCATTACCTTTAAACAGCTCTGATACCTTATTCGCTGACGGAAGCGGGAGTGCTGGAGATGGTATGTCTCCACCATTGGCACCTGTACCTCTCCATCGCAGGTTTGGTGCAAGATTAGGTGACTATGGGTATCAGACACCCATTGGCGTACATGGGCTTTCCCTGATTGGAGTAGACTATACTGATTCAGACATGATTGCAGAACTCTTAGCAGAGCATTATGCGCAGAATTTCGCTTCTACGAATTACTCACTGGCCTTGCGCTCCCTGAAAGAGCGTTTGGAAGGTCGGAGCCTTTCATTCCACACGCGCCACCCCAAATCGTACAATGCTCCATTCAGTGAGTCGGAATTCCACAGTGCCCTAGCCGCTTGACCTGATACGGCTCCCTGGCCGGATCGCATCCACTATCAGATGCTCAAACACCTCTCTGTGGACTGCCAGCGATACCTCCTCAACCTTTTCAACTGTATCTGGCTTGAGGGTGAGTTCCCCTCTCAATGGCGGGAAAGCATTATCATCCCATTGATGAAGCCTGGCAAGAACCCCCTGGAGGTGGACAGCTACTGCCCTCTTAGCCTCACCAAAGTTATGTGCAAGTTGCTTGAACGCGTGGTCAGCCGGATGTTGAGTTGGCTACTTGAATCTCGGTTCCTTCTGGCTCCGTCCCAGGGTGAGTTCTGTAAGGGCCACTTTGCCACTGATAATCTGTTCTGCTTGGAGTCTGCCATCTGCACGGCATTTGGCTGTCGTCAACATCTGTTTGCCGTCCTTTTTGCCATGTGGAAGGCGTAAGATACGATGTGGCAACATCCTCACCACGCTTTGTGGGTGGGGTCTTAGGGGCCCGCTCCTGATTTTTATTCAAAATTTTCTGTTGTTTCGTTCCTTCCATGTGCAAGTTGGTTCCTCCCATAGTTCCTCCCAAGTTCAGGAGAATGGGGTCTGGCAAGGCTGTGTCTTGAGTGTCTGCCTCTTTTTAGTTGCTATCAATGGGCTAGCTGCAGCTGTGGGAACGTCTGTATCGGCTGCTTTGTGTGCTGATGACTTTTTGCCAGTATTATATCTCTACTGGCATTGCGAATGCTGGACGGCGGCTACAGGGCGCAGTCTTGGGCCGTCACGCACGGCTTCCAGTTCTCGGCTGCCAAGACCTGCTGGCATCTCACTGTTCACCCTGAGCCACAGCTTTATCTTGACGGCAAACCTCTTGCCGTGGTGGAGACTCATCAGTTTTTGGGCTTGCTTTTTGAAGTACGGTTGACTTGGCTTCCTCATATTCGGCAGCTTAAACAAATGTGTTGGCGGCATCTTAACGCTCTTCGTTGCTTGGGTCACACCAGCTGGGGTGCTGATAGGTCTACCCTTCTAACACTGTATCAGGCATTGATTCAGTCCCATCTCGATTTTGTGAGCCTGGCTTACAGTTCGACATTGCCTTCCACGTTGGTGTTGCTTGACCCTATACTTCACCGCGGGATCAGACTTGCAATTGGAGCTTTCCGCACAAGCCCTGTAAAAAGCCTACTTGTGGAGGCTGATGTCCCTCCATTGTGGCTCCAGCACCAACGACGACTGGCCTCTTATGCTGCACGTGTTTGTAGCTTACCCGGGCATCCTAATTACGGTCTCCTGTTCCCCAACTCGGTCGTCCATCTTCCAGAACGGCGGCCCCCGTCAGAGTGTATGATCGTGGTTTGTGTCAAGGCTCTTCTCTTTGGGCTTGATTTTTCCCTCTCCCACCCTTTTTTCCAGCCAGTATATGTATACCCCCTGGTGTGTATCCCACCCAAGCCTTCGGCTGGATTTGGCACTGGGCCTGAAGGACTCAGACCTACCTGATGCCCTCTGCCGCCACTTTCTTTCCATCCTTGCCGCATTTCATGGTTCTGATGAAGTCTATACCGACGGTTCGATGGTCGCTGGTCGAGTTGCTCATGCTCTTACTCTTGGTGATCATTCTGAAAAACGCTCATTGGCAGCTGGCTGCAGTGTTTTCATTGCCGAGCTGGTTGCCATCTCTCGCGCCCTAGAGTATATCCGCTCCTGCTCAGGTGAGTCCTTCATTATCTGTAGTGACTCCTTGAGCAGTTTATGAGCTATCGACCAGCGTTTCCCTTGCTCTTGTCTGATGATCGCTATCAAGGAGTCCATCCATTCTCTTGGCCGTTGCGGCCGCTCCGCAGTTTTTATGTGGACTCCAGGTTATGTCGGCATACCGGGTAATGAACGTGTTGACACGCTGGCCAAACAGGCTGTCGGTGCACCGGCTTTGGAGATTGGCCTTTTGGAGTGTGATCTCCATTCATTTTTTCGGCAGAAGGTCCTTGGTACCTGGGGTGATGAATGGCGCACCTGCCTTCACTGAGCAAACTTTGGATCGTCAAGGAGACTACCGGTGTGTGACGCTCCTCCTTACGGCCCTTTCGCAAGGACTCTGTTGTACTCTGCCAGCTGCGCATTGGCCACACCTGGATGATGCATGGTTATTTATTGAGCCGCGATGACTCACCTCTCTGTTGCTGTGGTTCAGCTTTGACAGTGGTCACATTTTGTTGGACTGTCTGCTTTTAACTGCGCTCAGGCACATTTGTGCTTCCTGATATGCTCCCTGCACTTTTATCAGATGACGCTCCCATGGCACGCTTAGTTTTGAGTTTTATTCATGCAGGGGGCTTTTATTGCTCGATCTGAGGGTTAGTCTCTTTCTTTTGTGTTGAGTCTGGCCTTTGGCCTAAGGTTTTAGATTGGGCTTTTTAGTGTGTCTCTTGGTGGTTGGCTTTTCGTTTTTTTGTTTCCATGGTCGGCCAGCCACTGTAACACTCTGTGTGTTTTTAATTCCTCTTTTCTGGTCTTTGTCTATGTCTTTCTTGTTTCGTGTCATCCCTTGTCATCACCGTTTCTTGTTTTTGTTCCTTGTGGGTGTTCCATGATTGTGGAAAAAGGGAGCGATGGCCTTTTTAGTCTGGTCCCTTCAACCTCCACAAACTAAGCAACCAACACTATCCCTGAACATATTGGCTGCACTGATTAATGAGCTCCCTAAACCTCCTTTCCTACTTTTGGGAGATTTTAACGCGCATAACCCCTTGTGGGTGGCACCATGCTTACTGGTGGAGGTAGGGAGGTCGAAAATTTCCTGTCACAACTCAATCTCTGGCTCTTAAATACAGGTGCCCCCACACATTTCAGTGTGGCACATGGCACATGTTTGACCATTCATCTCTTGGTTTTGCAGTCCTGGCCTTCTGCCATCTATCCACTGGAGAGCATATGATGATGACCTGTGTGGTAATGACCACTTCCCCATCATCATGTCACTCTCCTGGAGTCATGCCCACGGATGTCTACCCAGATGGGCTTTAAACAAGGCAAACTATGCTGCCACCGTTGAATCCCCCCACCCACATGGTGCCATCAATGGTGTTGTTGAGCAGGTCACTACAACGATCATTTCTGTGGCGGAAAACTCGATCCCTCGATCTTTAGGGTGCCCCCGGCAGATGACAGTCTCTTGGTGGTCGCCGGAAGTTCCTGAGGCAATTAAAGAGCGTCGACAAGCTCTATAGCGACATAAGCGGCACCTTTCCTTAGAGCACCTAATAGCCTTTAAGCAGCTCCGTGCCCACGTTCGCCAGCTTATAAAACAATGGAAACAGGAGTGTTGGGAGAGGTACGTGTCAACCATTGGGTGCCATACATCACCTTCCCAAGAATGGATGAAGATCAGACGTCTTTTTTGGTACTAGAGCCCAAAAGGTGTCCCTGGCATGAACATGAATGGCGTGTTATCTACCGATGCAAACATAATGTCTTGCATCATGGTCTATTACAGGGGTATGAGCCATGAGGTGAAGGATTGGGAGCGGGGGTTGTGTAAAGATGTATGAGTATATTGTGTAGGTTCTGTGGATGGCGAAATACCACTGTGAGATGGGTGGGAAGGATAAATGGCAGGACATTCCTCACTTCAGGGCATGATGAGAGGTAATCGAAACCCTGGCAGTTTCGTGGGTAGTACTGAGTTACGAGGAGAATGCTGCTCTGTGGGCGGACGGTGGGACTTTGGGAGATGGTGGCAGGCTAGAAAGATAAGGCATGGGAGATATTTTAATTTTTTTTTCCCCCCCTCCAAGGTTGGGGGGGATAATTACGGTCGGTGAAGGCTTCAGTGAGACCCTCAGTATATTTCAGGAGGGACTGCTCATTACTGCAGATACAACCACCATGAGTGGCTAGGCTCATGCCCTGGTGCTGCTGCTTGCAATGTGGTTTCAATTGCCTGTGACTACAGTTGTGTGTGTGAGCTACGTTTGTGTGAGTATGTGTGCATGCACATGTTTGGGTCTATTGTTGACAAAGGACAATGGCCAAAAGCTTTAATTGTGGAAGTCTTTTTGTTGTGATTATCTGTGACTCAACATCTCCACTACATGGTGAGTAGCGACTTTCCTTCTCAATATTGTTACATTCCATCCTGGATTTTCCATTGTTTGACTATTGTAATTAAGTCTGGTTCAAACCAGAGAAAATGGAAGAGAATACACTTGTTGACAATTCAGGTGTTTACTGTTATTTACTTGTGTTTGAAGAAGCATTTTCTCTAAGGGAGCAGAAGAAAACATGAGATAACAAGCATAGTTTATGAATGTTGCAGTATTGTTTCTTGGAACATGAGATACAACACTGAATAGTTAGAGCTACAATGCAAAACTTTGATATTCAGAGAGGATTGCTTTGCATTGAGAGTACACCTGTTTTGATTAAGTAAGTGAAATAGTGTAAATAAATAGAACTTCTGTCTGAATTTTTACGTGAGCAAGAAGTAAGATAGACGTGACAGTGAACTGAAGCTCCAGCTTTCCTTAGCATTTTCACAAAACTTCATTACAAATGTTGGATTAGAAGGCAACGTGGAATCAGAAAACTGGTTCTCAATGATGAACATAACCTAAGGAAGGGCTAGTGTTTACACTCCAGCTATTAGCAATGGGAGACATTTAAGTTTGTGATTGTTTTGCATTTCAATAACTGCTATATTTCATATAGTTTCTGATGCCTACAACAACATATACAAAGTGCTTGAATGAGTGAAATATTACATACAGCCTATCACAAGCAGTTAGTGATTATGTCTTCCATGTATTTTAATTAGCCTAATAGGTATATATTCATACTTATTTACTTCTAAGAAATGTATTGTACTTTTCCTTTTTAATAAAAAGAAGCAAAAATCTTGTTTTTATTTGCTCTGTTCCCATTTAATGCAAGCATCTAAGGAATTTGTCTTCTTCACATGCCCAGTTAGACCTTTGACTACTTTGGCTATTTTCTACCAGGCATATTTCTTTTCTTTCGCATTTGTGCTGTGAAAATCTTGGATCCCAGAATCACTCATGACATCTATATTCTTGTAATACAAACGTAACATTATCTTCAGACCACTCAGTTGTGCACACAACTCATGTCAGCAACAAACGTAGAGAAGATAGTGCCAAAGCAGATAGGACACGAACTTCCTTTGCTAAAAAACCTACAAGCAGCGGAACACTAGAAAATACAAATTGAACAAAACCAAATTAACCAAATTCTATTTGCTCGTGTTCGCATACTGTTTACACCAGAGGTAATTATTGTTCACTGATTCACATTCTTGTGTTTGTTCCAGTGTAAACCAGGCTTTAAAGAGTTGATGAGTGCAGCAACTCATACTGTCATTTGTTTGATTATTGGTAAAGGCAGTGAAGTTGCTTCTAAAAGTAATGATGATTCCTAACCAATAAAACCAAAGTTCAATTTTTTTTTTATGCCATTGAGAAAGAGTTCATTACACAGGCCAACAAAAAAATTATTTTGGAAAGCTTTTTTTTACTTTGATAGCTGATCATTATAGATTTTATGAGCTGAATCCAAATGTAGCCTTAGTTTTTTGTAGCTTTCAAGCAATATGCTTTTTATTAAATAGCATTAAAATCCTATGCTATACAGTAAACAGGGAAATTAATGAAATGCTTTGTTACAACATAAGCATGGTTTGTATTTACAGTAAGCTACTTAAAACAATGATATGTGTTAATGGAGGTTTCACTTGTCAACTGGAATTGGCTTGTATTTTCTTTCTCTTTTTTCTTTGAAGCTTCTTGTGTAACTGTTTCTATGACGAGTTGCTTGCTGAACTTCTCGGTTAAGTGACCAACAGTAGTCCCCGATCATGATGGTGTTCCAGCAGCCTTGGTAGCGTTTTTCCATCACTTTAATGTCCTGGTGAAAACGCTCTCATTACTCTTCAGTAACATTTCCCATATTGTTCGGGAAGTAATCAAGGTGACTGTTCCAAAACTGAACGTTGAGGCTCATTAAACATCCTAAAGTTTTAAACTTCTTTAACATTGTAGCTATAATAGAAATGTATTCTGGGCCTTTTACGTGTCCTAAGAACTTTGTAAGCACTTGATTGAATGATACCCATGCTTCTTTCTCGTTTAAAGTCAAAGTTAACATCAAACATCAATTTTCTGAGGTCAGGTCCAAAAAAGACGCCTTCGTTTAGTTTAGCTTCTGAAAGGTGTGGAAACTTTTGGCAGAGATACTTAAAACATGGTCCATCTTTAGGCAAAGCCTTTACAAATTACTACATTAGGCCTAACTTTATATGGAGAGGTGGTAGAAGTACTTCTTTTGGATTTACAAGGTTTTTGTGTAGAATGTTCTCCTCGCCAGGTTTTAAAGACTCCCTCAAAGGCTAGTTCTTTCTGCATCTGTGTTGATCCCTAGCCCTACTGTCCCATTCACACAAGAAACATGGAAATTTGGCAAAGCCACCTTGCAGCCCAAGAAGCATGCATGTTACTTTTCGATCGCCACATATCGTCCAACCATGAGCAGAATAAGCTATTTTATTTAGCACTACTACTAAGTTTTCATAGCTTTCTTTCATATGCACAGAATATTACCATTGTGTAATAAAACAGCCTTTAAACTAGTTTTGGATGAATCAATAAATGGCCTCCAGTCTTCCTTTTTGTATTCAATACCAAACTCATTCTTCAGACTGGGAGCGTCTGAGCAGTACACTAAATCACCTTCTTGTTGAAAATACTTGAAAAATTGCTGCTCTCTCTTTCTGTAGATGTATATTCCGTTTCCAACTGTCAATCAGTTCTTTTCTTTTAATCTAGAGCCAAGCAATTCAGCTTTTTCTTTCGTTGAGCCCAGATCCTCAACCAAATCGTTAAGCTCTGTCTGGGTAAACAATTTGGGCTCTAGACTTTCTGTATTACAATGGAATTCATCATCATCTGGTTCATGTAAATCTGATTGTACATCAGAAAAGACTTCTGTTGGAATTGAATTTAAATCATCTGGTGGTTCATGAAACGGCAAATCTACACCATGCCTTACTGGTTGGATGGCGGCCAGAAGGTTAGGGTAGCTTATTACCTTCTTGTTTTTCGAAGTATGACCAGTAATATCAACACTGCAAAAGTAGCAGTCATCGGAATGATTTTTTGGCTCCCGCCATGTCATAGGAACAGCAAACCTAAAGGCTTTTTTTCCTTTTTGGACCATTTTCTCAGATCTTCAACACATATAACATACCATATGCAGCGCCCAAGATTGATCTTGATCACCAAGTTTAGATCCAAAGTATGATAGATAAACCTTTTTCGCAAAGTCTGTAATGTTTCCTCGGTGTTTTTTAACCACATATTCACCACAAATGTAACAAAAACTGTCAGCAGAGTTTTTACAACCACGATTAGACATTTTACGGAGCACATGGAGGTTAGTTTTACAGTAAACGAAACACCATCTGTTAACACAAAAATAGAATTGACTCTTTTTGCCAGCAAATGTTTTTCAGCAGTGCTACCAACATCATCTACATTCATTACACCTCTTTTTTAAATTATTTTGACTATATAAAAACTGTTAAATTCTTTAAAAAATCACTTAATTTAATAAATTTAGCTGTAAAATGTGAAGAAATGGTGGGTGATCAGTTTTTTAAGTATCGTATTTGTATTTTCCACAAAAAAAAACATAAGAATAATGTATTTTCAGGAAAAAAGTTTTTCCATCATTGGCCTGCGTTATCATTATGGTATGCTGCTTACCGTATGATTACCTGTAGTAGCCTTTATTGCAGTGACATTAACCTTGTTTCTTGTGCTTTCCTCTTCTTTGCCTTGTAAAACACGTACAGCAGTAGAAGCAGATTTGCTGTGCTGCCTATTTCATGAGTAAGATCTTCTCTTATAGAGTGAAAAATCTTATTTGATGTACCTAAAAATTAGGAATTCCATCTTTACTACCCTAAAAAAGAAGGTGCCATTTTAGATTTCTCATTCCACAAGAAATTGTGTGGGATAATTTTACGCTGCATCAGCATGTTATGTCCTTTCTTCTTATCTTTATTCTGTTATCTTATTTGATAATACGTTGTTACTAATCATTATTACTAGTCTTTTGATAGGATGCTTCAGGTATTGCTGCTGATTTATGAGCATAGGCCGTGGTCCAACACACAATTCTCTGTTTAACATTTCATCGTCCACTGCCAAAGAGATCATCAGAGGCTTTTTAATGACTATCACAAACTCAAACAGGTTCCGCAAGCCAAACCGTAACAGTTTTGTGATGGTTCAAACCTCTGATGATGTCTCCAGCAGCGGAAGACAACTTGTTAGGCAGATAATTATGCTTTGGACCCCAGCCTTATGTCCATAAATCAAATATTAGTATTAGCACAAATACCAGCTGTGAAAGCCCACATGCCCACATTCTATGATTAAGCTGCATCATTGTTTTGAAATTACTTTTGTGCCTATTTCTTCAAGTTTTGAATGCATTTTTTTCTAATGGCGTATTATGTCTTTTTTTTTTTTAAAGGGAGAGACAGCATCTGCTTTCAGCATTTCAGAATTTATATTTTTGGTGAAGAAGAGCAGCATTTCTAGTAATGAGGCATTAATGAATACTTGTTATTCTGCATACTGGATATTAAGAGATACCTTAAATGAAGCTGCACTCCCAAACTTAAGCTATGCTACCATGTTGGACAGAGGAAAGCTGTGCATAAACATCCTATCATGCTGTGGTGCCAAGTACCTACAAGTGCTTGTAGATACAGCATTGAAAATTGACAAGTTATCAGACATGTTTGCAGCAAATAACTCCGTTAAAGAGAATCTTGAATTCTTAATTTATTCCTTAAAAATATCAGTGGAAGCAGTGAAACTTACAAAAATAGAATATACATGTATGCCATTTTTACAAAAATACATACAATTGTTCCTGACAGTTTTAAAAAAGGATGTGCTGCAGAATTATCTGTATTTCAGTGATGTTCTAAATGCAGTGAACAATTTTACTGAACTAACAAAATGTGAACATTATGAAAAACTATGCATATCAGTACTTTGTGAATTAGCAGCTAAAGGTCAACCTATACCCAGTGTCAGTAATTTAGCACTGAAAGAATTCATTGATTTGTTAGCTTCGACGCACTCATGCAGATTCGGAAACACAGTTGCATTTACAATATCTTCAATACCTTTTGTCTTTTCAAAGCTGATTATTGCCTGGTCCAATTGGTCAGCTCAAGAATGGCAAACTATATGGACTTCACCTGTTCAATGTGCATTTTATGATTTGATCTTGAAGCTACTTGGTGTTTTATATGAATTGTTGCCCTCTGAAGGAGAAAATATTCAGAAAGAAAAGAGTACAGTTGATTCCATTTTAAATTTGCACAAACTTAATGTAAAATTAGTTTATCATATGCTGAGACAGTCAATAGATGTGAAATTGGAAAACCTTGACGCGGCCATTCCTTTGGTCACAAACATATTAGATTTCAGTCTCAAATGGGTGCTTCGTTTAAGAGACTATGGTCATGGAAACTGGATGCAATCATGGGAGCAATTAGGTATGTATTTGATTTACAGTTACCTATAGCACTTAATATGCCATTTCATTTCTTGATTCCTAATTTTATACATTTGATGTGTACTTGTGTAAATAGTCCTTCCCTAGTAGTAGTAGTAGTAGTAGTAGTAGTAGTACTATTAATAATAATAATAATAATAATAATAATAATAATAAAACATATAAAACAACACCACATAACAAACCTGACATCATACTCACCAATAAAAAGAAGAAATTAACACAACTAATCGAAATATCCATACCCAATACAACAAATATACAGAAGAAAACAGGAGAAAAAATTGAAAAATACGAGGGCCGTTCAGAAAGTAACCTCCGGTTGATTTAAAAAAATACACCAAGTTAAATAAAAATATTTTAATATATACATCTTACAACTACATCTTTGCACTATTTTTCTACATAGTCTCCATAGCGATTGAGGCACTTATCGTATCTCTTCACAAGCTTTGAAATCCCTTCTGCATAAAAATCACCCGCTTGTGCCTGGAGCCAGCCTGTGACCGCATCTTTGAGCTCTTCGTCGTCATCAAACCGCTGTGACCCGAGCCATTTCTTCAAATGCATGAAGAGGTGATAATCACTTGGCGCCAGGTCTGGGCTGTAAGGTGGATGCTTGATAACGTCCCACTTGAAGGACTCAAGAAGGGCCGTTGTTCTGCAAGCAGAGTGAGGACGGGCGTTATCGTGCAAAAAAACGATACCGGAAGTCAGCATACCACGGCGTTTGTTCTGTATAGCCCGTCGTAACTTTTTTATTGTTTCACAGTACATGTCTTGATTAATGGTCGTACCACGTTCCATGAATTCAACCAACAACACCCCTTTGGCATCCCAAAACACCGTTGCCATCAGTTTTCTGGCAGAAAAATCTTGCGAGGCTTTTCTTGGTTTGGTAGGCGAATTTGAATGTGCCCACATCTTTGATTGTTCTTTTGTCTCAGGGTTCACGTACTTAATCCAGGTTTCGTCACCGGTCACGATTCTGTTTAACAATGGTTCTCCTTCGTCCTCATAACGTGACAGAAAGTCTAATGCAGAGGCCATTCTTTGAGTTTTGTGGTCGTCGGTAAGAATTTTGGGCACCCAACGTGCACAGAACTTACGGTAACCCAATCTTGCTGTCACTATCTCGTACAAGAGAGTCTTAGAAATCTGTGGAAAACCAGTAGACAACTCCGACATTGAGAAACATCGATTTTCACGAACTTTTGCATCAACTGTCTGAACGAGTTCGTCAGTCACCAATGATGGTCTACCACTCCTCTCTTCATCATGAACGTTTTCTCGTCCACTTTTAAATAAACGTACCCATTCACGGACAACTCCTTCACTCATAACTCTTGGTCCGTACACGGCACAAAGCTCACGATGAATCGCTGCTGCAGAATATCCTTTGGCTGTAAAAAAACCTTATGACAGCACGCACTTCACATTTGGCGGGGTTTTCTATTGCAGCACACATTTCAAACTGCCACAAAAACTAAACTAGCGCAGGTACGACGTTCACTCGACCACGGCTTGATGCCGACTGACCTGTTGAGTGCGTGAACGCACAGATGGCGTCGCTACTCCCCCCACAACCCACACTGTGACCAATTGGAGGTTACTTTCTGAACCGCCCTCGTACATCCAACTGGCTGAGGAAGTCAAGGACATGTGGCATCATGATAAAGTAGACATTATACCAATTATACTATAAACTACAGGAGTCATACCACACAATATCCACCAGTACATCAACGCAATACAGATACATCGAAACATATATATACAACTACAGAAACCTGTAATTATCGATACATGTTCAATTACCCGAAAGTTCCTAAATGCAATGTAACATATACCGTACAGTTAAAAGGAAGTCACGCTTGATCAAGGTCCACGTCACTTTCCATTTTTGAGCAGACATAACGTCTGAGAAAAGAAAGAACAATAATAATAATAATAATAATAATAATAATAATAATAATAATAATCCCTGTGGAGGCCCGGGAAAAGAATAGGCCTCCGGTATGTTCTGCCAGTCGTAAAAGGCGACGAAAAGAACAAACCACTAATAGGGCTAACCCCCCTTTTAGTGTGATTAGTTGGTTCAGGACAGAACTAAAGAAGCCTCGGACAAGCGCCGTCATGGTCGGGGACGACGCTTGAACCCTATGCCCGCCCACAATGGTAACGACACTGCTAGCCAACTGGAAAATGATTTAAATCCAAATAGAGGTGTTTTGCAGGATATGCTTCCTGCAACCACCCTAGAAGGAAAACAAAGACAGAGGATGAGATGGTCAGATGAAGTTAATCGACACCTCATGTTCTGTTATTACCAAGCAACAAACCTAGGAACCAACACAACTGGATACAGATCACAAGTATACACAACATTTATTACCAGATACCCAGAATTAAAATTTTTAACAGAACAACGACTAGCTGATCAGATCCGTGTAATAATCAGAAATAACAGGATACCCCAGTCAGAATTAGAAAACATCAAACAACAAGTACAACAAATACTGGAACAAAATAATGTGCAATCAGAAGAAGAAGAAAATACAGTAATGGACTCAAACATCCCAGAGCAAACAAACAAAGAACAACACGCACCAATTAAACAATCAGAGGAAAAGGAAATCTTAAGACAGCCACCAGAACAAGCACAAATAGAACACGAAGTGACACAGATGCTAGATATAGAAGAAAAATTTCAGCTAACATATATAGAATACAAAGACACAAATACAGACATTAGACCATTCTTGCATAGACCACCAAATAACCCACAAGTCGAAACAACAATAAAAACTATCAACACAATCATACACAACAAAATAAATGAAAACACAACTATGGAAGAGTTACAACTACTGGTTTATATAGGAGCACTCACTACACTAAATATACACACTAGACCGAGATCAGAACCAACCAACACACAGAAGAAACCCACAAAACCAGCATGGCAACACAGGCTACAGATCAGAATAGAAAAACTGAGAAAAGACATCGGACAGCTAACACAATTTATAAGAAATGAAATCTCGGAAAAAAAACGAAAAAGGTTAGGTAAAATCTCACAACAAGAAGCGACAGAGCAATTAGACGAAAAGAAGCAGAAATTACAAGCATTAGCCAAACGACTCAGAAGATACAAAAAAAGTGAAAATAGAAGGAAACAAAACCAATCATTCAACACAAACCAAAAGAAATTTTACCAGACAATAGATAACACACACATTAAAATAAACAATCCACCAAACATAACAGACATGGAACACTTCTGGAGCAACATATGGTCAAACCCGGTACAACATAACAGGCATGCACGGTGGATACAAACAGAAACAGACACATACAAGATGATACAACAAATGCCTGAAGTGATAATTTTGCAACATGAAGTCACCCAAGCAATTAATTCTACTCACAATTGGAAAGCCCCTGGAAATGATAAAATAGCAAATTTCTGGTTAAAGAAGTTCACCTCAACACATTCACATCTAACTAAATTATTTAACAGTTACATTGCAGACCCATACACATTCCCTGATACACTTACACATGGAATAACTTATCTGAAACCTAAAGATCAAGCAGACACAGCGAACCCAGCTAAATATCGCCCCATAACATGCCTACCAACAATATATAAAATATTAACTTCAATCATTAAACAGAAATTAATGACACATACAACACAGAACAAAATTATAAATGAAGAACAAAAAGGCTGTTGCAAAGGAGCACGAGGATGTAAAGAGCAACTGATAATAGATGCAGAGGTGACATATCAAGCTAAAACTAAACAAAGGTCGCTACACTACGCATACATTGATTACCAAAAAGCTTTTGATAGTGTACCCCACTCATGGTTACTACAAATATTGGAAATATACAAAATAGATCCTAAATTGATACAGTTCCTAAACATAGTAATGAAAAATTGGAAAACCACACTTAATATCCAAACAAATTCAAATAATATCACATCACAGCCAATACAGATTAAGCGTGGAATATACCAAGGAGACTCATTAAGTCCTTTCTGGTTCTGCCTTGCTCTGAACCCACTATCCAACATGCTAAATAATACAAATTATGGATACAATATTACTGGAACATACCCACACAAAATCACACATTTGCTATACATGGATGATCTAAAACTACTGGCAGCAACAAATCAACAACTCAACCAATTACTAAAGATAACAGAAGTATTCAGCAATGATATAAGTATGGCTTTTGGAACAGACAAATGTAAGAAAAATAGCATAGTCAAGGGAAAACACACTAAACAAGAAGATTACATATTGGATAACCACAGCGACTGCATAGAAGGGATGGAAAAAACGGATGCCTATAAATATCTAGGATACAGACAAAAAATAGGAATAGATAATACAAATATTAAAGAAGAACTAAAAGAAAAATATAGACAAAGACTAACAAAAATACTGAAAACAGAATTGACAGCAAGAAACAAGACAAAAGCTATAAATACTTATGCCATACCAATATTGACCTACTCATTTGGAGTAGTGAAATGGAGTAACACAGACCTAGAAGCACTCAATACACTTACACGCTCACAATGCCACAAATATAGAATACATCACATACATTCAGCAACAGAAAGATTCACATTAAGCAGAAAGGAAGGAGGAAGGGGATTTATCGATATAAAAAACCTACATTATGGACAGGTAGACAATTTAAGAAAATTCTTTATAGAACGAGCAGAAACTAGCAAAATACACAAAGCAATCACTCATATAAATACATCAGCTACACCACTACAATTTCATAACCACCTCTAGAACCCTTTAGACCACATAACATCAACAGATACGAAGAAAGTAAATTGGAAAAAGAAAACACTTCATGGCAAGCACCCGTATCATCTAACACAGCCACACATCGATCAAGACGCATCCAACACATGGCTAAGAAAAGGCAATATATACAGTGAGACAGAAGGATTCATGATTGCAATACAGGATCAAACAATAAACACCAGGTATTACAGCAAGCATATTATTAAAGATCCCAATACCACAACAGATAAATGCAGACTTTGTAAACAACAAATAGAAACAGTAGATCACATCACAAGCGGATGTACAATACTAGCAAATACAGAATACCCCAGAAGACATGACAATGTAGCAAAAATAATACATCAACAGCTTGCCTTACAACATAAACTTATAAAACAACACGTTCCTACATACAAGTATGCACCACAAAATGTACTGGAGAATGATGAATACAAATTATACTAGAACAGAACCATTATAACAGATAAAACAACGCCACATAACAAACCTGACATCATACTAACCAATAAAAAGAAGAAATTAACACAACTAATCGAAATATCCATACCCAATACAACAAATATACAAAAGAAAACAGGAGAAAAAATTGAAAAATACATCCAACTGGCTGAGGAAGTCAAGGACATGTGGCATCAGGATAAAGTTGACATCATACCAATTATACTATCAACTACAGGAGTCATACCACACAATATCCACCAGTACATCAATGCAATACAGGTACGTCCAAACATATATGTACAACTACAGAAATCCGTAATTATTGATACATGTTCAATTACCCGAAAGTTCCTAAATGCAATATAACACATACCGTACAGTTAATAGGAAGTGACGCTTGATCAAGGTCCGCGTCACTTTCCATTCTCAACCAGACTTAACGTCTGAGAAAGTAAAGAAATAATAATAATACCCGTGGAGGCTCGGGAAAAGATTAGGCCTTCGGTATGTTCTGCCAGTCGTAAATGGCTATGAAAAGAACAAACCACTAATAGGGCTAACCCCCCTTTTAGTGTGATTAGTTGGTTCAGGACAGAACTAATGAAGCCTCGGACAAGCGCTGTCATGGTCGTGGACGACGCTTGAACCCTATGCCAGTCCACATGGTAACAACACTGCTAGCCACACGGAAAATGATTTAAATCCAAATAGAGGTGTTTTGCAGGACATGCTTCCTGCAACCACTCTAGAAGGAAAACAAAGACAGAGGATGAGATGGTCAGATGAAGTTAAGACACCTCATGTTCTGTTATTACCAAGCAAGAAACCTAGGAACCAACACAACTGGATACAGATCACAAGTATACACAACATTTATTACCAGATACCCAGAATTAAAATTTTTAACAGAACGACGACTAGCTGATCAGATTCGTGTAATAATCAAAAATAACAGGATACCCCAGTCAGAATTAGAAAACATCAAACAACAAGTACAACAAATACTGGAACAAAATAATGTGCAATCAGAAGAAGAAGAAGAAGAAGAAAATACAGTAATGGACTCAAACATCCCAGAGCAAACAAACAAAGAACACCACACATCAATTAAACAATCAGAGGAAAACGAAATCTTAAGACAGCCATCAGAACAAGCACAAATAGAACATGAAGTGACACAAATGTTAGATATAGAAGAAAAATTTCAGCTAACATATATAGAATACAAAGACACAAATACAGACATTAGACCATTCTTGCATAGACCACCAAATAACCCACAAGTCGAAACAACAATAACAACTATCAACACAATCATACACAACAAAATAAATGAAAATACAACTATGGAAGAGTTACAACTACTGGTTTATGTAGGAGCACTCACTACACTAAATATACACACTAGGCAGAGATCAGAACGAACCAACACACAGAAGAAACCCACAAAACCAGCATGGAAACACAGGCTACAGATCAGAATAGAAAAAATGAGAAAAGACATCGGACAGCTAACACAATTTATAAGAAATGAAATATCAGACAAAAAACGAAAAAGCTTAGGTAAAATCTCACAAGAAGCGATAGAGCAATTAGATGAAAAGAAGCAGAAATTACAAGCATTGGTCAAACGACTTAGAAGATACAAAAAAAGTGAAAATAGAAGGAAACAAAACCAAATATTCAACACAAGCCAACAGAAATTTTACCAGGCAATAGATAACACACACATTAAAATAAACAATCCACCAAACATAACAGACATGGAACACTTCTGGAGCAACATATGGTCAAACCCGGTACAACATAAGGTCAAACCCGGTACAACATAACAGGCATGCACGGTGGATACAAGCAGAAACAGACACATACAATATGATAGCACAAATGCCTGAAGTGATAATTTTGCAACATGAAGTCACCCGAGCAATTAATTGTACGTGATAAAATAGTAAATTTCTGGCTAAAGAAGTTCACCTCAATACATCTAACTAAATTATTTAACACGAATATAATAGAGGGAAACATTCCACGTGGGAAAAATATATCTAAAAACAAAGATGATGTGACTTACCCAACGAAAGTGCTGCCAGGTCTATAGACACACAAACAAACGCAAATATACACATAAATATCGTTTGTTGCGTTTGTGTCTATCGACCTGCCAGCACTTTCGTTGGGTAAGTCACATCTTTGTTTTTAGATATGAATTATTTAACAATTACATTGCAGACCCATACACAGTCCCTGATACACTTACACAAGGAATAACTTATCTGAAACCTAAAGATCAAGCAGACACAGCAAACCCAGCAAAATATCGCCCCATAACATGCCTACCAACAATATACAAAATATTAACTTCAGTCATTACACAGAAATTAATGACACATTCAACACAGAACAAAATTGTAAATGAAGAACAAAAAAGGTGCTGCAAAGGAGCACGCGGATGTAAAGAGCAACTGATAGTAGATACAGAGGTGACATATCAAGCTAAAACTAAACAGAGGTCGCTGAACTACGCATACATTGATTACCAAAAAGCTTTTGATAGTGTACCCCACTCATGGTTACTACAGATATTGGAAATATACAAAGTAGATCCTAAATTAATACAGTTCCTAAACATAATAATGAAAAAGTGGAAAACCACACTTAATATCCAAACAAATTCAAATAATATCACATCACAACCAATACAGATTAAGCGTGGAATATACCAAGGAGACTCATTAAGTCCTTTCTGGTTCTGCCTTGCTCTGAACCCACTATCCAACATGCTAAATAATACAAAAATTTGTTAACATTGAGTATAGATTTAAATGTCAGGAAGTCGTTTCTGAAAGTACTTGTATGGAGTGTAGCCATGTATGGAAGTGAAACGTGGACAATAAATAGTTTAGACAAGAAGAGAATAGAAGCTTTCGAAATGTGGTGCTACAGAAGAATGCTGAAGATTAGATGGGTAGATCACATAACTAATGAGGAGGTATTGAATAGGATTGGGGAGAAGAGGAGCTTGTGGCATAACTTAACTAGAAGAAGGGATCGGTTGGTAGGACATGTTCTGAGACATCGAGGGATCACCAATTTAGTATTGGAGGGCAGCGTGGAGGGTAAAAATCATAGAGGGAGACCAAGAGATGAATACACTAAGCAGATTCAGAAGGATGTAGGCTGCAGTAGGTACTGGGAGATGAAGAAGCTTGCAGAGGATAGAGTAGCATGGAGAGCTGCATCAAACCAGTCTCAGGACTGAAGACCACAACAACAACATAGTCACGGGAAAACACACTAAACAAGAAGATTACATATTGGATAACCACAGCGAGTGCATAGAGGCGATGGAAAAAAACAGATGCCTATAAATATCTAGGATACAGACAAAAAATAGGAATAGATAATACACTCCTGGAAATTGAAATAAGAACACCGTGAATTCATTGTCCCAGGAAGGGGAAACTTTATTGACACATTCCTGGGGTCAGATACATCACATGATCACACTGACAGAACCACAGGCACATAGACACAGGCAACAGAGCATGCACAATGTCGGCACTAGTACAGTGTATATCCACCTTTCGCAGCCATGCAGGCTGCTATTCTCCCATGGAGACGATCGTAGAGATGCTGGATGTAGTCCTGTGGAACGGCTTGCCATGCCATTTCCACCTGGCGCCTCAGTTGGACCAGCGTTCGTGCTGGACGTGCAGACCGCGTGAGACGACGCTTCATCCAGTCCCAAACATGCTCAATGCGGGACAGATCCGGAGATCTTGCTGGCCAGGGTAGTTGACTTACACCTTCTAGAGCACGTTGGTTGGCACGGGATACATGCGGACGTGCATTGTCCTGTTGGAACAGCAAGTTCCCTTGCCGGTCTAGGAATGGTAGAACGATGGGTTCGATGACGGTTTGGATGTACCGTGCACTATTCAGTGGCCCCTCGACGATCACCAGTGGCGTACGGCCAGTGTAGGAGATCGCTCCCCACACCATGATGCCGGGTGTTGGCCCTGTGTGCCTCGGTCGTATGCAGTCCTGATTGTGGTGCTCACCTGCACGGCGCCAAACACGCATACGACCATCATTGGCACCAAGGCAGAAGCGACTCTCATCGCTGAAGACGACACGTCTCCATTCGTCCCTCCATTCACGCCTGTCGCGACACCACTGGAGGCGGGCTGCACGATGTTGGGGCGTGAGCGGAAGACGGCCTAACGGTATGCGGGACCGTAGCCCAGCTTCATGGAGACGGTTGTGAATGGTCCTCGCCGATACCCCAGGAGCAACAGTGTCCCTAATTTGCTGGGAAGTGGCGGTGCGGTCCCCTACGGCACTGCGTAGGATCCTACGGTCTTGGCGTGCATCCGTGCGTCGCTGCGGTCCGGTCCCAGGTCGACGGGCACGTGCACCTTCCGCCGACCACTGGCGACAACATCGATGTACTGTGGAGACCTCACGCCCCACGTCCACCCGGCCTCCCGCATGCCCACTATACGCCCTCGCTCAAAGTCCGTCAACTGCACATACGGTTCACGTCCACGCTGTCGCGGCATGCTACCAGTGTTAAAGACTGCGATGGAGCTCCGTATGCCACGGCAAACTGGCTGACACTGACGGTGCACAAATGCTGCACAGCTAGCGCCATTCGACGGCCAACACCGCGGTTCCTGGTGTGTCCGCTGTGCCGTGCGTGTGATCATTGCTTGTACAGCCCTCTCGCAGTGTCCGGAGCAAGTATGGTGGGTCTGACACACCGGTGTCAATGTGTTCTTTTTTCCATTTCCAGGAGTGTACAAATATTAAAGAAGAACTAAAAGAAAAATATTGACAAAGACTAACAAAAATACTGAAAACAGAATTGACAGTAAGAAACAAGACAAAAGCTATAAATACCTATGCTATACCAATATTGACCTACTCATTTGGAGTAGTGAAATGGAGTAACACAGACCTAGAAGCACTCAGTACACTTACACGATTACAATGCCACAAATATAGAATACATCACATACATTCAGCAACAGATAAATTCACATTAAGCAGAAAGGAAGGAGGAAGGGGATTTATCGACATAAAAAACTTACATTATGGGCATGTAGACAATTTAAGAAAATTCTTTATAGAACGAGCAGAAACTAGCAAAATACACAAAGCAATCACCCATATAAATATATCGGCTACACCATTGCAATTTCATAACCACTTCTACAACCCTTTAGATCACATAACATCAACAGATACGAAGAAAGTAATTTGGAAAAAGAAAACACTACATAGCAAGCACCCTAATCACCTAACACAGCCACACATTGATCAAGACGCATCCAACACATGGCTAAGGAAAGGCAGTATATACAGTGAGACGGAAGGATTCATGATTGCAATACAGGATCAAACAATAAACACCAGATATTAAAGCAAGCATATTATTAAAGATCCCAATACCACAACAGATAAATGCTGACTTTGCAAACAACAAATAGAAACAGTAGGTCACATCACAAGCAGATGTACAATACTAGCAAATAAGGAATACTCCAGAAGACATGACAATGTAGCAAAAATAATTCATCAACAGCTTGCCTTACAACATAAACTTATAAAACAACACGTTCCTACATACAAGTATGCACCACAAAATGTACTGGAGAATGATGAATACAAATTATACTAGAACAGAACCATTATAACAGATAAAACAACGCCACATAACAAACCTGACATCATACTCACCAATAAAAAGAAGAAATTAACACAACTAATTGAAATATCCATACCCAATACAACAAATATACAGAAGAAAACAGGAGAAAAAAATTGAAAAATACATCTAACTGGCTGAGGAAGTCAGGGACATGTGGCATCAGGATAAAGTTGACATTATACCAATTATACTATCAACTACAGGAGTCATACCACACAATATCCACCAGTACATCAACGCAATACAGCTACATCCAAACATATATATACAACTACAGAAATCTGTAATTATTGATACATGTTCAATTGAAACTTCCTGGCAGATTAAAACTGTGTGCCCGACCGAGACTCGAACTCGGGACCTTTGCCTTTCGCGGGCAAGTGCTCCACCATCTGGCAGAAGTAAAGCTGTGAGTACCGGACGTGAGTCGTGCTTCGGTAGCTCAAATGGTAGAGCACTTGCCCGCGATAGGCAAAGGTCCCGAGTTCGAGTCTCGGTCGGGCACACAGTTTTAATCTGTCAGGAAGTTTCATATCAGCGCACACTCCGCTGCAGAGTGAAAATCTCATTCTGGAAACATTTTCAATTACCCGAAAGTTCCTAAATGCAACGTAACATATACCGTACAATTAAAAGGAAGTCACGCTTGATCAAGGTCCGCGTCACGTTCCATTTTCAACCAGACGTAACATCTGAGAAAGGAAAGAAATAATAATAATAACCTTCAGATGTCTGTCTCAATCTTATCTTGTCTTTTGGAATCCAGAAAAAGAACTCTTCCTTTCCTTCCATTCATTTGTCCTGCCCTCATCCATTTCATTTTTGTTGCAGATGTAATGAAGTCTTCCAGTGCAACTGGCCCTTGATCCATTTGCTTTCCTGCCTCAGTAATTCATAAAATGTGTATTTCACAGGGTTTGCCCAAGTTCAGGAAATCAGGGAATTTCAAAGAAAGAAAACTGGAAAAGTCTTGTTTTTGTCTCAGTAGCATTAAATTATCTGTTTACTGAGATGTTATGCTTCATCCCTGGCTGGGTGCAGCAGAGTACATGCACCGGTTCCCTCCACCCTCATTCCTACTGCTTCTCCCCTTCCTACCCCTCCCCTCAGCTTGCAGTCAGTGCTGCCACCACCACTTGCTGCTTGTCTAGCAGCTGCGACGAGAGGCAGGGGGGCGTGATGAGTGGTGTATTTGGATCTGATTCTCAGAGGTTGTTGATGCAGCAGCAGGAGACAGTGGTCATGTCTCCGTGAGTTGTGTCTGGGTGATTGTGTGAATGTGTGTGCGCGCACTTGTTTTCTGATGAAGGCTATAGGCAAAAATTTAATTTTGAGTGTGTCATTATCTTTTCTATGTGCCTGTCTGTGGTTCAGTGATCATCTTTACGGTGAGTTGCTACCCTATCCTCATTATTATTGATTCTCAGAGTATTTTCGCTAGTTATCTGTTGCATGGGTGATCACCACAGTCTCATTTTCATCAACGTGGTGTCTGTGACGTGAATAGCTGGCCACACGAGTGGATTCACGACAAGCCACAACCACAGGCCATTCTGCCGGTATCTCTAACGGATCTGGCCTGCTGATCTGAAGCTTATCCTTTCCTATTAATGTGCAGGCCCTGCCTGTCTGATTTGGTCTCACCGATCTGCCCACAGGCTGGGTCTGTCTGTGCATGGTGTAATGCAGTGGATTTTCATGGTTTATCCATGGACCCAGGACTGGGGTAATCCTCAGCAGGCCAAAGGCCACCGGTGATGGATTTCAGGAATTGTGACTGTCTCAGCACAGGTACATTGCGCAGTGCGGCATTTTATTTGGTCTAATAAAATTTGGCACTTTGAAAGTACTTTATATATTAGAAAGTATAGACGATAAGGAGAAAATTGTGGCAGTCGCTGCAGTTTGTACGCTATGTACTCACGTTTTTTAAAGAAAAAACACACAGTACCTGTAGAATAATAGACATAACATAGTGGGTAATGACCAATATTTTATTAGCGGTAACCTATAGTGTTGGTTTACACCACTCTTCCCCACCTTGTACATTTTTTTTTCAAGAGGCCTACTTTTTTCTGAGGCTATTTCTGAAAGCAGCGAAGGTATTTTAAATCTGTCTAGCGACTCCAATGAAAAGTTTATTTTTGTCACCAAATATTGAAATAAAATAACATCAGAGATCTTAATGAAACATATATACCATTTGCTTGCTTTCTCCATCTAAAAACAGTTTGTTACTGAAGAATACTCAGTATTGTAGAACACTCAGTATAATGCCGTTTATTGAAACTGAACTACTCTTCTCGAAATATCACTATACACACACAAAGAAAACAAATAACATGTAGACGCTATTCATTAAGAGTGTCGGTGAGGTCCATTGGAGCTGGTCGTAGCTCGGCGAGGAACTGGCTGTACTGCTCTGCGCTGGCCTTACAAAGTCGGGGGAGGTCGGCGGAGTACTCCAACTTTCCCTGTGTCTGTGAGGCGACTTCTGCAGAAAAAGGTTCGCGTTAGTCTCTAGCAAGTTCTGTTTATTTCGAAGAGTTGTTTTCCTCTTGGTTGCACCTGCAAGTGCTTGTGTATGTTATATGGTACACAGAGGTGTCTTGAGTGTAGTCTGCCTGGCAGCGGCCATCAGTGGTAGACGTAACAGTTACGAAACATGTTATGTTAATAGTTAAGATTTTTGCTCACAAGTTTAGAAATACAGAAGTCCTTACATTTTTATGAGTCAACTTATGTCTTTACTTAACCTTGAGATCTCAAAATTTGTCAGGGAAAAATGCTAAAACTTGTCTGGAAATCAGGGAAATATGAGGGAATTTCACTTGGGGATTCTTGTGCCAACCCTGATTTCAGCTGTTCACTACCGTATTTACTCGAATCTAAGCAGCACTTTTTTCTGGTTTTTGTAATCCAAAAAACCACCTGCGGCTTAGAATAGAGTGCAAAGTAAGCGGAAGTTCTGAAAAATGTTGGTAGGTGCCGCCACAACTAACTTCTGCCATTGTATATATGTAGCGCTACACAGGCATGCTTTGGAAGCACAAAGATAAATACTGGCGCCAAAACCTCTGTGTCAGTAAATAAATTAAGAAAAGGTGGAAGACGAGCTTTTTTCTCCGCCCCGAGTTTCGACCACTGCGTTTTCATACATTATACAACGAAGTAAATACAAATTCCGTATTGTTCATCTTCAAATGTGCAGCATTTCAATGTACTACGAAAATCCGACTGACCAGACTGTTCGGGATGTTTGTCAATATGGCCAAATCTACGTTCTGAATTTTTTCCTACATGTGAGAAGAGATGGTTGCTAATAGGAACTTTTATGAATTGTGAATCACATGCAGTATTCTCTTCACCATAAGAATAATACAAATATAAACATTTTGCCATGTATTGTTTCGTGTTTGCTGCTATCTCATTTAAATCCTGTCTGCCTAATAAACTACGAAACAAGAGTGAGACAACAGCAAACGCGGAAGAATATACATATCATGTCCTGTTTATATTCGTATTATTCTTATGCCTAATAGTGATAGTCAGAAATGAAGCACGGCAGTTGACTAGATTTTTAAATCTACGATGACTCTAATTTCTGTGCAGAATGTAAAGTCCTAAAGAGGCGTCAGCAAAGATTTTCAAACAGAGAAAAATTTTCGCTAAACTCTCATTCAGAACATCTATCATACGCAGTCTATTATTTGGTTCTTGTTGATCATTATCAAAGAAAGCAGCAGAGTAAGTAACAACATATAGCAGTCTCTTGCCATTATTTCGCTAATGAGACGATTCTCTCTCTCTCTCTTTTTTTTTCTCTTTTTTTTTTCTTTTTTTTTTTTTAAAGCGGCGGTAGCGCGCTCAAAAGCAAGCCATGCCGCGAGCGGTGACAGGCCGTAAACACTCATTATCAGAACGCAACAAACAATGCATGACACAGTACAATAAAGCATTTTCAGCATAGAGTGACGTAAACACCTATAACAAAGAGAATGGCACTTATTAAATCAAAGAAAAATAAGCAATCAATTCAAACCAGACGACGTGAAAAATGAAGGGTACCCATATAAAAACGGACGGAGCGCCTGACGCATAGCAATGGCTACTTGGCAAAGCTTAACTGCTAAGCTTACGACTTGAACCAAACTACTGTATCTGTATCGTCATTCATTCGACCTAAATTGTGTCTCATATCACAATGGACTAACTTTGTTTCGATTTGGAGGTGCGGCCTAAAACTTTTCTCTCCCCTTGAATTTTGAGTGTCAAATTTCAGGTGGGGCTTAGATTTGGGAAATTTTTTTTTTCCTTTATTTCGAGTCTCATTTTTCAGGTGCGGCTTAGATTCGAGTGCGGCTTAGATTCGAGTAAATATGGTAAGCATCCCTCCGTTCATGTCTCAATGCTTTTGGTCAAAACTGATCATAAGTTACACATTGTTTGAAAACTTTGTTTTCAGACACAACAAAATCTTATTTTTGACAACTATTCGGTGTCCCAAAACTACTCCAAGCTGTTTTTACCCTTGTGTTTATGCTCTCTCTCCAGTCGTTAAATGCATAAAATATAAAACTCAGCTTTAAATAATTATACAGTTTTCTTTTCAATGAGAGTTAATATTTAATCTTGATCATATTATTAATTTTCAAACCCACTTTCAAACTTGTGTTAAGTTCTTCTGATCATGTTGAAATTTATCATTGCTGAAGGCAAACAGTACAATTTCATTGACAAAACAAAATTGTTTTTATATGATCCACAAAGATGTATTCATTGTAATTTCTTCCAATTTAAAAATCTGAAAACCACCTCCAGAACAGTTTTGATGATGTGGAATCACTTTACGTTACTCTTCTTTCAGTTTTGAACTTATCACTGCGAAGTCTAATGGAAGCTGCAGCATTAATGTATATATTCTGCAGTATGGTGACATAAGTTGAATCGGTGCCTTGTTTCTCAAGGGATGAAGGTAGAAATTCAGTTGAGACTGAGTCAAAAGCTTTATGCAGGTGTGATAATTCATACAAAATAATTAATACAAATCGCTCCATTCTATGATTTCATTTACAAGTTGTAAATGGTCCATAGATATAATCACTTCCAATGTCAACATGTTCCTTTACCTGGTTAAAACTTAATGTTCTTTCTATGTGCTTAGTGATAATTTATCGAGTATCTTGCACAGTACATAAAGGTCTCTGAAGTTAGCCTCTCCACCTTGGCCAGAAACAGATCTCCCACACCTAGTCTCCCAAGGCACCTGCCACCCTCCACATACCCACTGACTCCCAACAAAGGAGTGCCCCCAGCCCCCTCCCCCCCATGACTCAGTTCCATCCAGGATTGGAGCTGCGGAATGATTTTTCCACCATGGTTTTGTCAATCTATCATTGTGACCTGAAATGAGGAGTATCTTCCCCATTCCTCCCATGTTGGTATTTCACCGCATGCCTCCCCACTACGATCTGCTCCAGATCTGCAACAGGCATCTCCTACCTCATCAGAGGCAGGGCCACATTGAGAAAGCTGCCATGTGGTCTACCAACTTTGCTGCAATCACTATGCAGCATTCTGCAAGGGCGTGAACAGTAACAAACAGCCTGTCTGCGTCAATGGTCAGCATCAAACTGACCAAGTTGCCACTTGAAATGACAACTACTTCACATGCGGTGCCATATTTATTGCTCCCACCATCAGCTTTTCTGAATTGCATAGATTGGAACTTCCGTGCAACATAACCTCGTTTCCCATACCCCCTGCCCACACTCAACCTGCACTTGTCCGAATTTTCTACCTGCCTCTAACCCCTTCTCTGTTTCCATTCAATGTTCACCACACTCCCAGAGGTAGCACTACCTCCTGTCCTGCTATTCCTCCCCATCACCAACCCACACCTCATCTGTATGCTGGCTAACCACCGCAGCCGAGAATGGCTACACTCTGCGTTCAGGCCTGAACACCCGCAGTCAGTAGTAGCCACATGTGTGTGAGTTGAGCATAGATGAATGTGTGTGTGTGTGTGTGTGTGTGTGTGTTTTTCAACTCTGAAGGACCCTGTCTACTTTTAAATGAACATTCTAGTGTGCCTGACTGCTGTTGTACACCTCCCTTATGTAATGAGTCACAATCTATCTGTTTCATATTCTTCTGATTCTATACGAGATTCCTTTAGTATTGGTAATATTATTAAGTTTCTTGTGTACAATAAAATTAACACCTGAATTTAATCGCATCTTAGCTCTGCTATAGTAAAAACTTGTACTCTGGTTTTAATCACCCCTCCCCTTCGCACGCACACATTCGTAGCTGCAATATACGCTATTTGATGTTATTTAACAACCCCACCAGCTCATATGGATCCCTGAGGCCAGAAACTTATTGCCCATAAGCAAGCGTAGTAGAAATTATGAGTTTCCCAAGGTCCTTACACTTGTATGTTTAACCAAACTTTGTTTAACAAGGTGTGTGTGCGTAATTAGCTTTGTGTGTCCCATGGCCGGAAGCCATTGTGCGATTCCCCTCAGTCCAGTACCTACAGTAAGCATAAAGGAATCAGAACTCGTTTTGTGAACACATGGTTGGCAAAACAAGTCCTTGAGCCTTTGCAAAATTATGTATTTACCTCTCCGTCCTGCAAGTCTAACCTCTAGCTTTCTTGCCCTCTCACCACAGGGGCTCAGCCAGTGATGGTCGATGGGAACAGACATAGTTAACAAAGGATTCATGAACCACTAGTCACCTATTACCATAAATTCTTGGCATGTTCCAATGACTACCATACGATGTGATGGTGGAATGTTGTGTGTTTTGGAGAGCTTGTGTTTCAGTTTAACTGCCCAGCTCACAAAGATGGCTTAACAAAGTCTGTCAATCTCAACATTTTGTTGAACTAGAAGGGTGATATTTTCTTGGAAGACATATTTTCTCTCTTTACCACAGTAAATCATAAAATTCCTGGAGGACCATTCTGCCCCAAGACTTTTTATTTGTGTGAGTGTTGGTTATCTCTAAAAGTCCACCCATACCATTTACAGGTTTGTTTCTGTGTTTGTGGGGTTTGTGGTGTTCCTGTGAACAGATGTAGTCCAACCAATCTGAGTCCCACTTGTCTGGATAAGCCTTACACAACAGAGGTGTGGTAGGTTCCCCAAATGATGCATCAACAGCCACCCATTCCATCAATTTGCAGCACATCTTGAGATTGACAGACTTTGTTATGCCATCTTTGTGAGCTGGGCAGTTAAACTGAAAAACAAGCTCTCCAAAACACACAACATTCCACCATCACATCGTATGGTAGTTATTGAAACATGCCAAGAATTTATGGTAGTAGAAGACTAGTGGTTCATGAATCCTTTGTTAACTATGTCTATTCCCATCGACCATCACAGGCTGAGCCCCAGTGGTGAGAGTGCATGAAAGTTAGAGGTAAATACATAATACTGCAAAGGCTCAAGGACTTATTTTGCCAACCATGTTTTCACAAAAAGAGTTCTGATCCCTTTATGCTTACTGTAGGTACTGGACTGAGGGGAATCGCACACACAATTTGTTACACAAAGTGTGGTTAAACATAAAAGTGTAAGGACTTTGGGAACCTCATAATTTCTACTATACTTACTTACGGGCAATAAATTTCTGGCCTCAGGGATCCATATGAGCTGGTGGGGTTGTTAAATAACAGCAAATAGGGTATATTGCAGCTATGAATGAATGTGTGCATGCATAGGGGAGGGTGATAGGGGTGATTAAAACCAGAGTAAAAGTTTTTACTATAGCAGAGCTAAGATGTGATTAAATTCAGGTGTTAATTTTATTGTACATAAAATGTGCCATTTACTCATCAGTATTAGTGAATATCACTGTGAAAGATTCACTGTAATCCATCTACTGACAAGTTTAAGGACCTTGGGAACCTCATAATTTCTACTTCGCTTACTTAGGGGCAATAAATTGCTGGGCTCAGGGATCCACATGAGCTGGTGGAATTCTGGTAAGGTGAGAGGGGGGGAGGGGGGGGATGAGGAACAGAGAAGAAGAAATGGCCATTTAGGTGCACTGGGGAATAGTAAGCATGTGTGAAGGTGTAGTGGATACAGAGAAGGGGTTAGAGGCAGGTAGATAATTGGGACTCATGAAGGTTGAGGCCAGGGGGTTATGAGAAAGTAGGTATGTTGCAGGTAAGTTTCAATCTATGCAATTCAGAAAATCTGGTGTTGGTGGGAGTACCACTACCACTTCAGTGATACCCATAGCACCTTCTCAACTATTGATCTAACTGTCTCTTTTCCAATTCCCTGGCTTTCCTACATTTGTCACTATGTGACAATGATGTTTGTAACTGATACTTTCCGGTGATCCTGTCACTTCTTTGCCACCACCAGACAGACCACCTATAATGTTGGGTGCTTTGTAGAACCAACTGGCAGTTGTATGCCACTTCTGTTACCTTCACCCCCTATTTGTTCGATAGCATTGGAGATGTATTCCACAGCATCATCGGTGCAGTCACCCACGTTGCTGGAACTGCTATGCCCCTTTGTATGGGTCCTCTCCATTGCTGGCCAGTCTCATAGTGGACCAAAGACAATAAAATAGCTCTTCAGGATCGCCAACGAGTCCTGCAGTGTTTAAGATGGCATCTGTTGCAGACCATAGTTATTATTTTTAATGGACTTTGTGCTAAGACTTGCTGTCTAATTAAATGCACTAAGAATAAACCTGGTAGCACAATGTCTCCTCCCTGAGAATATTCATGTCTCTCTCTCCTTTTTGGATGGTCACTGCACTGACACATTGGCTCTTTTTGAACACTGTATGACCCACTTAGCAGCAGCAACTTAATCCTTTCCATACATTGTTGCCTTCTGGGTGCTTAAGTGACACGTTGAAGACATCCTCCTCTCCTCACCATGCCGAATTATATAATGAACATTCGCTAACTGGGAACTTGGGAACTGCTTCAGGCTGTTGCCTCATGTCGCCATATATCCCAAAGCCCTGATTCCCTTCACAGTCAGATGAGGTTTACTTAAAGGCACCATCACCTCAGGGTCTTCAACCATATTTGGTCCGATGGTGACTTCCCTTTGGAATGGCAAGATAGTATCAAAATTCTAATCCTCAAGCCAGACAAAAGCCCAGCATCCATCAACAGTTATGACCTGCTTAGCTTCACCAACATGCTTGAAAGAATGGTTGCTCGCAGATTAAGCTGGGTTCTCGAGTCTCGGGGCCTTTTGATCTCCTGCTAATGTGGTTTCCGGAGGGACAATCCATAACCAGCTCTCTGTTTAGTTGGGGAAAAGGCAATCCAAAAGGCTTGTTTTAAGTCCAACAGCTCATTGCAGTTTTTTTAAACATACATGAGGCCTACGACACTGCTTGGCACCATCACATTTTGGTTGCCCTCCTTGACTGGAGCTTTCAAAGCTCCATACCAGTTTTTACTTGCCAATTGTTATTCTAACGGTTGTTCCAGTTTTGAGTTGGTACTTCACTCAGCTCTCCACAGGGCCGAGAGAATGGCATCCCACAGGTCTTTATGACAAGTGTTACACTCTTCTTCATTACCATCAATGGGCTAGTGACCTCTATCGGGAAACTAAGTCACCCATGCCCATTATGTCGACAACTTTTGCAATTAGTACAGCTCCCACTCTGTAGCTTTGGCTTAACGCTAGCTCCAGTGGGCATCTGCTTGGAACCTATCCCATGGTTTCCATTTATCTCCTGCAAAAATGCTGGTCATGCCTTTTTGTCATTGTACAATGGCCCTTCCTGACCAAAAATTGTACTTTAGTACACAGCACTTGGATTTTATTGCTTAGTCCAGAGTTTTTTGGACTTCTCTTTGACAAGAAACTGACTTTAATGCCCCATATTCCTCATCTGAAGACCAACTGCTTGTGAAAGCTTAATGCTTTATGTTTCCTTGTCTACACCTCTTGGGATGCAGAATGTGCTAATCTCCTTCACATCTACATGACTGTGGTATAATACAGCTTGAACCATGGTTTCAGGTGTATGGCTTGGTGGCACCTTCGGCTTTGTAATTGTTAAATCCAGTCCATCATATAGAGTTCGACAAGCCACTGGTGCCTTCCAGAGTGGTTGCATAGACAGTCTCCTTGCTGAAACAGGGATATTGCTCTTCAGTTCCAACAGTACGAATTCTTTCTACTACCCTCTCTAATAAACTCTGCACTATCTATGATACTACTGCCTAATAGTGTTCCTCCTTCCATCCCTCTGGACCGCGCGGGGTTAGCTGAGCGGTCTAAGGTGCTGTAGTCATGGACTGTGCGGCTGGTCCTGGTGGAGGTTCGAGTCCTCCCTCGGGCGTGGGTATGTGTGTTTGTCCTTAGGATAATTTAGGTTAAGTAGTGTGTAAGCTTAGGGACTGATGACCTTAGCAGTTAATTCCCATAAGATTTCTCACACATTTGAACATTTTTCCATCCCTCTGGGAAGGAATCCACCATTGTATGTGGCCTCTTCATTGATCATACCAGTCTAACCTGTAGTTTTATTTTATGTTTTCAACAATCCCCTTTTTGGGGTTGTGGAGGAAGCATTATGACAGTTGCTCATATCCTGGTGGAATGGCCCTTCCTCCTAGCTCTCCATTTTAAACATGGTGTTCTGTATTCTTTGCCTCTCATATTGGCAATCGAACTGGATCTTCATTTTCTTCATGACAGTTGTTCTTATTTTCAGATATGGTATTTTATACTACCTTCGGGGTGGGGTTTGGAAGGTTGGGTTTGGGGGTGTCTCCTGCCACAGGCTGTGTCGGGGAGCTGTGACCCTGGCTCATTCGCTCTCTGCTTCTGCCATCCATCCTCTCCTCTGTTTAAATTGCCTTTTTTTCTACTGCACCTTGTTTTCTGTTGTAGGAGAAGCATCCTGTTGATTAGTGGGAACTATCATCCTCTTTAACACTTGACCTATGATGGATAGGGGGTGGGAGGGCTGTGGGAGGACCTGCCTCTTGCATACAGAGCTCTGGGGCCACCAGTGTGCGCCTTTTTTCGCAATTAACCACTTTGGCAGGGGTCGGATATGGCTGGGGTTTCTCATGCCACAGCTGAGCCATGGGAGACCACTTGTCTGCTCTACTCTACATACCTATCCAATTCATACGGTTTTACTTCCCTGTAAATTGTTTTTCAGTTCTATCATCAGTGTTGCTTTCAGTGCCTCAGTTTTATCACTCCTACATATTTCCCTCATTCGAGCACACTGATAGTGGTCACTACCTCCTTGACCAAGGAGCTGATGACCTCATTGTTAGTTCTTACTCCAAGCAAACATCTGTGAGCCACAATACCTAAGAGTTTGGCAGTTCTTAAAAGTGAGCTACACTCACAGTAGTCTTCCGGCAGACCAGAGCTTGTAAATCAGAGCTTGGGATCAACATGTCCAACTTGCATGCTAATCACATGCTACCAGACCACTCAAACCAGTATTGTCATTTAGCGTCCAGACTGTTAGAATTGTAAGGGATTCAAGTCCAAAGTGTTAGAGACATTACCTCCTCACATTGTCAAGTATAGTTTGATGAGCAGCCCATCTAGATTTATTCTCCACTGTGCATTCTACTGTGCTATTCTAACAGCTGCACAGTGTATGTCTAGATCCACTGAAACTGTACTAGTTGTGTATTTTAACAAACAGTTCTCTGAAAAAGTTTGTTTTTTACTCTACTTCATAAAAAAAAAAACCAGAAGTATGGGTGTGCCCAATTTATTCAATCATTCATTCACACATCATGTTTGTAAATCCCATCATGAAGGAGAGTCTTCAGAGATGTGGAATGAATAAAGTAAAATGTACTAAGAATCAGTTATAACTATTGCTAATTTACTCACATTGATAATAATGGAAATTACTTCTAGATAACTTTGGTGCATCCCTTTTACTTTTACATGTGTCTATCCAGGGGGATTATGAATTTGGCACCCTGAAGGTAAGTACTGGGCCACAATTCTGTCTCATAGTTTATTAGTTTCCTCGACTGAATTTTGCTGTGGTAAGATTACTTTGTATAGTGGGTAGATAAAAATTTGGAAACACCAAAAACACAACACATTACCATGACTGACATGGTGTAGAAAAATCGTTGACGTTCAAAACAGTTACCAATCATCTCGGAATGGATAAAGAGAATTTTATACCATTCTTCCTGCAAAATGGTGGCAAGTTTAGGTACTGGTGATGGAGTGGATAGCAATCACCTGTTTCGTCCAAAGTAGACCACAAAAGCTCAATTATACTGAGATCTGGTGACTGTGGTGGCCAGAGGAGACAGGACAATTTATCCTCATGCTCACAAAACATGTCCTGTATGATGCGAGCTGTGTGAACAGGGGCCCTGTCTTATCGAAACACAGCATCACTATTAGGAAACAAATATTGAACCTGATCTGCCTGAATGGTCACCTAGTCCTTCGTAGTAATGCAATCTTGCAGAGTAACAAGTCTCCCCCTCCCCCACGTTTTATACTTCGGATGTAAATGTGGCCAGCAGCTGGAAACTGCATGAAACAAGATTCATCTGACCAAATGACTTCCATTGCTCCATAGCCCAGGTTTTATGGCATGTGCACAATGTTTTCTTGTTATGGGCATTTGCATTGCCTCACTGATGTGTGGCTTTGGAATTCCAGCTGACCCTGCAATTCCCAACTTATAGAGCTCCCTCAGTGTTGTTTTGGTGCTGACAGGGTTTGCGATGTGACATTCAGTTCTACTATAACTTTTACAGCTGTCATCCTCTTACTTTCCGTCACAGTCCTCTTCATTGACACCGAGCAAGGTGGCGCAGTGGTTAGCACACTGGACTCGCATTCGGGAGGACGACGGTTCAATCCCGTCTCCAGCCATCCTGATTTAGGTTTTCCGTGATTTCCCTAAATCGGTTCAGGCAAATGCCGGGATGGTTCCTTTGAAAGGGCACGGCCGATTTCCTTCCCCATTCTTCCCTAACCCGAGCTTGCGCTCCGTCTCTAATGACCTCGTTGTCGACGGGATGTTAAACACTAAACTCCTCCTCCTCCTCTTCATTGACTGTCTGACATGATCACTTAACACACAATTTCATCTACACTTCAGCTACCTTGGTTATAGAAACACCACCATACAAGCACCAGCAGTTTGCTTATGTTCAAATTCACATAGCTCCAACGTGATGCCCTCAAAACTATTGTGAACACTGTTTTGGCCATGACTGACACTTGTAATGTATTGATGACATTGCATAGGTGCCGTTAGTGATCAAATACAACTGTCTACCTGCAGACTTGGCTAGCATCTGCATTTACATTCAGGGATGCATTTCTTGTGGTGTCTTGATAGTTTTGCCCAACCCTTGTATATTAGAAGACAGCAAACAATTTTTTAAGAAAATCCTGCTCCTTCTGTTTCACTAGTCAGCTGCTCTTTTTATTTATTATGTCAGGCAAAGCAGTTACATAACTTTACACTGAACATCGTCAGCTATGTGCTAGCAGAGTCTGAACTTGTTCAGTATAAAAATTGTTAAGCAAAATTGTTTATACCCGAGTTCCAAAATCAGGTACTGTTTGGTGGTATAATGAAATATAAATAATTCAAAGAGTACAGGTAAAAACTGGAAGAATAGTTGAGATGTTCAGTTGTCAGTAGGCACATAAATAAGACTAAGAATGGTGCTAGCATTTGGACAGTTCCTTCTCCAGAATTGTTGAGAACATACACACACACCTGTAGGGCTATATTGACCTGGTTGACTTCACTGTGCTGCAACTGTGGCTCGAATGAAGTGAGAGTTTGTCCAGTGGAGTGGATGAGGGTTTAAATGAGGCGGGAAGAGGATGTGTGAGTTGGGGAAGGTTGGCTGACAGCTAGGAGGGAGAGCCAGCAGACACACAGGATAAAAATGTCACTGGTGAGTTTGTTCTGGCGGCAGGTAGAGGAGTTGTGCACATCACACAATGGTGTGAAGGAGAGGGTTTGGAGGGAGAACAGTGAGAGAGGGAGACATCAATCAAATGGGTGAACATCGAGGATGATGTGATGAGGGTCATGAAGCAAGGGTGGAGTTGAGTAGGTGGGGGCTAGCAGAGGTTGAGTACTTCAGTATTTTGATAGACCAAAGGATGTGTTACAAGAACTACCATCCATGTAATTCAAAGAAACTGGTGTTAGAGAGGAGGAGGCAGATCACACCGTTTGTGAAAAAGCCATTAAAATAGAGCCCGTAATGTGCTACAGTATGTATGCCACTAGGTTGTCAACACTGTTCTGGCTACAGATTGGCAATGTCCATAGTTTCCTCTGGACAGCTGGATGGTTGTCATGTCCACATAAAATACTGTGCAGAAATTAGAGCAGAACTTGTGTATGGTAAGGCTGCTTTCAAAGATGACTCTACCTCTTTAGGATACAATAAGCCTGTGACAGGAAGGAAGTAGGATGTGATGAGTGGGTATATTGAGCAGGACTTGCACCTGGGTATTCCACAGGGATATGACCCATATGGCAAGGTGTTGGGTTTAGATATAGTGCAATGATGGAGTTAGATATTGCATAGATTGGTGGGCAATGGAATAGCACTTCGGGAGGGGTGGGAAGGATTGTGGGTAGGATGTTCCTCATTTCTGAGCACTACGAAAAGTAGTCATAACTTCTGGTGAAGAGTAGAGTTATGTTGTTCCATTGTGGAACTGGTGCAATGCAGCTGGCTGTGGGAGGTGGTTGGAGTTGTGTTGTGTGGTGATATGGCACTGGAATGAGTAAAACTATTGGTTAACTGGTAGAAGTAGCCACTGCATGCTACTGAAAAGTATGTTAACAACCAGTTACAACTAGTGCTAATCTACTCCCATTGGTAATTGGTGAATTACATCTAGATTAAATTTGTCCTGAGCAACTGGAACAAAGCGTAGGTGACTACCACACATGAGGAGGGTAATAAAAAGATCCGCAAAATTCGACCAGTAACTTGTGCATATTCTAATTTAAAATTCACAAATCAGCATAGATTTAGAAATCATTGCTCATGTGAAACTCAGCTTGCTCTTTCTCGCACAATATCCTGCTAACCATGGTTCCAGTTAACAAGGGGTTCCATGTGCTTAGATTTCTGGGAAGCGTTTGACAGTGCCACATTGTAAACTGTCAACAGAGGTCTGAGGTTGTGGAGTAGATTCTCATTAGTGGTAGGACCCTGTACATGTCCTGGACGACGAGTGCTCACCACAGATAAGGGCATTGTCTACAGTGCCCCAGGAAATTATGATAGTACCACTCTTGTTCTCTAAATACAAAAGCGATCTGATGGATAAGATGAGCAGCAGTCTACGACTGTTTGCCGATGACACTGTACTGCACAAGAAAATGTCTATTCTTGTCTCTCAGCCTCTTTGTGTACCATCCTCCACCATCACACCTGCCCATCTTTTCCCACTCCTTTTTTCACTCCATTCTTCCTTCTCCCCCTGCCCCCCTCCACATCCCTGCCCCACAGCCTCCCAGTGCTGTACCTTTTTGCAATCTAGTCCCTGCACACACTGCCAGCCAGCATTCTTCTCCCCCTCCTCCCTCCCATGCACTGCTGTCTTTTCTCCTTCCCCACCCCCTCCAGATTGCTGCTTCCATTCCACATGACAGTTGCATTCTAGTCTGAGCTGCCAGAGAGGATGGTCATGTGTGTGTGTGTGTGTGTGTGTGTGTGTGTGTGTGTGTGGTATGCTTGCTTATGTGAATGAATGTGTGTGTGTGGTTTTCTTTCTTTTTCCGATGGAGGCTATGGCCAAAAACAAATGTGTAATTGTCATTTACTTGTGCCTGTCTAATGTAATGTGTCATCTTTACCCTAAATAGCAATCTATCATTTCCTTATCTTGAGTATATAAGTTGAGTTAGAATTTCTCTTTGGTGTGATAAACAATAGAAAAAGTAAGTTAACACAGATAAGTAGGAAAACCAATCCTGTTATGTCCATACACAGCATTAGTGATGTGAAATGGAAAGACATGTGGTTGACAGTAGGGAAGGTGAATGGTTGACTTTGGTTTACTGTGTGAATTCTAGGAAAGTGTAACTCATCCATAAAGGCGACTGCATATAGAATGCTTGTGTGCCCCATTCTTGACTACTGCTTGAGTGTGAGGGACCTCCTCCAGGTCAGCTTAAAGGAAGGCATTGAAGCAACTTGGAGGTGTGCTGCTACATTTGATATCAGTAGGTTTTATAAACACATGAGTATTACAGAAATGATTTGTGAACTTAAATGGGAATCCCTATAAGGAAGATGACATTCTTTTCGCAAAAAGCTATTGAGGAAGTTTAGAGAACTGATTGTGGAACAATTCTGCTGCCACCAACTTAAATCTTGCTTAAGGACCTTGAAGAAAAGATAAAAATTGGAGCCACTACAGAGGCATATGGATTGTCTCTTTTTCCCTTGCTCCATTTGTAAGTGTGACAGGAAAGGGAATGAGTAATAGTGTTACAAGAGAACCTCTGCTATATACCATATGGTGGCAGGTGGAGTATGTATGTGGATGTAGGAAAGCTACTTTGAAGAAAGACACTGATTATTGTTTTACACTAGTCAACTGCTGTTTTTATCTTAAACTAAGCTTGTATGGAACATCATAGACAATACTGTCAGCTGTCTGTGTACCGTTTCATACAGACAATAGTGATAACCTGAATTTAGATTTAAACATTCTGAAAAATTGTGGAAGTGTTCAACAAGCCTTTCTTTTGCTTTAGTTTTGAATGTTTGTCGCTCTCAAACTTCCTGCATGAGCAATTTCATCTCAGATCGTATAGGACATAGCAATTCATGATCACGAATGTCTCTGGGGAAAAAATGTTAGACCTCTATCAAAACTTATGAAAATTGCAGAATCCATTGTTTGGTTAACGTGTTAGTAGTTACTGAATCATATTGGGTAAATACTTTTCTGTGCAAAGTGTTAAGAAGTTTTTAACATTCTGCATATTTCGCGTAATTTAATTTCTAGTGTAAATTGTGCTTGTTGGCAACACTTTCCAGTTCTCTTCTGTTTATAACAAACGAGTGAGAATTTGCACATGAATCATTCTGTGTAGAGTTTTGTGTTTGGTTTGAATTTCTTAGATACCTTGTCCGTGAGGAAATATGGTAGTGAAAGGGTGAGGTGTGTGGCCTATGGGGAAAAAAAGACACAGGAAGGTGGTGTTCAAGAAGAGTGAAAAACAATTCACAATTGTTATAAATGTGTTAGAGGTATTACAGGAATATCTCAGTCTTCTAGAAACTGTGTTGGCGTTACATCCATTGTGCCAAAATTGCCACTCTCTTTCCAGCAAGAAATTTTGTGATAACTCACCTTAACGATCAATCACCGGAATGTGAAACTGAAGAAGACAATGCAGATGTTTATATATCTGGGTGTGAAATTGATGTGTCGAATGTAAGCATTTCTGTTGTAGGCCCTAATATATCACTCCTTAAATGCCCAGACAAAAAGTGGAAGAACTTGAAATAATTTTACACAAGCAGCATCTTCAAAACATTGCGAAGTCTGAAATGTAGATGCGCTTGGTGCAGAACCTGAAGACAGTGAAGTGTGCACCCAATGTGATATGTGGTTTCAAAACCTAAGCACTACTGTCTTGGCAGCCACCTATAGTGAGCAAGTAAAATTACTGACACTGATGCCAGATAGCTACTCCAAGCAACTTATACAGAAATACTCTGTGTTTATAATTTAACTTTCCCATTTAACATGTTATAACATGGAAGCTAACTACCATACAAGTACTAATCTGCTCCCTAAAAATATCAGGGCGCACTAAGGTACAGATCCCACCGGACACACTCAACATTAGTACAATTGGTATAGAAGGGTTTGTAGTTTTTCAGAACACTGAGGTGTGTTGCTGTAAACAGTGTTTCCTGAAGCGCTATGCCAATTACAGAATAAGCAGCCAGTAAAAGATAGAATTCAGTCATATGGCGATAGTAGCCATTACAGTTCCATTGACGGAGCATTTGAGTCAGGTCTGAGAAAATGGCGAATGGGAAAGATGGGTGTGATTATTCCGCTACCAGATCGCAGTCATGTTATCCGTCGTCAATGAGCCTAGGCTCACCCCTGATGATGCCATAGGATGACTAAGCATCTCGGTCCCACTGGTGGTGTGGGTACCACCAGTGCTATAGGGGTGATGCAGACCCTGGAGTATGACCAGGGCCAGGACTGTCGTGTGAGACCTTATCACTGCGTGAGGTATGGACTGTGACAACAGTCACAAAATTTGTGACCATATCAGTTGGACGAAGTCTCTCCGACTTTCTCTTCACATCTTGATATGACAGGTGATCAAGCATTTTATACTCTTGAATTTTTTCTGCTTGTTAAAAAGTGATATTGTGGTAAACAAGGAGGGTGCAGTTCTGCACTGTTGGCACATTGAGGAGTTTGGTCACAACTACTGCCCTTGTGGGATGCCCATCTACATGCCCAATGGATAGCCTCATTCAAACTGTGGGTGGACACGCGTTTGATCCTCTGGCAGTTAAAACATCTCATCTGAAGGAGGAAAACAAGGCCCGACCTCACACCTATAAACCATGACCTTAATTTCTCAGGTAAAATATTGCTGTCAAAGGCTAGGATAAAAGCTACAGTGTCCACTCTATTATACTTGGGTCCCTTCTGGATGCGGGAAACAAAATGGACTCCATGCCACTCCAGATTAGTTCATAGCTCTTCATCCATTTCTAGCATTAGGTCCCAATGGAAGATAACACCTTGAATTCTACTGAGCTTGTTATGAGGAGAATGGTAACTGATGTATCTTCTATCTTGACACAGGTCTGAAGTGATCGTGACTGGTTGGCATGTGATATTTTGATCAGCAAAGATCCATTTCTCATCTTCTCTATTGCTGCAACCTCCCCAAACCAATCAATATTTTCAACAAAAAACAGTCGCTTTGCTGCAGCAAAAGAGCCACTGTCAGTTTGGGAATAAACCAAGAACTCAGCGAACTGTCCACTTTCATTTCTCATCTTGAGGCATGGTTAAAGATGAAAATGCCATAGGATGGTAAACCTCTGGATTAAAATCAATATTCCTGACTGTTGGGACAGGTGTGTTGAGACAGCCACAGTTAAATTTGATCTGTTTCATTGCAGATATCCGTCTTGATGACACAATGCCCGGTCGAAGGCTCCCCATGGGCGCAATCCTGCCAATGCAAAGGCCACCTGGGACAGTAGCCACTGCGCAGAGCCCCAGTATACTAGAGTGGTTACGCACCTACTCCTTGGCTGGCATGGAGAGGTTACAGGTGGGGCATCAGCAGTCAATCCCTGCGTTGCCAGAGGGTTACCACCGAAATGGTATGACAACTCCACCACAACGAACTGCTACTGCACCGCATTTCAGGTGCAGAGGTAGATCAACTTCATTGGTAGGTGTAAAAGATAACAGCACACAGTGGAGAGTTAATGCACCACAGTAAGGCATCCTTCCCCAACTGGCCCACACTTCTGTAAAATTTGGTGAGTGGAGGTCAAACCCAAAATGAAGACTAGAATTTAAAAAGCCAAAAAGTGGTGAGGGGAAAAAGCCTTAAAAAAAAAAAAGTGAAACCTTCAGAAGTCCGAGGAATAGTCAAAATACCGAGGTAAAAATGTGACCAAATAAAGAGACTCCTATTAGTCGCCGCTTACACGCAAGGAAGGGCTGCGAGGCTACTGTAGCCCCCGACGCTGCAAGTGTATTGAGTGAATTACAAGTAAAAAAAAGTGGTTCTTTCAGAAAATATTCTGGTCAGAATTTAACTTTTACAAAACATGCCTCTCACATTCGTAGGTACTGCCTTACAGTGATTCCCAGACTAGTTAGAGCTACCCAAAAGGAAAAATAACCAATTATGACTAATCTAAGAGTTCATAGATTAAGGGCAAAAACTTTTCATCAGTGTATGAGGGAGAAGCTTCATAATTCAACCACCCTGTATTTGGACATACAGCAGATTCAGATTTTTTCCATCAATGAGGAATACTATTCATATCAAATAAACTATCACACTCTCTATGTAAAACGACACAGGTAATAAAAATCCACATGTCTACAACTAGACAGAAAATCAAGCTGGCAGAGGTTCTGTTGAGCTTGCTTCAGGTCTCTCTGTGAATGAGTTTTTGCAGATGGCTGTCAATGGCAAAATAAGAAAGCCCATGTAGTATATGCTTTGATTTTCTTTCTTCCCAAAAAAGCTCCTCAGCAGCTTATGATCATAACACTTGCCCCCCCCCCCCCCCCCCCCCCCCCTGTGGGAGAGGAATAATGCAGTATCAATTCAATTGAAACACTCTTAATGTGCTACTAATATAAATCATACCATTACTGTTAAAAAGGGGCTCAGTATCGTGCCCATCAGTGTGCAGAAGAGTCTGAAAGCACAGGATTGCATTCTGCACAGCAGAATGAAGCATGTCCACATGTATGCCAGCTACCGCTAGTGATAAACTGTGCTTCGGATCAGCTGAGAGCGAGAAAGTGAAGAGTGGTTGTGTGTCCTTTGGTGCAAGCTGCTGTATGATACAGGTCTTCTACAGATACATTTGAGAAAGGTTTGAAGCACCTTCTGTGCAGTGAACTGTGGGATGTTCAACTGTTGTGGCACAGCACGCGCACTGCCTGACAGTCGGGAATTGCATGCAGCATTGTCTGCCATACCAACAGAGATTTCATCAATCACCTGTGATGGAATCGGTTGTTGGCCTCTTCCCGGAGCGATGCCCAATTCTCCAGTTGATTCGAACCTCGTCATCGTGTTCTGCACAGCAGGTGGTGAAAGAGAACCCTTCCATAATCCTTTCAGCCATCAATATTCTCGAAGTGCAGTTGCAGCTTACTGATTTTTTGATAATAGAGCTTCGCCAATAATTCCTTGCTCCTTATGTCCAAGCTGTTGTTGGCAAGTCAACAAAAGCACTGCAGCTGGTCGGGTGTGTGAGACTATGAATCAGGATGACTGATCACGGAACCTGGTGGCCATAGTTGGAAACGGATGGTGGCGCTGTGATGCGTGGAAATCGTGCACGTCATACTTTGGACATTAATGCTACCGGGTTTGCTACTCTTATGGTAACACGTTTCCGTTTTCTGATGTGTTAAATAGGGAAAATTTTATTGTAACCACCCCCTCTCTCTCCCTCCCCCCACCCCACCCCCACCCCCATGCTTGTATAGGATAAAAACGTGTGCTTGAGCTTACTTCTAGAAATATGAAAAAGTGAAATCAGGTTGCAGTTGTGTTCTTCAAATTTAGGAAAAATGTCAGACTTAATGTGCATTGATTCAATAATTTGTAAATTATACAAATAAAGAATGATTAATAAGGTAAATATATAACTAAAAATCATTTTATTATTATTGTAGAACATTATCTGTTACTAAAAAATCAAATTTTTCGCAATAAACAATCTAATGTGTAGTATGTTCACAATGTTCTTCTTGGTTACAGTTGATTGTAATAGGGTTTATATCAAACCAGCATGTTGGTCTTGAAAACCATGTTATTACACAATAAAAATGTTCACATTAACCATTTTCATATATAATTCACAATGTCTTTCTTCTATGATTCTGTAATGGTACTAGCTGACAAACCTGGCATTGCTCGTGTTTCATTTTGCCAATTTTCTATTAGAAATGAAAATAAAAAATGAACTATGTTTGTAGTGTTAGATTGAAAAAATTTCATTTTTGTGTATTCGTGAAACACTTTGAAATTATGCAGTAGAGTCAGCGTGACATAATCCTGGACAGTTTCCATATGCTGGGTGCAGCTGCTTCATGTGTCTACAACTGAATTTTGTAAACATTTCTACTTCAACATATTTTCATAGCTCTGTAGATGGTTATTGTTTTCGCCTACAGCCATTTGTGCTTCACAGTTGAAAGTCGTCAAAAGTGCTGCCAGTTGTCAGGGATTTCCTTACGTTTATTTGACTGTAGCAGTGTCTCAGTAGTAAAGAATAAATGTATCAAACGTCATGCATGGTATGGCAGTTTTCTGCACAGCTCAGTGTTTATAATGTCGTATCTCTTGAACTATATCTTGTACAATGGTACATTTATGTAGGTGCATTCAGCAGCATACGGGGATAATGTCTGCAAAATGTGTTGCAAATATAGTATGTACCAAAGAAGTACTAAATTTAAACGTCATACATGATACAGCAGTTTTTCTCGGATCGCAGTGTTTGTGATGTCATATCTCCTGGGCTGTGTGTGATACCATGATATAATTTTGTAGATGCATTTAGCAGCATATGTGGATACTGTCTGGGAAATTTATTTGAATGAAGTTAGTATCACAGAAGTAGTAAATTTAAATGCCATGCATGATGCAGTAATTTTTCACACATTTCATTGTTTGATACCACATCTCCTGAACTATGGCAGGTAAGTGGTTCTTATAAAATGAAGAAAATCCATCCTATGCCTCATACCTGTGGGATAAACTCATGAAACACACCTCGCAACAGAGGACACACTGTTATTATAAAAAGGTGGCAGCAGCAGCTGATCATTCTTTTTGTGTAGGAGGGAACTGAAATTTTTCCAAAATTACAAACAATAGAAAAAATATTTTTGTTTACTTGTTCCCTGCTGCTTTCCTGTATTGAAACTTCATTCCTTTTCGTAACTGTCAATCCCTTAACTAAAATGCTCACTGATTCCTCATGCATTAAGAGCTGTAAAAACTGCAGATCATACCAGTTTCTAGTACTTCATAATCTAACATTGAGTGAGGTAACTTACTGGTAAGACATTAGAATATGTTTGGAACATGGTGGATCAATCCCCATGGAACCATCCAATTTAGGTTTTCTGTTGTTTCTTTAAATTGCTCAAGATAATAACTTGGAACATTACAACGAGAGGAATGAGGCTAATTTCTTCCTCAATGTGAGATTTTCTGCATATTAAATAATTTTATTGTCAGTGAGTCATTAAAATCTTCCTGCCTTGTTTCATAGTACAACACTAGAAACCATATAAGCATACAGGTGTGGTGCTCTAACAGGTAAGTGTATATCAAGCTCATACCACTACAAAACATGAGACAAATCCAGTGATGTTTTGGAGTTCGGCTAAAATTTTGAAAGAAGTCTCAGATAACTCAATTCCTAACTACATTACGCAAATACATACTTACGTATTGCACTTCAACAATGCTACAAAGTGGTGCGCAAGACGAGAATCTGTTTTTGCTAGCAATTACGCTAACATGACAAAAGTCACTCAGAAATACATAAAAAGGTATTATAGTGGAATATTTACTATTTACAGTCATACTTTTAGCACAGAGTAATTTATTTTGATTTATTATGTCCACTGCAACAAAATTCTTGTGCTCACAATAGTGCAGGATAACAATGAAATGGAAGTCTTGTGTTCTATTTTGTGTTTTATTATGTACTTCTAATTCTTTGTTCATGAGCATGGATGTAGATACATTTGTTTTCAGTAGTATTACCAGAAGAATATTTATAAATATGTTTTGATAATTCTAAGTAATTTTACTTTTCCAGGGCCGGTTTACTACAACACTGCAGCTTTGCTTTTGAATGCTGGTTACCGTTTATACTCAAAACCAATTTTCTTCAACTTTTTCAAAATATGTTTGAGACTTGGATCTCCTGTGGAGGTATGCCATTTCATAAATTGTCAAAAGTCTCTTCCCATCTTGCATTTTAAATTTAATCCGTAATTATGTTTAACGGACTGAGGTACCAGTAATCAGTAGAGAGAACTTATGTGTTGTAGTACATGAAAATGGTGTTTCCTTGCCATCATTAAAGTGTGTTTTTTTTTTACAGGGAGCAGACTTAAACAGTGGAATTTACTCTATCCAATGTGCGATAGAAGAACATGACATCAAAGGAGGTTTAAGAATTTGTGCAGTTTGTCTGCTCAATTTTCCAAATGACCGTGATAAGATATTTCAGTTGTGGGTGAAGCTAAAATGTGTCTCATCCAACAATATGGAGATTCAGGTATAGCACTATTGCCTTTCAAGTCTGAATTACTATTGACAAAAAGTCAGCTAATTAACTAGCAAAGTGTGGAAAGATATTCATATTAAATCTTGCATCTTCCATGACAAAAGTGACGTGCGCAGTGGGAGGGGGAGGGGGGGGATGGATGGATGGATGCCATGTTGAAGATTAAAATTACAGGAAGTGCTAATTCAACATTGGTTATGTGGTCAGTAAAGCAGTGTATCTATAAATAGGATGAAACAACTGTTTTTTATTTCAAATGCGCTGTTTTTCCAGTTTACGTTTTTACCTATTTATTTCTTATGTTTTTTTGCATTTTGTAATACGTTACTTTGCAGTCAGTTAAGTTTGTTGCATTGACACAGCCTTAATTTCTCCTTCTTCCTCTTGTTTTATGTCCTCTTGTCTTGAATCCAGGGTATAGTTTCTTTACTGAGTTTTTGTATTGGTGGTACATTCATCACTTTTAGTTGTGTGCTTTGTTTATGTTTAATTTTTCTTCCCTCTCTTTTTTAATATTTATCGAAAGGAAACTTGTTTGAGAAATCAATGAAATGACAAGAACAAAGTATGACTGGCCAGTATTTAGCTTCTGGAGCTGAAATTCTTTGTACTCCTGTTACATATACTGCCTTTTTGCTGTTTGTCATTGTGTTGTAGAGGTTGCAGTCACTGTGTTGTGGTGTACAGGACGCTGTTACGATTTCATCTCTTGCAATCATTTATATTTAAGTTTAGTAAATTTCTGGAAGATATTAGGGTGTGTTCTCTGCTGAGGTAGATAGCTCAGCTTTGTATGTAGTCACTAAATTTGCTTTTATTGTGAAGTATTAGTTGTTTTTGTTGACTATGCTCACATGACTGGTACTTTATTCTGGATTCTGTGTAACAGTTCAGTGGAGACATCATGTCTTGGAAATCACCACCACCTTAGCTCCAGTAAGGCTATGCAAATGCCATCACCTTGACGGACAGGAATGCAAGGCCAAATTTATACATTCTTCCTTGTATGGTCTCCATTGTCAATGTATCAGTGGATACAAAAGTATCAATGAATCTCACACACCAAGCCTCCATTAGTATTTTCCAGGAAAATTGCTAAAAGGATTCCACCATGTCACTTTATACAACACTTGGGATTACATGGTGTATTTAACCAATGTCTATTTTACTGAGATAATACAACCCAGCCAGAGCTGGTTTAAGGCCCAAGCAACACAAGAGGCCTCTTAGAGTGACAAGTTATGAGGGTGCCAGAGGCACCTCTAATGCAGAATGTGTTCACAGGGAGTATCGTTATTAGTTGTGGAAATAACCCATTTACATGTACGCTAGATCTAAATTTATCTTTTAAGCTCTTACCAAGATCCTAATGTAAGGCAACTGGTTATAAGGGAAGGAGAAAAAGGCCAAATGGTAACTTGCTTTTGTGAAGAAGAAGAAGAAGAAGAAGAAGAATAAGAAAGTAGGATGGAAGACACCAAATGATATGTTGCTTGTATTGAAACAAGTTCTTGAACTGGTCCCGAGTCCAGCTGTAGTTTGGAAAAAAAAAACAACAACAACAACAACAAGGAAAAGCTCAAGAGCTGGGATAAATTTCAGGAAGAGAGTAAGAAAACATTTGGGTGCAACCATGATTATAGTAGCTTAATCATAGAATAAATAATGAACAGGCACTTGGGAAGGGGACACAGTCATGTATGCGGAGTGTTTTGGCACAGTGTCATACAGTAAGTCCTAATGCTATTAATGTCAATAAACTTTCACACCTGATGTAATTAATGAAATGATGTACACTTAATTCTGGTTTCATTGTCACTGTATTAACAAACATTGAGGTTGACAGACATATTGCAAAGCAAACTGAGCTGAAAACATAATGTTTAATTGAACTAAACACAGACTACACTATAAAACTCCTAGTGAAAACATGACACAATGGTGACCTCTACCGCCTGATTACAAATAAGTTCTTAAAGTCACAATTGCACATTGTTGTTGTTGTTGTTGTTGTTGTTGTTGTGGTCTTCAGTCCTGAGACTGGTTTGATGCAGCTCTCCATGCTACTCTATCCTGTGCAAGCTTCTTCATCTCCCAGTACCTACTGCAGCCTACATCCTTCTGAATCTGCTTAGTGTATTCATCTCTTGGTCTCCCTGTACAGTTTTTACCCTCCACGCTGCCCTCCAGTACTAAATTGGTGATCCCTTGATGCCTCAGAACATGTCCTACCAACCGATCCCTTCTTCTGGTCAAGTTGTGCCACAAACTCCTCTTCTCCCCAATTCTATTCAATACCTCGTCATTAGTTATGTGATCTACCCACCTATTCTTCAGCATTTTTCTGTAGCACCACATTTCGAAAGCTTCTATTCTATTCTCTTCTTGTCTAAACTATTTATCGTCCACGTTTCACTTCCATACATGGCTACACTCCATGATACTGATGTGGTAATGTGGTAATGTGTCTCAAATTAGGTTTATGATTAAAACTTTTACATAAACTGACGCATTGTTAAACATGTTTCTCAGTATGAAATTCTAACAGGAGAGTGGAGTTAAAAATTCATTTCAGAGAACATTAATTTGATTTTTAATTATGAAGTTAAAAATCAAATTATGAAGTACCCCCCCTCCCCCACCATGAACCATGGACCTTGCCGTTGGTGGGGAGGCTTGCGTGCCTCAGCGATACAGATAGCCGTACCGTGGGTACAACCACAACGGAGGGGTATCTGTTGAGAGGCCAGACAAACGTGTGGTTCCTGAAGAGGGGCAGCAGCCTTTTCAGTAGTTGCAGGGGCAACTGTCTGGATGATTGACTGATCTGGCCCTGTAACACTAACCAAAACGGCCTTGCTGTTTTGGTACTGCGAACGGCTGAAAGCGAGGGGAAACTACAGCCGTAATTTTTCCTGAGGGCATGCAGCTTTACTGTATGATTAAATGATGATGGCGTCCTCTTGGGTAAAATATTCCGGAGGTAAAATAGTCCCCCATTCAGATCTCCGGGCTGGGACTACTCAAGAGGATGTCGTTATCAGGAGAAAGAAAACTGGCATTCTACGGATCGGAGCGTGGAATGTCACGTCCCTTAATCGGGCAGGTAGGTTAGAAAATTTGAAAAGGGAAATGGATAGGTTAAAGTTAGATACAGTGGGAATTAGTGAAGTGCGGTGGCAGGAGGAACAAGACTTCTGGTCAGGTGACTACAGGGTTATAAACACAAAGTCAAATAGGGGTAATTCAGGAGTAGGTTTAATAATGAATAGGAAAATAGGAACGCGGGTAAGCTACTACAAACAGCTTAGTGAACGCATTATTGTGGCCAAGATAGATACGAAGCCCACACCTACTACAGTAGTACAAGTTTATATGCCAACTAGCTCTGCAGATGATGAAGAAATTGAAGAAATGTATGATGAAATAAAAGAAATTATTCAGATAGTGAAGGGAGACGAAAATTTAATAGTCATGGGTGACTGGAATTCGAGTGTAGGAAAAGGGAGAGAAGGAAACGTAGTAGGTGAATATGGATTGGGGCTAAGAAATGAAAGAGGAAGCCGCCTGGTAGAATTTTGCACAGAGCACAACTTAATCATAGCTAACACTTGGTTTAAGAATCATGATAGAAGGTTGTATACATGGAAGAACCCTGGAGATACTAAAAGGTATCAGATAGATTATATAATGGTAAGACAGAGATTTAGGAACCAGGTTTTAAATTGTAAGACATTTCCAGGGGCAGATGTGGATTCTGACCACAATCTATTGGTTATGAACTGCAGATTGAAACTGAAGAAACTGCAAAAAGGTGGGAATTTAAGGAGATGGGACCTGGATAAACTGAAAGAACCAGAGGTTGTACAGAGTTTCAGGGAGAGCATAAGGGAACAATTGACAGGAATGGGGGAAAGAAATACAGTAGAAGAAGAATGGGTGGCTTTGAGAGATGAAGTAGTGAAGGCAGCAGAGGATCAAGTAGGAAAATAGACGAGGGCTGGTAGTAATCCTTGGGTAACAGAAGAAATATTGAATTTAATTGATGAAAGGATAAAATATAAAAATGCAGTAAATGAAGTAGGCAAAATGGAATACAAACGTCTCAAAAATGAGATCGACAGGAAGTGCAAAATGGCTAAGCAGGGATGGCTAGAGGACAAATGTAAGGATGTAGAGGCTTATCTCACTAGGGGTAAGATAGATACTGCCTACAGGAAAATTAAAGAGACCTTTGGAGAAAAGAGAACCACTTGTATGAACATCAAGAGCTCAGATGGAAACCCAGTTCTAAGCAAAGAAGGGAAAGCAGAAAGGTGGAAGGAGTATATAGAGGGTCTGTACACGGGCGATGTACTTGAGGACAATATTATGGAAATGGAAGAGGATGTAGATGAAGATGAAATGGGAGATACGATACTGCGTGAAGAGTTTGACAGAGCACTGAAAGACCTGAGCCGAAACAAGGCCCCCGGAGTAGACAACATTCCATTAGAACTACTGACGGCCTTGGGAGAGCCAGTCCTGACAAAACTCTACTATCTGGTGAGCAAGATGTATGAAACAGGCGAAATACCCTCAGACTTCAAGAAGAATATAATAATTCCAATCCCAAAGAAAGCAGGTGTTGACAGATGTGAGAATTACCGAACAATCAGTTTAATAAGTTACAGATGCAAAATACTAACACGAATCCTTTACAGACGAATGGAAAAACTAGTAGAAGCCGACCTCGGGGAAGATCAGTTTGGATTCCGTAGAAATGTTGGAACACATGAGGCAATACTGACCTTACGACTTATCTTAGAAGAAAGATTAAGGAAAGGCAAACCTACGTTTCTAGCATTTGTAGACTTAGAGAAAGCTTTTGACAATGTTGACTGGAATACTCTCTTTCAAATTCTAAAGGTGGCAGGGGTAAAATACAGGGAGCGAAAGGCTACTTACAATTGGTACAGAAACCAGATGGCAAGTATAAGAGTCGAGGGACATGAAAGGGAAGCAGTGGTTGGGAAGGGAGTAAGACAGGGTTGTAGCCTCTCCCCAATGTTATTCAATCTGTATATTGAGCAAGCAGTAAAGGAAACAAAAGAAAAATTCGGAGTAGGTATTAAAATCCATGGAGAAGAAATAAAAACTTTGAGGTTCGCCGATGACATTGTAATTCTGTCAGAGACAGCAAAGGACTTGGAAGAGCAGTTGAACGGAATGGATGGTGTCTTGAAGGGAAGATATAAGATGAACATCAACAAAAGCAAAAAGAGAATAATTGAATGTAGTCTAATTAAGTCAGGTGATGCTGAAGGAATTAATTAGGAAATGAGACCCTTAAAGTAGTAAAGGAGTTTTGCTATTTGGGGAGCAAAATAACTGATGATGGTCGAAGTAGAGAGGATATAAAATGTAGACTGGCAATGGCAAGGAAAGCGTTTCTGAAGAAGAGAAATTTGTTAACATCGAGTATAGATTTAAGTGTCAGGAAGTCTTTTCTGAAAGTATTTGTATGGAGTGTAGCCATGTATGGAAGTGAAACATGGACGATAAATAGTTTGGACAAGAAGAGAATAGAAGCTTTCGAAATGTGGTGCTACAGAAGAATGCTGAAGATTAGATGGGTAGATCACATAACTAATGAGGAGATACTGAATAGGATTGGGGAGAAGAGGAGTTTGTGGCACAACTTGACCAGAAGAAGGGATCGGTTGGTAGGACATGTTCTGAGGCATCAAGGGATCACCAATTTAGTATTGGAGGGCAGCGTGGAGGGTAAAAATCGTAGGGGGAGACCAAGAGATGCATACACTAAGCAGATTCAGAAGGACGTAGGTTGCAGTAGGTACTGGGAGATGAAGAAACTTGCACAGGATAGAGTAACATGGAGAGCTGCATCAAACCAGTCTCAGGACTGAAGACCACAACAACAACAAGTATGAAGTGTCTTTCATTTCTAGTATTTGGTCTGAATCTTGATTTAGTTATGAATATTATATGTCTGACATTTCCGAAATACACAATAATGGAATGCAAATTCAGGAACTGATGTTGAACCTACATTTTGGAAGTTTTTGTCACAGTAAAATTATGTAAAGTAACGACAGTTTGAAAGTTGGAAACAAGTTTATCTGAGTGTAAAGGTAATTATGAATTCAATTGGAAACAAGAGTAGTTATCCAAAAGGATATTTTCACTCTGTAGCAGAATGTGTGCTGATATGAAATTTCCTGGCAGATTAAAACTGTGCGCCGGACCAAGACTTGAACTCTGGACAAATTCTTTTCACAGGCAAGTGTTCTACCAACTGAGCTAACCAAGCACGACACAACCTGACTCCTCAGCTTCAATTATGCCAGTACCTCGTCTCCTACATTCCAAACTTCACTGAAGCTCTTCTGTGAACCTTGCAGAACTAGCACTCCTGGAAGAAAGGATATTTTGGAGACATGGCTTAGCCATCGCCTGGGGGATGTTTCCAGAATGAGATTGTCACTCTGCAGCAGACTGTGCACTGATATGGAACTTCCTGGCAGATTAAAACTGTGTGCCAGACAGAAACTCGAACTCGGACCCCGAGGAACAGAGCGAGAAACCACATACTTAATATGAACCCTTAGACAATATCTGAGGTTTTCCGTGATACCAATACAACCAACTTCCTCCCCAATTCTGTCACCTGCAGAAAGACAGATGTTCAGAGAACAGAGAATGACACATTGTATCGTTTTGATTGTGTGTGGCACTTTGAGGAAAGAATAGTGTTGGATGACTATTGCACTGCACGGCATTATTAAACAGGTTAATTTTATACATGGCGTGAAACTGCAGCTGACTTCAGCCTAACAACGGGATGTATCACATTGCCATACCTTGATCAAGGATGATCTCTGACGTGCACAGTTACTCTGTGTTAGACAGAAGCCTCCACTTACCCAGTTGCTGAAATGAGGAGAATGAATGAGTCAACTATCTACAGGGGGTGAGGCCTTATTGACATCATTATCTATCTATCCAGGTACTAATCATTTCTGGAGCATCATTTTCTTTGATACTGGATGCTTGTCATTGCCAGCTGAAGACAGTAATTTTGTGAGGTACAAAGGCAGTTGTGCTGAAGCTTGCATGTGGAAAGTAGCTCCAACGGACAGGAACTTGTATCATGAGGGTAACTACCGATGACAGAACACAGTTTTTCAGATTTGTTGTTTTATCTGAATGTAGGCATAACGTTATCCTAGGGTGGAACTTCTTACAGGCATTACAAGTAGTCATAGACTGTGGAAGATTAGAGTTCCAGATTAATGAAGCTACTCCAAGAAATTAACACAACGATGATTGCTCTGAATACTTGTTTACCAGTGGAAAGGGTGGTTCAAAAATTGTAATGGTTCGTGATGACACAAACACACCAATCAAGGGTTACCATAACAGACACAGCTCAGATGGTAGCTGAACTGACCTATTACAGGTCCACAGCTAACAGTTTAAGCCTTAGTCTCACAAGTCCTCATATTACGCAAATTTGATCGTCAATATAGGGATGATAACATCAGAAGCAGACATTAATCGTAATACACTAGATGAAAAACTTTTGTAAAATTCCATAGTGTCGTTTTTGTAAAGAGTTAAAATTGAATAAATTTGTAGATAAACTAATCAAGAAACTCATTTCAGCTCGTTATTCCCCGAGAAGCGTCTGTCGCTCTGTTGATCTAAAGATAAATGTGTTGGCTTATTTTGCGCATTTACACACCTTCTTGTAAAGAACAACAATTGGGAGCCACGGAAGATGGGGACGGGGGCAGCACTGACTGTCCAGGGAAATGGAACGATCAGCAGTACAGTCAGCAAAAGGAAAACATGTCTGGGAATTGACCAGAAAAATGCATTAGCAGTACCTTGCATTCCATGCACATGAAACTGAACAAAAACAATATGCATAAATAAGAACATTGGAAAGTGTATAACAGCCGAATAAGAATGCAAGAGTCACCTAAGAAGATTTCTGAGCATGGGGTGTTGGACCCATGACTTCTGATACATGAGAATAGTACAGAATCTTCACAAAAGCTCAGCACTAGGCTCATAAAAATAAAGAAGTGAAACTCTAATTAACACAAGAAAATGATTCCAACAAATTAAGCATGACATGTCCATTGAGGGGAACAGCGACTGGCCTCCACCGTAGGCAGTGATGGGGAAGGCTAGACATTGGCGGAACATGTGGAGAAACTTCAAAGAATGAGCAACACAGAGCCAACTACTTGAGGGACAACAGGAACCGGGCCAACGGCAGATGGACTGACAACTGAATTGACTTTGTCAGAGACAGGTGCAGTGATGATGATAGGAGGGCTGGCAGACAGGGCCGACGACTGCAAGATGGGTGAGACAGCTGCCAGTGACGTTGACAGGATGATCGACGACAGGAGGGCTGGCTGGGACAGGCCAGCTACAGACGAACTGACAACAATACCAATGTCATTGCAGAACTGGCGACGGCAGGAGGGTCGGTTGGGACAGGGCTAGAGACGGCTGGACTGACAACAGGGATTATGTTGATTCAGACAGGCTTGCTGATGACACTGGGGCCACACTGGCAAACTGACCGCTCGGTTGTCTTCCTTTCGACCCTTAGTCTACATTTAGTGATGTCAGGTTCTTCTTGCAATACATATCTCTCATCTCATCTTCATTTACATCCTCTTCCCTTTTATAATATTGCCTCAAAGTTCATCTCCCTCCTATAGCCCCTCTATATACTCCTTCCACCTTTCAGCTTCCCAATCTTTGCATAGTACTGGTTGCCACCTAAGCTCTTGATATCCATTCAGCTGCTTCTCCTTCCTTCAAAGGCCTCTTTAATTTCCTCCTAGGTGTTGTCTGTCTTTTTCAATATCCCTACATTTGTCCTCAAGCCATTCCTACTTAGCCATTTTGCAGTTCCTGTTAATCGCATGTTTTAGATATTTCCGTTCCCTTAGGTGCCTGCTTCATTTTGCTACATTTTGACATTTTGTCCTTTCATCAGTTAAATTCAGTATCTCCTGTGATATCCAAGGACATCTTCTAGACCTTGTCTTTTTACCTCTTTGACCATCTGCTGCCTTCACTATTTCATCTTTGACAGCTGCCCATTTGTCTTGTACTGTATTCTTTTCCCCTGTTGCAGTCAATCATTCCCTAATACCACCTCCAAAACTATCAATGATCTCTGGTTCTTTCAACTTCTCCAGGTCCCATCTCCTTCATTTCGTACCTTCTTGAAATTTCTTCAGGTTTAATTTGCAATTCACAACCAGTAAAGTGTGGTCAGAGTCTGCGTCTGTCCCTGGAGATGTCTTACAGTTTAAAATCTGGTTTTGAAGTCTCTGTTTTGCCATTATATAATCAATCTGGAACCTCCGAGTGTCTCCAGGTCTCTTCCACATATGCAACCTTCTTTCACTATTCTTGAACTAAATTTTAGCATTAATTAAATTGTACTTTGTGCAAAATTCTGCTAGGTGGTTTTCTGTTTCATTCCTTTCTCCCAGTCCATATTGAACTACTATTTGTACTTCTCTTCCTTTTCCTACCATCAAATTCCAGTCCTCCATCACAGTTAAATTTTCTTCTCCCTCAACTATTTATCTTATTGTACATATCTTCAATCTATTAATCATCTGTTGGGTTAGTTGACATATAAAGTTGTAGTACTGTGGTGGTTGCTGGCTGTGTGTTCATCTTGACTGCAATTCTGTGTTCACTGTGTTGTTCCTAGTATGCTGTTCATGGTAGCGTACCCACATTCCTATTTTCTTATTCATTGTTACACCTTCTCCTGCATGCCCCGTATTTGATTTTGTATTTATAGCCCCGTACTTGTCTGACCAGAAGTCCTGTTCCTCCTGCCACCGAACTTCACTATCTCCCACTTCATCTGTCTTAATCCTATCTGTTCCCTTTTTAAATTTTCTATCCTACCTGCCCGATTAGGGGATTTAAAATTCCATACTCCAACCTTTAGAATGCCAGTTTTGTTTCTCCTGATGAAGACATCCTCCTGAGTAGTCCCTGCCTGGAGATTGAATGGGGGATTATTTTTACCTCTGGATATTTTATCCATGAGGACACCATCATTATGTAACCATACAGTAGAGCTGCATACCTTCAGGAAAAATTACAGATGTGCTTCTACTTGCTTTCAGCTGTTTGCAGTACCTGCACAGCAAGGCCAAATCAGTCATTTGTCCAACTTTTTCAGCTGCTTTTCTGTCGCTTGGATGCCTATTTCTGTGTCCTACATATGGGAATTTTTGTGGGTGTCTAATGATGCGATGTTCTTAATCCACTTACTTGACATGTTTTCTCCAAGTGCAGTTACTGAAAATGCTGTTTTCCCTCTTCATGAAGCACCCATTTTTGCTTTCCCTCTTCAGGAAGCACTCATTTTCGCCCTCTCAACAGGTACACCTCTGCTGTGGTTGCACCTACAGTATTGTTGTCTGAATCATTGAGGTATGCAAGCTGCCCCACCATGGCAAGGTTGTTTGCAGTGTTAACATAACTTTGCTGTGTTACCAATACTTTATTTGAAAATTACAAGATTGTTTTCCCTACTCATTTGCATTAACTTCATTCATCACACCATATAAAAATTCTATCAGAGTCGTCCTGTGTCGTCCTACTGTCACTTGACAACATTTCCGTACAGTACCATACCATTAGCAGACAGTGGGAGATTGTTGCTTACCATGTCTGTATACAAACAAGAGTGGTCCATTGATATTTTCCTGGGCCACTCCTGATGGTACCTTTGTCTCTGATGATTACTTACCATCCACAGCTCATGGCTAGCATCGCTGCCTCTAGATCATGGAGTCAGAGGTTAAATTCACAGCCATGTTGGAGAATTTTTTTGCTTGAGGACTGGGTGTGTGTGGTGTTCTAATCAAGTCATCTCCTGTTCTTTGACACATTGAGGTATGCCAAAATGGCATCTAACAGAAAGACTTGCACGAGGTGGCCGAACAACACCATACAAGGTCCCTTGGCCAATAATGCCATCTGATCATTTCATATTCGCTCACCATCCAGGACAATGTATTGGGTTCTGTTACTCAAACTACTCATTAGTACTCCAGCTATTCACATATGTGGGAACACATTCTGTATGCTGAGATCTTTAACAGTCTGTAGTCAAATGCTTTCTGGAAATCTAGGAATGTGGAATCTGCTGTTGCCCTCCAAGCACGGTTCGCAGGATATTGTGAGAGAAAAGGCAAGCTGATTTTCGCATGAGTGGTGATCTTTAAAACCCTGGTGATTTGTGGCTAGAAGCTTATCTCTTTTCACAAAATTTATTGTATGTGAGCCTAAATATGCTCAAGAATTTTGCCTTAAACTGAAGTTAAGGGTATTGGTTTGTAATGTTGTAGGTCTGTTTACCCTTCGTCTATACTGGAGTTGTCATTTTGCCAGTTTCTAGGAACCTTTCACTGGGCAAGAGGACTATAATAAATGCAAGCTAAGTAAAGGGATAATGCCTCAGAGCACTCTCTGTAAAACCGAACTGGGATTCTTTCAGCTGCTTTCCTGTGGCATGAATGCCCATTTCTTTGTCCGACATATGGGAATTTGCATGGGTGTCTAATGATGCCATGTTCTTAATCCATTCTCCAGAGTGCGATGCACAACCAGTTTAAACTTTGCCCATCATCCCTCTACTTCGTATAGGGATTCCCATGAATGAGATGTCTAATCATTTAGCCAGGAGTGTGACCTCACAACTGATTCTGACAATGGGGATACTGAGCCCTCATGTATGATTGCGTCTGTGACAGGCATTCTTTTGCAGCTTAAACGGAGAGTGATGGGCTCAACCTGCTCCTAACAAAAATGCATGTCATTGCGGAGACCATTGCTGTGTGGTGTTCCTTATTCCTTTCTTTGCTGATGGAGTCCACAATTTTATACCAGTTCTGTGTTAAGAGACACTCATCTGACCCAGGGTGTAATCTTTGTAATTGTGACAATCCCACAGCCTTTCCAGTTTCCAGCGTACCTGTGGCACCTTTATGACACTGGCTCACATTCTAGTGGACTGTTCTTCCTTTTACAACACTCTGACAAATGCAGGACCTTACGGATTCTTTATACCTGATACTGGCTGATGAAGAAAAAACAGTTGAACAGGTTTTAGGCTTCCACAGGGAGAGTGGGTTTCAGTCCGGACTTGTACTGTTCCGTACCGTACCATCTCAGGGGTGAAGCAGTTGGGAGAGGGTTGCCTCCTGCTGCCTGAAATTACCTGTGCCTTTCTGATCTTTACTATGATGTTAATTCCACCCACTTAGTTTTGTATGGACTTCCCCTCCTCCAGTGTAGAGGGATTTTGTTTATTTCATCACTGTTTAAGTTGGCGGAGGGATGGCCGTTAGAGGGTGGGGGAATTACACAAGCCTTGAGGAGCATCATCTGTCCCCCTCCCCGGCCTGCAAGCCAACTTGACCCTAAATTCACTTTATATCTTGTATAACTAGAGTAACCTCAAGAATTGTTGTTGCTCCAAGAACCACTATTTACCATTTATACATGCAACGGCAATACGACCAGATGGCCTTAAAGGCAAGCTGGTGACCATATTCCTTTTAGGGCTTGTTTTCTTAACAGTGGACTGATGATATTGTAGTTCAGTACCAGAAGCCCATCACATGCAGAGTAAGGTTCAGTGTGGGTTTGCTAGGTGGGATGCTTGACTGTTGGATAGCGAGGAGAGGGGATGGCTAGTTTTCATGCTGAAGCTCTCATACAGTTTCAAATTTGACAAGCAGGTGGCAGACTCCCTAGAATGTGGCAGTGCTAACATCCAGCTACTCTGCAGTCTTTCTGAGGAATTGTAAACACTGTTTGGTAAAAAATTAATAAAAAGATCTTTTTCCTCTCATAGCCTCATTCATCCCTTTCATAATGAATTGCCTATCATTTAAGGAACTGTTTATCATTTTGTTGATGATCATAGTTATTGTAATATTTTTAAATTAAGTAACCCTCTGCTCGAAATTAGAATAGTTCACAATGAAAAATAGGCGTTGCTATGAATTTACGGTTGGTGCATGTTAGGTCATTCTTTGCTTCTTACGAAATGCAGCATATTGAATTTTTCTTTAAACTTGACAGGAGATCTTATCTCTCTCCAGTCTTGCGAAAATGGATTGTATGTACCTCACTCATTTCCACTCAGTCATAAATGATACAGCGAGAGTGACATATCTATAACATCCCTCAAATCTCATAAACAGTTTGAGATTTCAAAATGAAGTTTTGGCAAATGATATCATGCAAAGAGAAAAGTGTTTTACCATCCTATTAATACAGGAAACTTCCTGTATCTACTATTTTTTCCCGCAACTGGAGGGTTTCTAGGAAATTAAACGGTCTATACTAATGTAATTGATGTTTCTGCTTCCAGAAATGCAATCTCTTTCATAGCCTTGTTGATGAGGAGGAAGCTGTATGTTCAGAATTTCCGGGGGTGAACATGGATAACTGTGATATCAATGAACTTTTAGTTGCAGAACTACGATATTATGAACCATACAGGTGTGTTCCTGCTGATTTGCGTAGTGCATGGGTTATGAATGATTATTAAACTTAGCATAGTTTAGTCACTGCAGTTGTTGAATAAGCTAATTTCAACATTCTTACAGTGCGAGACTATGGTCAGCCATCGAATCTGCTGGTCGTACATTGTATGTCTTGGATCCCTGCCGAATTGATAGCAGTAGAGGCATTGATGTGTATTTGAAATGTGCTTGGCAACAGGCAGATGCCGAGAAAACAAAAAAGGCACTTGCTGTGGGGAAAGAAAGAATTGCAATGCTCACCAGAGCTGAGAAGGTAAATTGTTGCTGCATTTGAACAATACATTTTGGAAATAGCATTGCAAGATCAATTCAGAGGAGGCTTTGCCGAATTTGCAGATGTTCCTCTGAATGGAAAAAAGATTGGTGATTTTATTTATCACATAGTATGTAGTTATTTATTTATTACAATGCTCATACTTATTTTTGTTTGTTTATTGAGTTAATTTTGTGTGTTAGATAGGATGGAAAGGATAAAATTTAAAAACTATTGTGTGTGTAAATAAAAAATCAAGTACTGATATGAATATAATAGAGGGAAACATTCCACGTGGGAAAAATATATCTAAAAACAAAGATGATGTGACATACCAAACGAAAGTGCGGGCAGGCCGATAGACACACAAACATACACACAAAATTCAAGTTTTCGCAAAAAACAGTTGCTTCGACAGGAAAGAGAGAAGGAGAGGGGAAGATGAAAGGATGTGGGCTTTAAGGAAGAGGGTAAGGAGTCATTCCAATCCTGGGAGCGGAAAGACTTACCTTAGGGGGAAAAAAGGACAGGTATACAATCTCGCGCGCACACACACACACACACACACACACACACACACACACACACACACACACAAGCAGACATTTGAATTTGGCCTTTACAAATGTCTGCTTGTGTCTGTGTATGTGCGGATGGATATGTGTGTGCGTGCGAGTGTATATCTGTCCTTTTTTCCCCCTAAGGTAAGTCTTTCCGCTCCCGGGATTGGAATGACTCCTTACCCTCTTCCTTAAAGCCCACATCCTTTCATCTTCCCCTCTCCTTCCCTCTTTCCTGATGAAGCAACTGTTTGTTGCGAAAGCTTGAATTTTGTGTGTATGTGTGTCTATCGGCCTGCCAGCACTTTCGTTTAGTAAGTACATCATCTTTGTTTTTAGATATAAAAATCAAGTACTCATACATATAATAGAAAAATAATTTTCAGCTTTTGCAAATAGTGCCAGAAATACCTTAATTTAATATGTACACTTTGTAAACATTGCTTCCCATACATGTGACATTTTTAAAACTGTGTGGATATTACTTAAGCAAAAGCGGGAGTAGGCAGGTGCTCTTTTGAAAATGTTTGAGGGAGGCTCTCAGACACCTAAGAGCACAGAAAATTTCAGTATCTCGTGAACTACTTTTCTTGATAATAACTTTCTCTCATTTTGTCCCTCCAAAAAACTGGTTACGCAAAGAGGGAGATTAGACTACAAAATGGAAATAAATATGTTAGACACAGGTAAATATCATTGAGTGATGTATGTATGTATGTAGTGTTTGTGTCTGTATATGTGTGGATGGATATGTGTGTGTGTGCGCGCGAGTGTATACCCATCCTTTTTTCCCCCTAAGGCAAGTCTTTCTGCTCCCGGGACTGGAATGACTCCTTACCCTCTCCCTTAAAACCCACATCCTTTCGTCTTTCCCTCTCCTTCCCTCTTTCCTGATGAGGCAACAGTTTGTTGCGAAAGCTTGAATTTTGTGTGTGTGTTTGTGTTTGTTTGTTTGTCTATCGACCTGCCAGCGCTTTCGTTCGGTAAGTCACATCATCTTTGTTTTTAGATATATTTTTCCCACGTGGAATGTTTCCCTCTATTATATTGATATGTAGTGTTTCAAAATGATATAGAGTGAATCAGATTTAAACTTTGGCCCTGTGTAAACCCAGTCGAGCTCTGTAGGAAGCTGCTACAGTTCTTCCCCCCACCCCTTCCCATATCTTTCACTGGAGTAGATGATGCACATGTAATTTTGGAGACACTGGGTGAAAGATATAAATCCTTCTTCAATGTGAAGTTAATACATGCATTATTTCATGCAGGAGAAATCTGATCAAGAGAAGGTGAAGATTCTTGGATTTCTAGGCGACACTTGTTTTACAGTGTACATCCTTGAATTGAAGTCGCTGCAGAAAAATCAGCAGGTAATTATAGCAAGTAAAGGAAAATTTTATTTATTGGAACATACACTACATAGAAAACAGTTGCTTTTCTGCAATTTAATTGTTGGGTGAATTAGAGAAAGAGACTAATCAAACCTCTAAATGATGTGGGTAAAATGATGATAGCATGACAGTATTTAAGTTGTTTTCCCTTTTATTTAGCTGTTACTTTCCCAGTGGATTAGAAACATGGTTATCTTAAAAAGTTTTCCAATTAGCTTACACAGAGTTATTTATACTTAAATTTAGGTGAATTTTCATCACTGTCATAACATATCACTACTGTTGCAGCACTTGTAGTACTTGATAGCATGAGGATAATATTGTGCAATTGTCACCAAATCTTTTATAATAAAACTTGATAATATTATGTAAGGATAAGAGATACACTTAGTATAACTTTCAGCCTAACAATTTGATGTGGCTATTCACAAATCCTTCCAGTTTAATGTATTTCCTAAACACCAAAAATTGATAGAAAACCTTCTTTCTCTGCAGCCTTTTAGTAAGTGACGAAGGTGTTTTATCAACAGTACGATCCATACATCAAGCAACATAATTCTAATTTCAAAATATGTGTTCAAACAAATGTTAGTAATCAGAATGAGATTTTCACTCTGCAGCGGAGTGTGCACTGATATGAAACTTCCTGGCAGATTAAAACTGTGTTAGTAATGTCAGGGATATACTTATTACTGAACTTGAATTTGTACTTTAGAGTACACAAAGTATAAATTATATTTAGTTTGCATGAGGGTATCAAAGATCAATTATGTATCATATATTTTGTCTGGTGTTTATGTACTGTTTGGTGTTGTGAAGTGCTTCTAGAAAACTTACACGGGATAATTATCTTTTATTTCTCATGTTTTCTGTTGTAAAAGTTAAATGATTTAATTTCTTACTAAAATATGAGACCACTCCTGTAACCAAATTGTTAACATTGTTTCCTTCAGTGTGGCAGGACCCAGGTTTGATTCCTGGTACCTCCTCGGATTTTTCCGAAGTAGTGAGGTATGGAGGGGGATCCACTCAGTCTCATCAAATCACATGAGGAGCTGCTTGAATAAACAAATGGTGGTATCATTAGGATTCATCAAGTGGTAATAACGGGTGGAGGGATAGTGACATACTGATAAATATCCCACAATTCTAGATCACTCGACATTTTGCCTTATAGGCAAAAGTCAACCAGAATGAGATTTTCACTCTGCAGCGGAGTGTGCGCTGATATGAAACTTCCTGGCAGATTTAAAACTGTGTGCCCGACCGAGACTCGAACTCGGGACCTTTGCCTTTCGCGGGCAAGTGCTCTACCAACTGAGCTACCGAAGCATGACTCACGCCCGGTACCCACGGCTTTACTTCTGCCAGTACCTCGTCTCCTACCTTCCAAACTTTACAGAAGCTCTCCTGCGAACCTTGCAGAACTAGCACTCCTGAAAGAAAGGATATTGCGGAGACATGGGGGATGTTTCCAGAATGAGATTTTCACTCTGCAGCAGAGTGTGCGCTGATATGAAACTTCCTGGCAGATTAAAACTGTGTGCCCTACCGAGACTCGAACTCGGGACCTTTGCCTTTCGCGGGCAAGTGCTCTACCAACTGAGCTACCGAAGCACGACTCACGCCCGGTACTCACAGCTTTACTTCTGCCAGTACCTCGTCTCCTACCTTCCAAACTTTACAGAAGCTCTCCTGCGAACCATGCAGAACTAGCACTCCTGAAAGAAAGGATATTGCGGGGACATGGCTTAGCCACAGCCTGGGGGAGGTTTCCAGAATGAGATTTTCACTCTGCAGTATCCTTTCTTTCAGGAGTGCTAGTTCTGCAAGGTTCGCAGGAGAGCTTCTGTTAAGTTTGGAAGGTAGGAGACGAGATACTGGCAGAAGTAAAGCTGTGAGTACCGGGCGTGAGTCGTGCTTCGGTTGCTCAGATGGTAGAGCGCTTGCCCGCGAAAGGCAAAGGTCCCGAGTTCGAGTCTTGGTCGGGCACACAGTTTTAAATCTGCCAGGAAGTTTCAAAAGTCAACCAGTTGGAACAAGCTTAAGGCTTAATCCATAAGTGGTATTTAAATGTTGAAATCCATTTGGTCATTGTTATTGTAATGGTATTCAGCCCAATGGCTGATATTATTATTATTATTATTATTATTATTATTATTATTAAATTAGCTCTCCATGCTAGTCTGTGTTGTGTAAGTCTCGTCATCCCTGCATAACTATTGCACTCTACACCCATTTAATCCTGCTTCCTATAGTTGTGACTTGGACTCCCTCTACAATGTTTATCCCTGCCCCACTTCCATTCATTGCCAAATTAACTATTACTTGATGCCTCATGGTGTATTGTATCAACTGATCCCTTCTTTTGGTCAAGATGTGACATAAATTTCTTTTCTCCTTGATTCAGTTCAATACCTCACTATTAGTTATCCAGTCTACTCACCTGTTCTTCAGCATTCTTCTGCAGCCCCATATTTCAAAAGCTTCTATTCTCTTCGTGTCTATGCTTTTGATCACTCACTGTCCAGTTCCATACAAGGCTACTGTCTGGAGAAAAACTTTCAGAAAAGACATCCTAACACCTAAATTTATATTTGACATGAACATGTTTCACATTGCTTGAAAATTTTTCTTGCTATTGCAAATGTGTCTTTTATATCCTTTCAGTTAATTTGCTTCCCAAATTTCAACATCCATCCATTACTTTCCGTGTCTCATTTCCTGTACTGGTTATATCAGCATCATGTCATTTTATGTGAGTACATCCCATTACCCCTATTTTACTTTTATTGGTGTTCACTTTATAACCTCTTTCCATTCAGACTTTTTAAGTTTTCTGCTGCCTCTGGCAGAATTACAATGTCTTTGGCAAACCTCATAGTTTTTATTTCTAATTCCTGAAGTTTAATATCTTTGAAATGTCTCTTTGGTCCTTAGTCTCCTTTACTGCTTACTTAATGTACTGATTGTGTAACTAGAGACCTGAAAAATTTGTCATAAATGCAAACATATTTGTGGATTTTACGTAATAAATGCTATTTCATAGCATGTTGTGTTCAGATGAACTATTTTATCAGGAGTAGCTGAAGATAGTTTTATTCTCCGCATATAAGTATCGAAAAAGGAACCAATTTGCAGTTACTGGTATTATGCAACACCTAGTGAAAACCGCCTGGAAAGAGGATGTGCATAAATACTTGTTTGCAAAATAAAGAGCATCTATGTATGAATGCAGTGATGCATCATTGTAACTGTAGGTTAAGCTCCGATGCAGTCTCAAACAGTGAGTGGTTGAATGGTCTCATCGCGTGCAGTAACATAGGTCTCAGCCATGGACCTAGCATCGTAGAATGAAGAAATGAGTGTGTTTGTCTGCTAGCTAAAGTTTCATGTTATGCTAATATGCATACACTGTAACCTGGCACTTTTAGGCACAGGGCATTTCGTAGCATGGTTGGATATGATACCAGAAGAGCTTGGACTTAAACTGCCTTGTTTATGATGCTGCCAACCCCAGCAAGTTATTGCGCTGGAGCAGTTACCAAATATTTTATGCCCTTCGCTTTGCTTTGCATTATGCCTAGCTGTTATTTCCATTTCTTATTTTGAAATGAGTGAAGACACTAATCCTGGTCCATCATGAGGTTAGAATACAACTATCAGAACACGAGAAGGGATCCATGATCCCTATAGTCATATAGTTCTGCTTTCGCATAAATATGAAATATGGATGTAGGCTAGCTGCGCTGTGATAGGGAGGTGAAGTTTGTTCCCTCACACAGCGCCTTGCCCATCAGATGGTAGTAGTTCTCCTTTGTTCGTGCTCACTACCAACTGCTGCATTGTACTACATGCTCTATAGTGACCAGAAAACAAAAATGATCAATGTATTTTGACCACACTGAGAGCCATCCTGTAAAGTGCGAATAGAGTTAATTTTGGTTTTACTTCTCATCTAAGTACTTTCTCAACTGCATCTGGAGTGTTGTCTCATGCCTCACAAAAGGACTCTACAGTATGCTAATCAGGACTTACATACTACAGATTTTTGAAATGACGATTGATAAATTTTGTAATTATTGAACTGGGTGACAAAAAAGAGAGAGAGAGAGAGAGAGAGAGAGACACCTTAAAACAGAGACCCACTCTGCTCACCAGCAAGACCATGCTGCTGCTTCTCAACAAAAACAATTGTATGTTAAAAGCTTAATTAGAGGCAAAAAGAAAACAAGAAAAAACTATTTTGGAAAAAAACTTTTGAAGTTTTTGCAAAAGCAGATACTGTGCTCGCAAAGCTCTTATTGTAGAGAATAAAACTATTAATTCTCCTCTGTTATTATTTTACCTCTAATAATTTTTTTCCTGTCAGTTCAGTCTTGCAGCACACAGCGTGGAAAACATATAAATTTATGTGTCTAATCATCTACAAAGAACAGTGCTTATTTCAGCAAGTATAATGCTGATATGGCTAAAATAGATGTTAATTTCACCAAAAATAGATGATACAATTTCAGACCCCTATGAATAACATGGGGGATAAGCTACAACCTTGCATCAGTCGCTCCTCCACCACCTCCCTCTATGTCCCTCGATACTTACAATTGCAATCTGGTTTCGCTCCCTTATTTTATCCCAGTTACATTGAGAATTTCAGAGTATTCCAGTCATTATTGTCAAAAGCTGTCCCTAAAGCTATAAATGTAAATTGCCTTTTTTCTACCCATTTCCTAAGGTAGTTGCCTCTCGTGTTCCTGCATTTTTCTGAAACTGAAATTGGTTTGCTCTTCTGTAAGTAATTTGCATTAGTATTTCGCAAACATTACTTATTAAACTGATGGTTCAATAACGTTCATATCTGTCAGTGTCTGTCTTATTTGGAATTGGGGTTCTTACATTCGAAGTAGGAGTGAATTCAGCCTGTATCAAAACTCGGTTCCTCTTCCCTTTCCATAACATCATCTTAAAGTTTCTTTCCTGTATATGAACCTTCTGTAAATTCCTTCCACCTTTCAGCCTATCGTTCTTTGCTTAGTAATAGTTTGCCCTCTGAGATTTTGATATTGATGCAGCTTCTTATATTTTCTTCCAAAGTTTCTTTAATTTTCCGATATGCAACATTTACCATTCCTGAAGTCATGCACACTTCTGCAGCTTTGCATTTCGCCTCTGGTGTCCTTGAGAGGTCTGTATTCCCCTTTGCATGCTTCACTTACTGTATTTATATATTTTCTTCTGTCATCAGTTACATTCATTATCTTGACAATATTATGAAAAGGAAAGTTGCTACTCAGAAAGTTGCTACTCACCATAACCCACTTTCCTTTTCATAATATTGTCATTATTCCATCCTGGAAATTCATTATGTTGTCTGTTATTCAAGGGTTTCTACTGGGTTTTGTCTTTTTACATAGTTGTTCCTCTGCTGACTTCACTATTCCATCTTTCAAAACTAGCCATTAGACTTATATGATGTTCCTTTCTCTGGTTCAGTCAATAGGTGCCCAATGCCCCTTAGTCACTCGGGTTTTGTATTATTTACATTACAGTAATCATGTTTCATTTGTTCCATAAAAAGAGAGGAGTCTGGGGTGTGGAAATAAGTTAAGATGTAAGTGTTATTTAAGTGCAGTAAAATAGAACAACTTGAAAGCATGAAATGTAATATTGCAGACTAAAATATGAAAAGGCATCAGCATGTGGACAGTAGCCATGTGTGTATGTTTGCATTATTTTAGTCTGTTAGCTCTGAAGAAAGCCATTGTTTGAATGCTTAGTGATGATCTCAATTACCATCATTTTCTTCTTGTTCTCTCGTTCTCAGCTTATCGGTCAAGGGTAGGTGTTGGGGATTCGAGGTGGTGTTAAGAAAGGTGAGATTCTGGATAAGTAAGATATTCAAAGGTTTCCAGTAAATCAGTATTGACAACTTAATCATGGTTGTACCAGAAACAGTTGCAGCTAACGATAGTTACCCCTTGCTGTATCACAATCATTCTATTAATCAAGATGCCACTGTTTTGCATTTCCATCCTTTCCCTGACCCTAGGTTTCCTATCCTCTTAAAAGTTGATTATTACAGTTTCTGTAGAATATGTTGAGTAAATCCAGGGGGTTCCTGTTGTGTGAAAGTGTAGTTCAGGTTTTACCAGTCCTCCAGTGACATTTAGTAGCGTTACTTGTACAATAATTCCTGTTGTGTATCCCTGCTGTCACACCACCTTGTGGGAAGGAATACACATCAGTTCCTCTCCCAATGTGTACCCATAATGACAATAACAAATGACTCGCACTAATATCTTATTAACCCCTAAAATGCAATAGAGGTATAATACTACAAAATGACAAGAAAAAATGAAAAATTACCCTGTAAAACTAGATTTATGATTCAAGTTTGTATGGTGCCCTGTATGTTGAACAACTATCTAGTAGCACATTCTTTTTAACCTTCCTTGAAGCCTTGCTTTGTTGTGATACCATTACTGGAATGTTTGTTAATACATCTATCACACCATCAAATGGCTTCACTCCTCTAATATATAATAATCAGTGTCTTGGTAGGTAACTGGATGTTGACATTGACCAGGGAGGTACTCTCTGTAACCTGATATGGACCATTATTTTTCATTAAAAATTCCTTAGTTCCCCTTTTGACATGTATGGATTGGTAACCGACACCCATGGGCCAATTCTGAAATGTGGAAACTGACTAGCTCACTGTGTCCCACACATTCTTGGCGTTCCAGTGATTTTATATTGGCTTGTTGATCTCTTTGAAGTACCTCTTATTTAGTACAGTGAAGGGAGATGGTGTATATCTTCTGTAGGACACCTCTTAGGGCAAGGGTCGGATAAGAAGTTAGTACTCTGATCAGTTACTAAGGTTTGTGGCACAGCAGATTTAAGAATCCGTTTATTCACTAATGCTGTAGCCATCTTAGCAGTTTGCTGGTTGGAAATGCTGTCATAGATATAAACCTCAAAAAATGGTGAATGATTGTTAAGATGTATTTATTACCAGCTGGAGTTCTGTTAAACTGACCTAAAATGTTAACTCCAGTCACTTTTTATGGCTGAGATCTGCCCACTGTGCACAAGGTATGGAATTCCACACATATTGATCTACGTCACGTTTCCTCATATGCCACCAAAACTTTTTAGCTTCTCTCCTATCATTCGCTCTTTGGCCCCCATGAGTTGACAAGACATGTTCATGTACCAGTTGTAACACTTCATTCCTTAGCAACAACAGAGCCACTAAATGCAGTCCACTTTTTGTAGATCTGCAAAGTGAACCTTAATTTGTTGAGAACAGCAGCTCTGACCTAAATTTGTGACAGTCCGTGTCAGCTGCCCATTGTCACTGCCACTCACTCATACTTTTCCTTAAGTGTTTGTAATACTGCAACCTTGTGGCTCAAAGTATGTGTTTTTGTATGCTTTTTTCCTGGTGTGTTAACATCTGTATAATTGAACTCACTCAACTTAAGGGCCCATCTGGTTAGTCTGCTAGAGGGATACTTCAAGCCCAAAAGCCACTTTAAGGAATCATGATCTGTTACTACTTTGAATTTCTGCCAACATAGGTAACATCTAAAGTATATGATCCTGTAGACCATCACTAACATTTTTTTCTCTGTTGCAGAGTAATTGTGTTTTGCTCTGTTTAAATGTCGAAAAGCACACACACCACTTAGTACTCCTTCTCCATTGACATCCTGACTCAGGACACAGCCAAGAGCTGTATTGCTTGCATTGCAAGAAATTACTTGTCAAAGTCAGGAAACACCAGTACTGGGACTTTGCGTAATGCTTTCCTTAACACCTGAAAGGCACACCCGCACTTTGTCGATCACTCAAATTTAATCATTTTTCTTAACAAATGATTTAACAGTTGATCAATTTGCATAAAGTCCTTTGTAAATGTTCAGTAGTAATTAAAAAGGCCAAGAAAAGATCATAATTGTTTAGCTGTTTGTGGAGTTGCAAATTCAGAAACTGCTGATATTAAACAGGGATCGGTTCATACACCCACCTCACTAATGACATGGCCCAAGTACTTGACTTGAGACTGTGCAAAATTACGTTTGTCAATACTTAGTTCAAGACACACTGCTCTTATTCTATCAAAAACTTCTTTTAAGCATTTCACATGTTCACCCATATCTTCCACAAAAACAGTGATATCATCGAGATGTACCATGCACTTCCTACTTATCAGGCCATGCAGAACTCCATCTAACAAACTTTGAAATGTAACTGGTACATTTTTAAACTCGAATGGCATCCAGTGATACTGAAACTGCCCCCATGGGACTTAAAAGCTATTTTAGGACTGTCTTCCATTGTAGAGAAGTATTTGTATCTGTCTAAATTGTCAAATTTCTCTGTAATATTCTGTATCGAATATTCGTCAGTGGTATTTTGCACATTGAAATATCTATGTCATCTGCTTATTGTTTTTGGACCAGGACCGCAGGTTCACTGGTTTCTGTAATATTATCTACCGGTTGTTGGTCGATAAATACTTCCATGCATGGCTGTAAACGTCTCAGTGCATTATATGATACAGCTTCTTATACACTTGAGCATTACTCTCTGTTGATATGTAGTGTTGGATAATAGGAGTGACAGGTAATGGACCTTGTGAATTATCCAAATCCTTAAACTGTAACAGTAGTGTGTCCATACTTTGCTGGTCACTGCCTTGCAGATGACTCACTTTACTCCGTATCAGAGAATCAGTAATGGTATGCATGTGGTTGTGGTTGGTATACGACCTCTCTACGTCGTCTTCATCTAAAATATCCAATGTGGCGATCATTAAGCCCATTAGTGGACTCACATCGTTCATACTAAAATTATACAGGCTAACAAGATCTGTATGTACCCATTTATGTTGTTCATGCTTACTATGCTTCTGCTTACAAAACAGTGCACTTTATCCAACTTTTCATTATACTCCAGTGGTTCAGCAACCCATAAAATATCCTGTGGTAAGGAAACCCAAACGGGTTATCCTATGCATGATGGCACATGTATGCAGTGTAGTCAGCGACACCTCCATGATTGGTGTGTCTTGTGACATTCCATCGCTTGCAGCTGTATTACCCTGTGGAAACAAAGTTCCTCCAAGTTCAGCCATTTGCTGTGAAAAATTGATTTTGGCGTGATGTTTAGTAAATAAATCAAGCCTGATAATAACAGAATATCCTTGTCCCACTTGTGGCAACATCTCCATATTCTCAGAAAAAGTCTTGGTCCCAACCTTAAACTTGAGTTGTATTGTCCCCAATGAATCTACATCGTTTTTGGCCACTCCACATAATCTACAAGAGCTCCTAGTCTCTTCCTACCCCAGAGATCTAGTGTGCTGACCGATGTATGCGCCCCTGTATCTATTAAAAATCTATGTTCCTTGCCACCAACAGAGCCCCTCAACCAGCAATCCACTTCTGCATCTAACTGTACGGTATAAGATTTTATTGGGAACTTCTTCTGATGAGTGATATGTTCCTATTCGTGTTTAACGAACACCTCTCCGGAGCCCCATTCTCTCATTACCGAGCCCTGCATTCCTGCATTTGGTGATCCACTTGATCATAGCACTTCGTCTGACAACACTGTTTCTGTAGATTCCCACACTTGTGACAGTTTGTTGTTGAAACAAGCACACAACAGTCACCACAAACCTTGGTCTTTATATGTTTTCCCTAAATACATAGCCATGGGCAAATCTGAAGGATTCTCCATTCTAACAATACAGCATAAACCCTTCAAGAGACCGATTTTCAGCTTCAGCTTCTCAGTATAACACTGTATTCACTTCTTAATTTTGTATCAGCTCATATGTTTGAACACTTGAGTATTCGGACCCTACCTAAGAATGACTGAACTGACTCATTGCGCTTTTAAGTTAATATGTTTAATTTTTCTCTAAAGAAGTGAGTACTGTTCTGTTTGTGGTATCTCTGCCGTAACCCCTCAACTAATTTCGAATATTTCTGCATCCTGCAAGGTTTCGTGGTAGTTTAGAAATACTTAAGCTTCCCATAGTCATAAATTTGCGATACGAATGCATGTTTTGTTAGACCAACCACCCAGCTTGGCTGAAGTTAAAATGTAACTGAGAAATACAGTTATATCTTTTGTTGCCTTGCCAGAAAAAAGTGTTATCAATTTGCCGTAGGAGAGGGTCCTCTCTGACTTTAACGTTCTGAAATTTTTTCGGTACCTGTTCCTTGTTGGCCTGCAGTGCTTCACCCTGGCTGCTGTAACATTCTAATTCCCCATTTTTCTGCTCATTGGCAGCTTGTAAACTAACAATCTGGTCGTTACAGTGGCAAGAGAGTCACTCGTTTAGCACAGTGTGTTTCTGTTGGTGTATTGTGTATTCTACTACTGCTTAACCAAAAAAAAAATACGATACAAGGGAAGCGAACACCAGGTTCCAATTACAAAATGCGTAATACAAAAGGAATTACACTAATTCTTATGACACATCATTGTCCATCTACGTTCATTACAGTCTTTTGACAAAAGACTCCAATGTCAGTAAGTAAACTACCTAATTGGCACAGCCTTGGTGTATGGTGACTTGTGCCCAGAAAGATAACAAAATTAACAGCTACAGGTGTCTAATATGTTTCATGACAGTTGCCTCTGAACCCTTAGAATGAGCATCTCTGTGTTCTACCATGGCTAACAAACTATACAATGAAACAAAAAGGACAGCTACGACGTAGAAAAATAGTTCTCACTCACCATTCTTCATTTTGAAGTGCAGACTGCGAGACGAGCGCAGCTGATGCCATCGATGTCAACACGACAACCAGTTGCAACAATCTCAGTCACCTCTTCACTCCAGTATAATGGTGTATAATATTCCTGTGACAGTCTGCCACTTCCAATGCCAGTTGTATGGTGCAGGTGTCTTGAAGAACCATTCTGAACACCAGTTCTAAAGGTCCCCCCCTTCAGGTTAGATGCTCGTCAGTGGATGTCAAGGTCAGAACAGGTAAGGCAGTGATGTTAAAAGCTCCAAGGGCTGGTGAGTGTTTCATTCTTACACCCAGAGGTGCCAGAGAAACAGCAGTTTCTTGTGTTTGCTATAATGAATATTGTCGTTCCGGGTGCACAGGAAACAGACTGAGCTGCTCACCCAGGCGTCAGTGGGAAATGCTGGTACAGCAACCAAACAGCTTTCATTGTGTGCGGTAGGTCAAGCACCCCACTTGACAGCAAAAGGGCACAGGAATGGCAGACGGATCATGTGGTGGCGACCCAAGTACATGACACTGTGAACTTGAAGGCCTCAGTTCACCCGAAGAAGGATGTGTGTGTAGAACTGTATTTTCAGCCTCCTCTGGATGGCAGTTGCCTCGAAGGTGGAAGCCCAGAGTTCCCTCAAAACACAGCATACAGCCAGGAAGACGGTACATGTACAGCTATCATTCTGTCAGGATAAGTGATGCAGACAGAGTGAACACACACATTGAGAATAAGCTGTCAGAAACAGGTATTTAAAGCCAGATATAACGTCATTGTTGCAGGTTATGTGGCCTTTTGGTCACATTGAAACGAGGTGTCAATGAGCCTGTCTGCACTGTGGGGTCTCAAGTATAGACAGTTATTCCTGCCATTGCAGTTATCAGTACTAGCATGCCTTGCAGCGGCAGAGCTTGGATGTTACATGTTATTACTCCATATTTTAGAGTTTTCAGAACAACATTCTGTACGCCATCATACTGTGCCGTTTGCACTCCTTGATATAGCTCTGCTCACTGTGTAGCAGTGTACTATTACAGTACTGGCACTGTTCATGTGCTCTAGATTACGGTTGTGACATCTCTACGCAGCACTAGCTTCAAAAATTTATTAGTGCACCTGAAAACAGGATTGCTATGCATCATTTTTCAGAAACTTACTACAGGACCACTCAGTACCAGTCTCCAGCTGTGTATGCTAACAGTACAACACACCTGTCTATTCTTCCTTCAAGAGATATTGTTGATGGTTCATTGTGATCCAAAGTGTTGGAAAGAGACAATGGAATGATAAGGTCATATGATGATGATGATGATGATGATGATGATGTTGATGAGGGGGCGGAAAAAAAATATTAATCAATTTTTGAATGCTATTGGTGATTAACTTTGGAGCACAAGTGACAGTTACACAACAATCCAAGCATAAAATTTTGAACGGAAGGTCTCATTACCTATAGGAGTGAAATTTGTCAAACTTATTAAGTCTTGAATTTTATTATGTACATAGCTGCAACAACAAAAATTATGTTTTATGCTACTGGAATACTGTGATGGAATACAGGATGCACTTATTGGAACCTTATTTAGAACAGGGACATGTCTTTTGGTCAACAGCTGCCATTTGTTCCTCTGGTTTCATAATCAAAGAACAGTAGCAAATGGTACTGTTATTAGGACAAGTGCAGCATGTCAGAACCGTAGGAGAAACTAGACAAAGTGAAATCTGTTATGTATTACTAAACTGCTTTCCATCAAGTGGTGCAACAACAAGAAAAGTTGATGTTGACAATCTATAGCACTACAGAAATGCTTGAAGTAGGAAAAAAACTGGTGTGAAAATTGTTGGGAAAAAATGAAAAAAGTGCAATGTATTGTAAATTTTAGTAGTTGTGTGGGACCAGTTGAGCAACTTGACATGCTGCTGAACTCAGATGACTCAGCATGGTGCAAAAAGTTTGTTTCACTATGTGAGCATGTGCATTATAAATTTTCATGCTCTCCAGAAACACATTAACAGATGAAAACATGTCAGGAGCAGATGTTTATTAGATTCGGCTAGAGGACTTGTAGGGGCTTAAACAACAGAAGGAGAAAATCCAATGGGAGAAGATGACAAGAATCCTGTACAGTTCTCTGTGAGACATTTACTAAATATTCTTGTAAGTGAACCCTCTGAGAAACTTAGACAGGGTGTAACTAAATTCCCTTCACAGACTTTGAGGACTTTTAGAGGGGACCAAAATGATTAAGTTCAGCATGGGAACTCGTATGTGGAAGTGTACCATTTTCTTGCTCCATGCAAAATACCACAACACACATTGCTCTCTGGCTCCTGCTGCTTGAATTAGGTTCCACTTGCAAGTAGTCTCAATGTCATGACCACTGATGTCAACACAGATACAGTACCCCCGTACCACAGATACAGTACCCCTGTACAATGTCATGGTACACAAGATCACCAATCGCAGGTCCTCCAGCATTTCATGTCACCGTTAGATAATAGACTAGTGGGTTCAAGTCAGGAGAACACACAGGCCAAGCAGCCGGGCCACCCAGACTTATCCAGTGTTGCTCAGGTCATTCCTCCAGATGCTCCTGAACCGCATGTGAAAAATGAGGTGGTGCACTATTGTGCTGGAACCACATGTTTTGACACACATGCAGTGACACACCTCCCTAGAGTCCATAACAGTCCACCATTAAGAAATCAAAGGTATATAGCACCCGTGAGATGTAGTGGAAGAAGATGTGGTCCACTCACACATCCATCCAGGAATTCTGCCTTTATTTTCACACCCTATCATTCCTGAAACTCATGGGAGCACACAAAATATGAATCTTCATCAGCCCACACATGACTGTTATTGGAATTGAGAACCCTTCCGGGATTAACTTAGCTTCATTCATGAAAAGGCATGGGAAGTTGGCCTCATCCACACATTGGCGCAAGAACCACTTGCAGATGCAAAATCCTATGTCCGCATTGCCTGTAACTTCTTGGGGTGGTATGGGTGTAGCTGCTGTTGATGCAGAACATACTAGACAGTTTGGTGATTCACATCCAGCCTACCTGCTACGTTTCTGGTACTCGTCAGTCTTCTCCTTCATGGAGTACAACCTCGTCAAACTCGGGTGAACGGTGTCGCCGTGGAGCACCACAGTCAGTCTTGTGGGTGGTGAATGTACTTCTGTCAGAGGCCTGCTGGTACACTTTAGTAAAGAGGGAGTGCGAAGGTGTCTGGCAGTGTGGAAAAATGCTTCACATAAGACTGACGAGCAGCCCTTCCATAGCACTGAGCTTCGCAGTACAGTAACATGATGTTGGTGTATCCTGCAAACATTTAGTTCACCATGGTCAATAGCAACACACTAAAAAATGAAATGTGTGAACAGCTTGCATTCTGTTGTGTAGTGAATGATTACTACTGTACAGTAATACTGTATGAACAAAGACCGTAAGCACGTCAGCAGGTACCAATCTCTCTGGACAGATAACAAACTCAACTGAATAACATGTAAACAAACCTGTAGTGAACATGGGATATCAAGTGATTGGTGAATGGCATATGTAACACTCTACACATTGGTGCTGAAAATGCAGATTTGATGTGTGATGTATTTTGTATGAAATGGGAAAATGCTATGCTTCCGCACATGAGTTCCTATGCTAAATTTAACCATCTTGGTCCCCACTACACATCATCAATGTCTGTCAAGGTTATTTACTTACATCCTGTATTAACGAATGCTAAAGTTTGTTCAAAACAGAAAATGAGCCAAGAGATCAGATACAGATGCAAAATATGCAAGGTGGCATTGCATGTCACACAATGTGTTTACACGTATCAGATATCAGCATCGGGAAGTACACTAGGAGAGTGGAATTAAACCAATGTAATTGAAAAATTGGAAGTGTGTAAAATATAAATGGAAACAAAATAATTTTGTTCGGTCCATTGAACATGCATATTTTACATCTCTTGTATTGCAAGCTCTTTTATTATTAAGTTTTAAGAATGGCCTGCAGAATGCAGTAAACAAATTAGGACACTTTCTTTCGTTATTTTCTATGGGCACAGCATGTAATTAACATCTGTTAGTGTTGTTACTGTAAATTGTATTCACAGTCCTGGGTAAGTGGAGCACATATATTAGTTCTAATGGAATCAGTTCAGGTTTTGCTGAGTTGTGAAATGCTTTTACTTTGTAGTGTTATCTTTGCAGTTGCCAGCATAATGGAAGTCTATTATTCCACATGGGAAATCATACACACGATCTTCTGTTGCTGGCTGCTGTGGCCGAGCGTTTCTAGGCGCTTCAGTCCGGAACTGCGCTGCTGCTACGGCCGCAGGTTTCAAATCCTGCCTCAGGCATGGATGTGTTTGATGTCCTTAGGTTAGTTAGGTTTAAGTAGTTCTAAGTCTAGGGGACTGATGACCTCAGATGTTAAGTTCCATAGTGCTTAGAGCCATTTGAACCATTTGATCTTCCATCATGGTCCTGCAAATGGAAGCAATCCCAGAGCATATGTCTTTTATGCTGGAAAATATTCAGGGCACAGGGTGCCGCCTGAACAATTATTCAGCCATCTTTACCAGCTGCTAGCAGTTCTGGGTCCATAGATCCAATAATGGCAGGAGATGTGGTTCACGCATGATGGAGCTCCAATGTTTTCTCCAAAACACCCGAGAACACATCACACAGACATTCAATGGGCAATGATTTGGACGGGCAGATTCAGTACATTGGCCAACTCGCTCCGCTGCTGTTAATCCCTTGGATTCTTGGTTGTTGGGTCACACTTGAAATCATTGGTGTATGCAGGCCCTGTCAATGGGAAAGCTTTGTCGAACAAGCAGCAGCCAGCAGCAAGTCGTACTCTTCACTCGCTTATATGTTTCATAGTTTAATTTGTAATTTCTTTGCATGTTTTTGGGTACTTGCATAGTTTAATTCACAAATTTCAGGCGTATTATAGTATTTGAGAGATGTAGTATCGCATTTTAGTGCCTGAATAGTGTAAATTCGTGTAGTAGCCAGTCATCTCTTTATATTTTGAAAGGCCAGTGTCAGTTGGTCACAGCCAGTGAGCTCCATGTCGTCATTGGGTAATTAGCTGCCAGCAGCAAGTCGCACTCTTAGCTCACTTATTTGTTTTATAGTTTAATTCTTAATTTCTTTGCATATTTTTGGGTACTTCCATAGTTTAATTTTCAAATTTCAGATGTATTATAGTATTTGAGAGTTGTAGCATCGCGTTTTAGTACCCGTATAGTGTAAATTTGTGTAGTCGTCAGTCATCTGTTTATTTTGAATGGCTTGTGAGATAAAAGAGGGAAAGAATTGTTAGGACTGGATAGGGACTGCACCTGTTGTGTATGGATTGCGGGCGAATTGGCCACTGTTCGTAAACTGTTGGAATCTGTGTTGGCCATGGTCGACAGGCTCCAGGCAGTTGCCCTGGGCCGCAGTGACATTGGGACACCCAAGGTGAGCGCTTTGGCACCTCTGGAACCTGTAGCACCGCCTCGGATCTGTGATGCCACTGCGCCCTCGGATTCAGACGTCCCTGCCGGTCGACACTTGCCTGATGGTGATTGGCAAACTGTGGCGGGGTCACAATTCCCTGGGCGGAAGGCGAAAGTTGGTGCTGGCCACAAGGCTATACCCTTATGCCTCCGTAATAGGTTTGAGGTATTGCCCACTGCTGAAAGTACTTCTGAGCCAGCAAGGGTGGCCTTGCATTTTGCGGCAGTGGCTGGTCTTCTTGAGAGGTCTGGACAAACGCAGAGGCTGGGATTGCTTGTCATTGGGAGCTCCAGTGTTAGGGAGGTGATGGAGCCCCTTAGGGATATGGCAACTAAGGATGGGAAGAAAGCAAATGTGCACTCCGTGTGCATACCGAGGGAGTCATCCAAGATGTGGAAAGGGTCCTTCCGGATTCCATGAAGGCTACAGGGCGCAGCTAACTGCAGGTGGTGGCTCATGTCAGCTCTATGATGTGTGTCACTACGGATCGGAAGAGATTCTCTATGGTTTCTGGCAGCTATCTGAGCTGGTGAAGACTGCCAGTCTTGCTAGTAAGATGAAGGCAGAGCTCACCATCTGCAGCATCATCGACAGGACCAATTGTGGACCTTTGGTACAGAGCTGAGTGGAGGGTCTGAATCAGAGGCTCAGACGGTTCTGTGACTGTGTAGGCTGCAGATTCCTCGAATTGTGCCATAGGGTGGTGGGGTTTCGAGTTCTGCTAAATAAGTCAGGTGTCCACTACACACAGGAGGTGGCTAAATGTGTAGCAGGCGCTGTGTGGCGTGGACTGGGCAGTTTTATGGGCTAGACAGTCTCGGGAAAGATAAAAAAGGGCTCCAGTCTCAAAGAGTACAGGGCAAAGAAACGATGAGAATCGACCCAGCAACAGTTGGTATTGTAGTTGTGTTGGAAAAGTACCAGAGCTTCAAGCGCTGATAGAAAGCACTGAAGCTTTAATCGTTATAGGAACAGAAAGCTGGCTAAAGCCGGAGATAAATTATGCCAAAATTTTTACAAGAGGCGCAAACCGTGTTCAGAAAGGATAGATTAAATAAAGTAGGTGGTTCAAAGAAAACTTGAATCTCATTACAGATAAGTATCCCACTCATACAGTTATAATTGGTGGATGCTTCAATCTACCCTCGATTTGTTGGCGAAAATACATGTTCAAAGCCGGTGGTAGACAGAAAACATCTTCCAAAATTGTACTAAATGCTTTCTCTGATAATTACTTTGAACAGTCAGTTCATGAGTCCACACAAATTGTAAATGGTTGTGAAAACACACTTGACCTCTTAGTACAAATAATGCTGATCTGATAGAGAGCGTCATGACGGATACAGGGATTAATGAACACGAGGTCATTGTAGTGAGGCTCACAACCCCATCAATCAAAAACACTAAAAATAAACGCAAAATATATCTATTTAAAACAGCAGATAAAAATTCGCTTGATGCCTTCCTAAGAGAGAGTCTCCATTTCTTCCAAGCTAATTATGTAAGTGTAGACCAGATATGGCTCATATTCAAAGATACAGTATTGACAGCAATAGATAGATTCATACTGCATAAGTTAATAAGAGACATTACTGATCCACCATGGTACACAAAACATGTCAGAACACTGTTGTAGAAGCAACGAAATAAGCGTGCCAAATTCAGAAGGACGCAAAATCCCCAAGACTGGCTAATTTCACAGAAGCTCAAAATTTAGTGTGGACGTCAGTGCGAGATGCTTTTAATAGTTTTCACAATGAAACATTGTCTCAAAATATGTTAGAAAACCCAAAGAGATTCTGGTTCTATGTAAAATACACCAGTGGCAAAAAAACAGTCAATACCGTCACTGCACGATAGCGATGGAAATGTTACCGATGATGGTGCCACTAAAGTGAAGTTACTAAATACAGTTTTCCATAATTCCTTCACAAAATAAGATCAAGTAAATATTCCAGAATTCGAAACCAGAACAGCTGTTAGCATGAGTGACATAAAAGTAGATGTCTTAGGTGTTGCGGAAAAACTCAAATCACTTAAGAAAGGCCAGTCTTCCGGTACAGATGGTATACCAATCAGGTTCCTTTCAGAGTATGCAGACACAATAGCGCCTTTCTTAGCAATCATATACAACTGCTCACTTGATGAAAGGCCTGTTCTTAAAGACTGGAAAGTAGCACAGGTCACACCAACATTCAAGAAAGGAAATAGGAGTAACTTATTGAATTACAGACTTATATCACTGACCTCAATTTGCAGTAGGATTTTGGAGCATATACTGTACTCGAACATTATGAATCACCTTGAAGAAAATGACTTACTGATACATAACACAGGATCCAGAAAATATTGTTCCTGTGAACACAGCTAGCTCTTTATTCCCGTGAAGTAATGAGTGTTGTCGACAAGGGATCTCAGATTGATTCCATATTCCTAGATTTCCAGAAGGCTTTTGATACCGTTCCTCACAAGCGACTATTAATCAGATTGCATGCATATGGAGTATCGTCTCAGTTGTGTGACTGGATTCGTGATTTCCTCTCAGAGAGGTCACAGTTTGTAGTGATGGACGATAAATCATCGAGTAGAACAGAAGTGATATCTGGCGTTCTGCAAGGTAGTGTCATAGGCCCTCTACTGTTCCTGATTTACATAAATAATCTGGGTGATAATCCAAGCAGCCCCCTTAGATTGTTTGCAGATGACGCTGTAATTTACTGTCCAGTAAAATCATCAGACGATCAATTCCAAAATGATCTAGAGAGAATTTCTGTATGGTGTGAAAAGTGGCAATTGGCACTAAACGAAGAAAAGTGCAAGGTCATCCGCAAGGGTACTAAAATAAATGCAATAAATTTTGGGTATACGATACATTGTACAAATCTAAGGGCTGTCAATTCGACTAAATATCTAGGAAGTACATTTATGAGCAACTTAAATTGGAAAGACCACATAGATAATATTGTGGGGAAGGCGAAACAAAGACTGCACTTTGTTGGCAGAACACTTAGAAGATGCGACAAACCCGCTAAAGAGACAGCCTACATTACACTTGTCCGTCCTCTTATGGAATAATGCTGCAGGGTATGGGATCCTTACCAGGTAGGACTGACAGAAGGACATTGAAAAAGTGCAAAGAAGGGCAGCTCGTTTCGTGTTATCGCACAATAGGGGTGAGTGTATCATTGATATGATATGCGAGTTGGCGTGGCAGTCACCGAAATAGACGGTTTTCTTTGCGGCGAGATCTATGTAGGAAATTTCAATAGCCAACTTTCTCTTCCAAATGCGGAAATATTTTGTTGACACCCACCCACCCACCTACGTAGGGAGAAGTGATCATCACAATAAAATAAGAGAAGTCAGAGCTCAGATGGAAAGATTTAGGTGTTCCTTTTTCCCACGCACCATTTGAGAGTGGAATGGTAGAGTAGTAGTATGAAAATGTTTCGCTGAACCCTCTGCCGGGCACTTAAGAGTGAATTGCAGAGCAACCATGTAGATGTAGATTTACATTGTGTCCAATCAGCAGTTTTTCAGAGGGTGTGTGATTCCCTAAGATGTTGGGCAGAACCATGCCTTTCTGTGAATGAAAGGGGGGGGGGGGCAGTTATTCTTGCCACAGCCATGATATTTTTGATAAAGCTTAATCTAAACAGTGAGCACCACAGGGAGATTGGCATTTGTTTGCTGGGTATGGGCTTCTCAGAGCCAGGTTTCCTGATTGTGGACTGGTGAGCGTCACCATTCCTCTGTAACCATAAATCATCGACATGCTTCAGCATCTACTGTGTAGCACTACAGTGAAATGTTGGGTGTCACAAGGAACAGGAATCTTGGCTTACCCATTAAGAACATAAGGATGGTAAGTGATGTGTTGGCAGAAGAGCCAACACCGTGTTGCTAGAGGAGGCCGAAATGCACGCGTTTAAGCTCACGCAGGCTGGCGTGAGGTCTGGAACAGTTAAAGGAGTTGAGTCTAATAAATAAAGTAGGGAGCTCTTGGAATACTTAACTTTAATCCATAATTGGAGAACATCGCTCTTGATGATACATAATTACAATCTCAATATAAACTGGTAATGGCGCCTTGCTAGGTCGTAGCAAATGACGTAGCTGAAAGCTATGCTAACTATCGTCTCGGCAAATGAGAGCGTAATTTGTCAGTGAACCATTCTTAGCAACGTCGGCTGTACAACTGGGGCGAGTGCTAGGAAGTCTCTCTAGACCTGCTGTGTGGCGGCGCTCGGTCTGCAATCACTGACAGTGGCGACACGCGGGTCCGACGTATACTAATGGACCGCGGCTGATTTAAAGGCTACCATCTAGCAAGTGTGGTGTCTGGCGGTGACACCACAGTAAGAACCTGTAAAAGAAATCAGTTGTAAAGTGTGAGATGCTTGACTGTTGAGGCAGAAGTGTCATTAGTGGGCAACCTGCCACATCTCAGTTGTATAAGGCTCATCCAGGCAAGCAGAGCTTTGTCCAGGCTGACAGTCTCTTCCATAGCTGCACATGGGACTTCAATGAAACATGAATCACTTTCTTCTAATCCTGGCTATTTGGATGGTCCATTGAGAAGTATTTCAACCAAAACTCCACAGAGACCCTGTGTGGATAGTCCACCTTCAACATCTGTGAATGAATGTAAGAGAAAGTGGTAATAGTAATGGACCACATCCTGTGGTAGACAACAAATTTATTGTTGTTATCTTTCTACATCTGTAAATCTCTAGAGCACACCAACCTGCACTTATAAAGGCAAGCCTCCATTGTAGGTACCACACCTAAGCCTTCCTACCACAGAAGTACTGTTGCTGAAACAAATGTCAGTAAGGATAGCAGACACTCACGGCAAACAGTTGAAGAGTGCCAGCAAAATTAATTCTATTAAAACACCCTTGTCACCATGCTCAAAATCCAAGATGGGGAAGAAACCAACAGGTCAAAATGATCAGGTTCGAAGCCATCACATCGTGCAACCTTGATCCTGTCTGATGGATCAGATAACAACCATACTGTCAGTGGCATAGTATGGATGTCTCAATGTATGCCAGAGGGAATTGAGTCCCTCAGATAATGCAACCTTCCCATTCCCATCCCCAGCTGACCAGCTTCAATCTCCCCACCATGGAAGAATGACTGTGGAAAAACCCACCATTAAACTGGCTTCCACACTTCAGCAGAACTTGAATGGGTTCAGGACATGTGTAGAACAACTACTTCTATTACCTCAAGTTAGACCAATGTGCCTCTGTCTTCAGGAAAAACATTTTAAATTCTCTGACACCTCTCAGCTACATGGCTACAGACCCCACTAAAAGGATGAACTTGGTGGACAGAAAGCTAAAGGAGTGGCAATTGCTGTAAATAACACCTACCACTTCTTGTTTCTCTCCCTCACAACCAGTCTGCAATCAGTTGCTGTTTAGTGCATGCATGTTATGTCGACAATATGTTCACTATACGTGTCCCCACACGAGGTGATGATCAAGAGGCTCTGTGTGACCTCCTTACTCAGCTCCCTCACCCCTTCACCCTGTGTGGTGATTTTAATGCACACAGTGTGCTTTGGGGCTCGGCAACCACCTGCAATTGAGAGCTTTCTCATGTGCTTGTTTGTTGAACATGGGCGGAGCACGCACTTAATCACTGCAAGGATGGCATTCACTGCTGTTGGTCTCGCAGTATGCATTCCAACCCTTCCACATACCACTTGATGTGTGATATTCAATGACTTGCATTCAGGTGATCACTTCATAATCTGAATTCGTGTGCCAGACATAGCAGTGCCCAACAGAAAGCCTCCATGATGTGTGCCCATTAGTTTAGACACTTTACAGCCAACTTGCTATGTTTGGACATCATGACAGCATCTAGGAATGGGTGGATCATCTTACTGCACCAAAGCATCCATTCTGCAGTCTTCAGGCTGGGTGAAAGGGCAGCCAGCCCCTTGCCGGAGCAAAGAACATCGTGCTGTAATCAGAACCAGGTTCAAGTGCCGACCAACTGCAAAGAACCTCACAACCTTTCAAGCCACCAGAGCAACATGTTGCTGAATTATTAGAAAGGGCAAAAAGAGATTGTGGCAACAGTTCCTGACCACCATAAATTGTTCCACCAAAAATACATTTTTATTGGAGACCACTAGGAGGATTCCTGGCGGAGGAGGGAGGAACACAGTAGCTGCTGCAATGGGACAGGACCTGTTCAGACCAGCTTATGGGACCTATTTTGCCACAGTTGTTGCAACTGCCAGCCAGGAATCAGCTTTCCGACACTACGGAGTGGGTTCTGAGAGGGGCAGTGGGGACTTCCGTTCCACCACTGATGAAAAATGCAAATGCCTCTTCTCCATGTGGAAAGTGATGCTGTGTTATCCACAGCTCATGACACGTCATCTGGTTACAGTAGCGTCCACTATTGTGCCTTATGGCACCTCACAGGATGGAACAAAAAAATCCTCCTCCCGCTCCCACTTTAACCTCATTTGGACATCAGGTCACTTTCTCGGCTTGTGGCAAGAGGTCATTTTAACATTTTAATTCCACTTTTAACATCTGGGAAGGACCAAGCATACCTCACTAGCTGTGTGGGAAAGACCCTGGAGCAGATGGTCAACTGCCACCTTGTCTAATACAGGCAGCTGCATAGTTACTTTCAGTGTGGGATCAGGCATTATTTCTCTATCTTTGATAGCCTGGCCCTCCTGGAATCAACTATACAACAGGCTTTCTGGTGCAAGCATCACCACCTGGGTATAATTTTGGACACTGAAAAGGCCTGTGATTTTGCTTGAAGGCATATTATTGTTGGGTAGCTCCATGAATGGGGCTTTTGAGGGTGTCTTCCCATCTTTATATAGTCATTCCTCTCAACACATTGTCTTAGATATTGACTCTGTGATGATGCCCTCTCTGATCGCATTGAACAGGAGAACTGCGTCCTGCAAGGTAGTGTTTTAAGCGTGTCTTCGCTATTGCAATCAATAGCATCAAGTTAGTAATTAAATGTCCTGTCCAGTGTGCTTCATTTAATGGCAACTTCTCTTTCTCTTGTTCCTCCTCGAGCCTTGCAACAACAACTCAGTAGTTGCAACTAATTCTTCAACAATTGGAGGAATATACAGAGAAGATTTATTTTATGCTCTCCACTGAGAAGTCTGTGTGCACTGTTTTTAAAAGTTCATGTTCTGTTTTAAACTTTCCTGAGTTGTGAATGAGGGACACTGTTCTTACACTTAAAGACACAGTGATGTTTCTGGGTCTCACATTTGACGTGAAACTTACATGTTGCCACACTTGGGGACCTTAAAAAATGGTCCCTAAAAGCAGTAAATATTTTACATCATCTTAGCCACAATTCAGACCAACTGTGTCTACTTCAGTTTTGCAGAGTCTTTGTACGATCTCGGATTGATGATGGATGCACGATGTATCTATCTCTGACCCTCTTACTTAAAAATGGTGGATGTGGTGCACCAAGAAACAATTCGACTGACTCAGTCCCATGCCGAGCATTTGTGCGGAGGTTGGTTAGCTGCTGTCGCCTCACATCAGACAATGACTCCTCATGGTGCAACAGTCTTATAAAACACCGTCCATGCCATACAGAACTGCACACTGTACCATTGCTTGGCCAGCAATGAAAAGGCTTTTCCATAATAGTCAGCAAGCAATAAAGGCCTATCGGATTCGGACAAAGGATTGGCTGTTAGAGATTGTTGTAGCTAGTTTGAAAGTTTTACATCAAGGTTGAATTAGATCTCATTTTGGCTTTTACAGAGGCAGAGCATTATTCAAGACTTGATGATTTAGAAGAGTGATTGCACTCCAGATTTTATAATTCAAACTTTCTTTTTCAACAGTTTAGACAGACAACACAGTCTTAAAGTTGGGTATACTGATTTCTCCAAATGGGGAAACTTCTAGGCTGTTCAGTAGTGTTCCCCAATTGTGTCTTCAGGGTTCACCTTCCACATGAATATACTGTATTTGCCGCACAGCTCCACACAATACTCAAGCCACTGGAGCATATGAAGCATCATCAGGACACATATATCTTCTTCTCCAAACCCCTTAGTGTGCTACAATCATTGCAGCATGTGTATCTGGTAGAGAAAATTGCCCAGCTCATACACGACAAACTGTACTTCCTTCAACAGCAGGGGTAGCAGATGTCTTTCTGGTAGTTACTAGAACATGTGAGAATTTAGGGAAGTGAAGAGGCCGCTCAAGCCACCAAGGAGACCTGCAGGAAAATTATGGGACACTGTATGCAATTTTCCTGCAGGCTGGGGTAGGAGAGGCGGTGGAGGGGAGGGGTGAGTGAGTGGTAGTAGTGACGGAAACAATAAGCAGCACAAATCAACTATTTGACCCAGGCATTTCTCCTGTCAGTCACTCTGGCAGGATGAAGTGGCCCTGACTCATGTTCAAATTGATCAGTCCCCTCATACATGGCTTCCTAATTCGGCGAGAAGACCCTCCCCCCTGTCTGTGGCACATGTAGCTTGCAAATCGTCGTATGCCATATTTTAACTGAGTACATTTTCTATTGTTATAAATGGGTGGAAGCAGACTTGTGGGCCTCTGCTGTCTATTTTAGCTGATGACGATTTTGATGTGGTGAAGGTTTTGTGAGGTATCTGCCCTCCAGCCTAAGTTTTTGATTGGAGATTTTAGTGTGTTCACCACCACCATCATCACTAAGAATGGGTACCATACTGAGTACCTCCTGTAGCGATGTCTCGCAAATACAGATTGTATGCAGTAGCAGACAGATTACATCAGAAACTCTGCTATTGTCCAGTAACAGAATAATGTGTTTTCATGTCTTTACTGCATTGCGTTGGTTGTCTGTAATAGCAAAGAGCTTGCAGTAGAAGAGATGTGTTTCACAGTAGTGAAGATGAAAAAGTTCACATAGCTCTTAATGTGTGCATTTTAGTGCCCATGTCTATTGGACAGAACAATTTTTTGAACATCCTGTATATTCTGGACAATTACTGACTGTTGTTCCTGTTACTAAGCACACTTTTTGGTATAATGTAAAAAGTAATTAGCCTATGAAGCTACCAAACAGATATCATTAGACAGTCCACAAAACTGCAGTAGAAAAGGTATTACTGTACTTCACAAATAATTCAGATATATTAATGATATCACAGATGGTCAATATTTCTAATTTACCTGCATCTGGAAAGTAACCTCCATCTTCATGTGGCATGGGAAGTAGTGAGGGAACAGAAATTGTGCAGTAAGTTTGTGTGCTTAGAGGTGTGATAGCAAAAAGCCACATTGCTTCTTACCTGCGTACACACATGAGGCGTGCTTTTTAAGGAAGTACCGTTTTGAAATTTTAAAAAAGACATGCTAAGATAAGTACCGTTTTGAAATTTAAAAAATACATGCTTTATTTATTTCTCGTTCAGCTACAGGCAAAGCGTGATACACTTACAAACATCAACATAAAAATTTAAATTAACATTAACAATGATTTACAATAAAATTTTCAGGGTTTCCAGCCACAAAAGTGCTTGGTCACTTATCACATGTATGCCCATCAGATTTCCTCCCTTAAGACCGTGTACGTCGCACTCAACTATATGCTGCATGGTTTGACTCTCTCCGCACTCACAATTGGGGTCCTGGGAGAAACCCCACTTTTTCAACAAATATCCGCACCGACCAACACCTGTCCGCAGACGATTTAGAGTTACCCACACTCTACGTTGGAGTTGGAAGCCTGGAACTCGTTGAGATGGGTCCTCAATAAGGAAACTGTTATTCACTTTGCTTTCCTGCCATTGCTGTTTCCACAGGTTATCGATATCAATCTGTTGTTTGAGTTCTTTCCAGAAGGGATTTCTTGACATCAATCTGTCAGGGGGAGGAGGTAGGTCCCTGAACTTTTCTTTGTACCTCTGGATTGCTCTTTCACGTCTAATCGAGGGTGGTTCGATATTGGCAAGGACGGGCAGCCAAGGTTTCGGGGTGGGTCTTACTGTTCCTGTTATGAGCCTCATTGTCTCGTTAAGTTGCACATCAATATATCTGACATGCCTACTGCGGGCCCAGACGGGTGCGCAATATTCCGCTACACTATACAGAAGTGCCAGTGCTGATGTGCGTAGAGTTTCAGTGGAACATCCCCAGGTTGTTCCTGCCAGTTTCATTATGATGTTGTTTCTTGTTTTCATTTTTTGGGCGACTTCGTACAGGTGGCTCTTATATGTGAGAGTGCGATCTAGCTTAACACCCAGATATTTTGGCGTTCTATCGTTTTTCAACAATTTACCTTTTATTTGCACTTTTAGCTCACGATTTGCATCTTTGTTACACAAGTGCATTATTGATACCACGGATTTAGTCGGATTTACTTAACTAAATCCGTGGCATCAATAATGCACTTGTGTAACAAAGATGCAAATCGTGAGCTAAAAGTGCAAATAAAAGGTAAATTGTTGAAAAAACGATAGAACGCCAAAATATCTGGGTGTTAAGCTAGATCGCACTCTCACATATAAGAGCCACCTGTACGAAGTCGCCCAAAAAAATGAATACATGCTAAGATATCTCAATAATTTTATTTTTACACAGCATGCACCTTAATCTACTTTTCTACATAATTTCCATCAATATTGAGGCACTTGTCATAACGTTGTACCAGTTTTTGAATACCCTCCTCATAGAAGTCTGCCACCTGACTTGTTAACCACTGCATCACCACTGTTTTGACTTCATCGTCTTGAATTCGCTGACTGCCCACGTGTTTCTTCAAGTGCAGTAACACTTGGTAGTCACTAGGCACAAGATCGGGGCTGTACGGAGGATGATCTAGAGTTTCCCATTGGAAAGATGTGATGAGATCTTTGGTCTGATTCGCCACATGCGGACGGGCATTGTCTTGCAGCAAAACGATGCCCTTGCTCAAATTCCATGGAATGTTGCTTTGATTCTGGTGTGACGTAGGCCATCCATGTTTCATCGCCCTTAACAATTTGGCTTAAGAAATCATCACCGTCGTCGTGGTACCGCTCAAGGAAAGTCAATGCACTGTTGAAATATTTTGTTATGTGCACAATTTTCGGTAATTCAAGTGCTCGGTCACAATGCCATACAAAACACTACGAGAAACATTAGGAAAGTCATCCCACAAGGAGGAAGTCATAAAGCATCTGTTTTCTCTCTCCTTATTGTCCACTTCTTGCACCAAACTTTCATTAATGACCGAAGGACGCCCACTCAGTTGTTCATCATGCACATTTGTGCGACCATCTTTAAATGCTCTCACCCACTTTCTTACCATTCCATCACTCATAATGTTTTCTCCGTAAACAGCACAGATCTCACGATGAATATCGATCGCTTTTAGGCCTTTAGGACTAAGAAATCTTATAACAGCCGGTACTTCACACTCGGCGGGACTCACGATTATCGGAGGCATCTTAAACACTCAGTACACAACGTAAACAAGGAAGAATCAGACTGTAATGGCGTCAGTGTGTAGATTAAGGTACAGGCTTTCATGTAAAAATAAAATTATTGAGCTACCTTAGCACGTCTTTTTTAAATTTTAAAATGGTACTTGCTTAAAAAAACATGCCTTGTACCATTCAAAATGAGTGCTGCAATTCAAACGATATGTTTTAATGTGAAATCTGTTCTGTAACACAGTTTTAGTCAGAAAAAATTTAAATTTCGTTACGAAATCTTTGCTGTATACAGAGCAAACGTGCTGACTGAAGGTGGTGTGGGTCAGTGTAAGGTTAATGATATTGACTGAAATGACTACCTGTCTTTAATCAGCAATGAAATAGTTCAGAAAATGATAAAAAATTGTAAAAACTGACATTCCATGATATCTCAACTAAACTTTCTAAGAATGTTTTTCATGAGATCATGAGTGAACAGTTGGGATATTACAAGTTCTGTACTCATTGTGCCACAAAACTCCTGCATAAGAACCACAAAAAACAGACCGGTCAGGACTTCGCAAATATTTTATAAGATTCAAGCAAACCCAGAAAATTAGAACCACTTTGTCAATGCAGTTCAAATTGCTTCTATGAAGTAAATTCCAAGATGTGATTGTACACCGTTGATACATGGATTTCCATCTGAAGCATCACCATACCTGATAACTATGCTGCACTGTGCAGCAAAGAGCCATTCTCAGAGGATGCAACTGAGTGGATAATTGAGTTAGGGTGCTCCATCACGATGATGCATCCAGACAAAAATGAATATTAACAACAGAATTTGTCGATCTCAGAAGGAACTATAAAAGAGGCTAGAGCATTATTAAACATAAAAATCCCACCTACTTATACAGTTTTACATTGCACGTCATATTTAAGTGCCCAGCAGAGGGGCATGGAACCTCTTTCACATTATTTTTCTGCTATTCCATTCTTGAACAGTTTCTGGAAAAATGGACACCTAAATCTAACTGCACAAGCACTGATTTCTGTTGTTTTATCACCATGGTTATTTCTCTGAATGTAGGTGGGTGTCAAAATAGATTTTGGGGCTGGAGGGGGGGGGGGGTGGGGGGGGAGATAAACTTTATTATTAATAATGTTGGCTGTGGATCTGTTTTATTAATAATATTCTGTATTTAGTCATTATTTTTATTTTCTAGTTGTAACCAAAAGTGGAATCCACCCCCCCCCCCCCCCACACACACACACACACACACACTCACGTACACACGTGTCACTGTGGGGGTAAGAACCTTCTTGACAGGAAATGATGAACCCCATTGCACAGCTGAAACAATACTCCATGGACACAAAGTTTTATTAGAAGCCACTTCTGAGGAACGATGTCAAAAACCTTCTTGAAATCTAGAAATAAGGTATCAACTTCAGATCTGCCGATTGTACTTTCTACTTCATGTAAATAAAGAGCCAGTTGTGTTTCACAAGAACAATATTTTCTGAATCTGTGATGCTTATGTGTCAATATATTGTTTTCTTTGAGGTATTTTATAATGTTGCAGTGCAAGTTATATTTCAAAATATTACTACAAATTGATGTCAATGATGTGGGTCTGTAATTCAGTGTATTACCAATTTTTACTTTCTTGTTTATTGGTGTGACACAAGCAACTTCCCAGTCTTTTGGTACACATCATACATTGAGGGAGTACTTGTCAAAAGTAGAGCTATTTCACTCCCATAATGTGAAAGTGTAATTCATGTACAGTTTGGACCAGAAGACTTTTCGTTATTGAGTAACTTCATTATCCCAAAGGGACCACTTTCAAGTTACTCCTGTTGGCAGCTATTTTTAATTCAAACTCTGGAGTATTTATTTCATATTACTAGCACGTCGATATCACAGCAGTCTAGTTAGCCTGCTGGTAGCTACTGAATGCCAAGACCAGGGAGCAGCCAATTACACAGAGGAATGCTGGCATGTAAAGTCACTAGTCAGTGTTCCTGAATTAATCTACTTGATACAGAACGGGTGACCAAGTACATCAAAAGTGGAACAGCACCTGTCTGTACAAAATCAGCATCGAGCAAGTGAAGCACTTTCGGCAAACTTTAAAAATCTGGCTAACCTAACTTTTTACCAGCTGTCTCACATCACTGAAAATGTTGAAGAATGCACAGCAACACATGTCCTTCTTCAACACCTGTGTAAACTCATGGAATTAATTGTCCTAAACTGATTAGTTTCAACGATATAGGCTGTTCTGATCCCTCTGCAGGCTGAATTTTGATCTGGCAGGTCATGCACTGTTGAAATACTGAACAGTGTACAACACACAGGGAAAGGAATTGAAGAAAGGCTAATAGCTGGACATGCTTTTGTGGATCTAAGTGCAGTGTAGCACCCACTTCAGCAATCATAGGCCCTTCAGGCCTATAAAATGCCATACACAACCACCAGCCCACCTCAAACAGGATGGGAGTAAGAAGGGATTGTGTGGTTGGACAACCCTCCAGAAAGGGATCGAGTGTTAATAAAACGTACCAGGCGGTACAAAGGAGAGAAAGAAGACAGATTAAGAGTGGCAATAGCCACAGACAATTTTATAAAATGGAGATTCTTTGTAAGTGATATCACTAAGTGTGAGATTAACACAAAATGAAATCTACAGCTAATTTCACACAATGCTCATTTGGCCCAACGTACTCAGAGACCTTTTAGTGGGGCACACATTCATGTAGCTTGGTTATTTCCCATTTACCACTTACTAGGGCTGCTTCCTGCTCCTTTCCAATAAGGAATATCAAAGAACGATTTCCAGAATGATGAGATCACCCATAGAATGCCATGAAATTGTCACAGGGCTGCCAAAGGCCACCTGTCCAATGGAGTGTATATGTGAGTCATCTGAAATGACCACCTGTCCCACTCAGTGGATGTTCAGTTGCAGTAACGGCATGCAAATTCTAACCTTTGTCACCAATGAATAGCAGTCAGCATGGGTGCTTGAACCAGTTGCCTGCTGCACTGTTGCTAGTCCCTTGATTCAGTTGTTCAACAGTTGCATGTGTATTCGCCCATACACATCACCGCAGCTGTCATTCATCCTTGTCATCTATGGTCTGTGGTGCACCAAACTTTGGTGCCAGTGTTGGGTAGCACCATTTAGCTCAGCAAAGTATACTTTAACCATGGTGCCATGCAAACAGTTTACAAACTTAGTGATTTCAGAAATGCTTCCATCCTTGGCCTGAATCTCAGTGATCATGCCCTTTTGGATGCCAGATAAATTGCTCCATTTTTGCACAACAACAATGACTGCACTGTTTTCTATGTCCTCCCTTGACACGCTTTGTGTGTCCTCCACTATTAGTGCTGCTACCTACCGTCTGTGAGTGGTTATAGCTCGCTGATGTCGTACAGAGGTAGTAGTCACATTAATGAGGTTGAACCATGTATTTGAAGTAATACATAAGGATAGTGTTATGGGTCTGTATAAAACTATAATTTTTTGTCTACAGAACTTACATTGTTGCTATTTACAATTAATAAATGTATTTAAACATATTATCCAGTCAGGTCATTTTCACATTTTAGAAATGAATTAACCAACTTTCATTTCATTTCTAAAGTACATTGTGTCCTTTGTACTCCCACTGCAGATGTCACAGCCTGTTATGATCCAAACTTAATAAATCTCATTCTCTATGTAAGTAATTGCAAAAAGTATGTAATTTTCTCATATAGTTTTTGTAATTACTATTTTTTCATTTATATAGGAAATAATAAGTGCTCAGAAATGCTCAGCAGAAGAAGGGTCTCGAGATATGCAAGGGGAAGCAACTGATGTAGCAAATACTGTGTTTACCGAGCATTTAAGTGTGTCGATTGAGAAGGAAATGGAGCTAATAGAACTCCTAAATAAAGCTCTTCATGCATGGACTCAGCTTTTAGACCATGTGAGTATAAAACTTTTTGTATGTAGTATTCATGCTGCCCATCTGCTTTTTCTTAAACTTTTTGTAGCATGTTAAAATGTTATTTCTGCTGCTGTATAACTATGCCTAATCCCTGGGTTTGGGATTGTAAAACATATTTCAGGTATGTGTTTATCATTACTCCGTGGGGAAAAAGAAATGGAAAAAACATTGGATGTTTATACAGTGAAAATTTCAAAGTTATTAGTGCATATTAATAAATCCATCTGTGGAACACGTAAACTGAAGAAAATATATGTGTATGTTGCAAGGTTTTATTCGTCTTAACAATGCTTTTATCACACTTTGACTAAAATAATTCTGGAATAAGATAAGTGATTGCTCTGCAACCACAATTGGGACATTTTATTCATCTGTTTCTGTATTACTTTTAGTACTGTTACTACTATTAGTACTGCTGACATTCAGAAGACTGGTTTCAAAGTTTTCAATTCCGTTATCAAATGTATGTTATACAATAGTTCAAGAAGGATCCTATAAGTGAGTATGGTACAAATGGCTAAATTCTACATTGCCAGTTTCAAAAGATAGGAATAGAAGGGAATGATTGTCAGATAACCAGAATGTAGCCTCACTAGAAACAAAAGGAATTTGAAGAGTATTGTCATGCACTTCCTTGTAAGATACTGGTTAATTCCATAGATTATAAAGACAGAATTAACCGAAATGAAATTCTACAGTTCTCCAAAAATAATGGCAGCCTGGAAACAAAAAAGGCAAACTTGAACAAAATAACAAGCCTTTGTTCATACTTCTGATGAATACTTGCTAATGAAGAATGATTTTTGGGCCTTTGATATACTGAGGCTGACCTTACTTCTTTTGCAATCCCCTTCACTTTCCAAATAGTTTGCATTGATGAGAGCAAATAGATACATCATCACACTCAAACCTTACAAATGACACAGCGACATCCACTCTGGTATTGGTACTCTGGAACCATATGTTTGCTGTCCAAAGCCACCACACACTGTGGAATTGAGCACTTTCCCAAATACCTCTGCAGTGTTGCCTCTTCTGAAGCAAGCACGTATTTGCATGTTTGTGGATTATTGACTATAAATGTTAAGTGTGAAATAAGTGTTTCACCTTCTAGAGAAATCAACCTAACTCAAATAGTTTTCCAGGGATTTCATCAGAACCTGGAAAATATCTGGGATAATGTTGCACTAGATTACGTGAACTGGAACTTCAAACTGGAATAACTGTCTTTGGTAGATGTTTCAGAGTCAGCATATTTTACTTTGCTATCAGCAGCCCAACAGAATGAAGCATTACTTCAAAATCAAAATCATGGGTACAGTTATTAAATACAGTACTCGTTGACACTTTAATCTCTTCCAGTGTGCTCTAACATGGATTGCATAAAAGACATCAATTATCCCTGTATTTGGACTTCTCCCTGCAATTTCATCATTGTCCCAAAAAAATAATGGATGCTGCAACAGTTTCTGTTACCAAAGAAGACTTCTTGATCACTGGTACAGTGTGCATGATTCCTGATTGTATCTAGGTGTGAATGGAATTGCACATCCACATGTATCTCAAAATAGAAGCATGCATCTACACACAAGGCTCTTCTTGTGTATGAGGTAAACACAGGTTCATGGTGGCCATACCAAGTACAGTGAGAGAAGAGTCTGACAGTTGAAGTGGCCTTGGCACACTTGCTTCACACTTTCATGACTACCAATCAGGTCATGAAATTTTGTTTGCATTACTGTGGCAATGCCCCAGTGTTTCCATAGTGCTAGATGAACCCTGCCTTCAGTCAGCGGTGCCATGTGCTTTGTACAGGTTTGTTTTGTACATGTGCATTCTGCTAATTCTGTAAGTTCCTGGCTGTGTGTGTTGAAAATGGCTTCCTGTAGTGCAGAGAACAACACTTTCAGAATAGGAGCTATGCTGAAATCTCAAGCATGCGAATTTATATACAGATTGCATGTTTACTTTGAAAGGGAAAGGACAATAGTGTGGCCATTTGATACCAGTGAGTAAATTGATAAACAGGGTGGCAAAAGCATTGAACATCTGTAGAACTACAGAGTGTCACAAATGACAAAGAGGCTGCCCATTCAGCTTAGAGCCCTGTTATTGTGACGCCTGGAAGATCAAGGAAAAGATTGTGCCATGTGACAAAAATAAAAAAAAAAGCCTTTGACAAAAGTGCTATCATGTAATGTGTATACACTTACTACAGCAGAAGTAAGTAACTGACATTTAAAAAGTTGGTGGTATCACTTTCAGTGGTTTGTTCACAGCCAGAACGGCAAGTCACTCCGTTGTTGTTGTTGTCTCTCTCTCTCTCTCTCTCTCTCTCTCTCTCTCTCTCTCTCTCTCTCTCTCTCTTTTAAATTGGCTTCTGCTGAAAAAGTTCCCAAGGAGGAGCATACTAAGGGAATGCGGAGACATTGTGGCATGGAGATGTTTCCTGCACGAGTTGCTAGCAGTGAATCTGGAGAATGTAATATGGATTGATGAAACATGGGTCAGTGTGTGTCATCATCGATCTGCCACAAGGACAGTCGAAAATGTGCCATGAAACTCGGAGTGTGCCATCTGGTAAGGGAGGGTGACTAATTATTGTTCATGATGGCTCCATGAGCAGTTTTGTGCATGATGCTAAAATGATGTTACTATAAAAAAACTGTAGATTACCATGAGAAAATGAATGCAGATACATTTAAAGACTAGTTCATTACTCGTTGGCTACCAAATGTCAGTTCTGGTGGTGTTTTTGTAATAGACAATGCACCGTACCATTTTGTACAATTAAATAAGGCACCAATGACTGTCTCAAGGAGAGACAACATAGTCAGCTGGTTGAAAAGTAATAAAGTAGGCTTTTACTAGAATATATGAAAAGCAGAACTTCTGGAGTTAGTGAAACAGTAGAAGCCACAGAAGACACAGCAAGTAATTGATATATTAGCAGGCTTTGACCAGAATATATGAAAAGCAGAACTTCTAGAGTTAGTAAAACAGTAGATGCCACAGAAGACAGCAAGAAATTGATATATTAGCGGAGAACCATGGCCACAAAGTTAGTCTTCCACTGTACCACGTCTGTTACAGCGCCATCAAACTTATCTGGGCTCAAATAAAAGCAGATTTTGCGGAGCAAAATAAGACATTTGTGTTGTGAGACAGAGAGATGCTGATAAATGGTGCTGTCACACTGAATAACACCAGAAAATTGGAAGAACATCATGGACCATGTGTGAAAAGTGGTACAATGTCAAACATAGAAGACAGCATAAGAGAAAAATCCATAAAAAGTATTGTATTTCTTTATCAGATGATGACAGCAACAGTGAAGATACCAAAGCCTGTGTGGCCATGAGAAGGGGTGATCAATCATATGATGATGAACCTAGGGTTTCCAATCTCCCACACAAAAATGAAGGTAATGTCTACATTTGATATTTTACGTTTAACATTTGTGCATTTTGCTGTGTCTTGTTAATGTTGAAAATAAATTTGCCTGTTTGTATGTAACGAGGCAAACACTGATAGCGCATGAGAAAAAACCTTTTAATCAAGGAACACATCACTCAGTAGAATGCTGCAATGAATTTTGCGGCATATTTTTGGGCTCTATAGCCCTGGCTGCCAAAGGGTGTGAGGGGAAGGTCTGTCACTCTGCTCCCTGTCCTGCCAGTTGCTGGCCCACTGCTCTTCCAGATCAAATACAGGCAACTGCACTGGCAGCTGTCAGAGCTCTTCTCTCGCCGTTTGGAGTATAGGTGCAATGCACACAAATATAGCTGCACCTTAACACTTACTTGGTTAGTGAATGTCTAACTGTTAGGGCACACAGTGAAAAGGGCACTGATGTACTTTGAAAATACATTCCATGATGGACAGCCATCAGGAAACTCAAGCCTGACCAGTCTGTTGAAAATTTGAAATACAAATATGCTGTTTGCTATCAGTTGTGGCATATTTTAACAAAATAGGCTTGGGTCAGTATCGCATTCCTCATGCTTTTGTGTCTTGCAAGGCCAGCCATCTGTCAGTACTGTTCGCACTATATTAGTTAGACTACTCTCACTTGGAGAGGAATCATCATTTTCTTGATAATTTCACTGTAGCCTAAGGTTACATGTCAGCTCAATGATAATTTCCTTTTATTAAATTTCCGCACCTTGGAATTTGAATAAAATTCCCATTGTATTAATATAACTAATCATTTTTGGTTGACTCCCAGCCTCAAAGCTCAGTTTATATTATGTGAAATGTAATTTCTAATCACCATTTAGTTGAGGCGTAAAGTCATCAATAGGCACATAAAGAAGACTGAAAATTATTGCTACCTTGCAGGTGAATTCTCCTTCAGAACTAGTAGAGTAGAGTAAATATATCTAACTGTTGTGCCAGTTAAATACATTCTGTTGGCACTGCAACTTGAATGGGGTGTGGATTATGTCAGTTGGTTGGGCAAGGGTGTAGTGTGACATGTCATTCTGGAATTACGTGACCCACTTCCCTGCTTTCCATGGCCGATGAAAGATGTTTGCAAATTATGGTAGGTAGTAAGTGGGAAGTTCCCCATTTTCTCTAAGTGTTTTATGGTATGAGCAGATTTTAATTGTACCAATCCTGTGCTGTAAGCGAGGCAGGCCGTGACTGCGCTCTTCTGCCTGCTGGATGGAGTTGTATGCTGTGTGGAGCCGTGGTAGAAGGGCATGGAGAGAATGTGACTTCTGTCATGTCAAAGAAATGCTCACCAGAGAACAAATGATGTTGAAATATATTTGTACAATTTGTTATTGTGTTGATGGACTCCGTTAGATGTACATTTTCTTGTCTACCTGAAATACACGCAGATGTAAGCGATCTCTCATAGAATTGCATATTAAAACAATACATCGAGTTTAAACTATTTTGGTGTGTTAGTTCACTGAGAAGAGCTGTCCATGGTTAAAGGGGCACTGATCAGCAGGAGCCTATCAGCATAAGAAATATAGTGACCTATAAATATACTGCATGTACTTCGAAGAATTAACGTATGAATATCCTACAGATCGACGAATGAATTGGTTTTCTACATATTAACACCTATCACCAAAATAGGAAAGGTAGGAAGAAAATTAAAGTTCGTGACCCTGGTGGAGGGCATGAAAGAAAAAAGGTGTGAAGAATGGTAGGAAAAGGTGATTTTCAGTATTTTTTTTATGAAATTAACTGAGAAGATATGTCGATGTCCAGGTCAATCAAAGTTAACAACTGGAAGTCCATTAGTACACACACTGTGTGGTTGGATTCAAATCAGTAACATATTAAAGAAAAAGACTTCTATGTTGGTTGTAACGAGAAAAAGAAGAAATTGTTTTAATAACAGAAGATACAAATTGTGGTTGTTCGCAGCAACGGAGTCAACCATTACAACATAGTACGTGTTACGGAATAGCAGACATGAGTCATGTGTACACATTTGGAGTTGCAACACAGAAGACTAGAGGGGCACGTGTAGTGTTAGACACACGTATGTTAAATAAACAAATAGAAATAAAAAGAGATTAACCTGTATGTATTGATGATTTGTTAGTAGAATTTGAACATGAAGAATTTTTGTTCAGTGACTTTAACAGATGGCTATTGGTAAGTTGGTCTACACGAAGAATTGAGAAAATATACAGCATTTCAATATGATGGTGAATCATACCAATTTTGAGTTTTATGCTTTGGATTGAACATCTCAGTTTTTGTGTTTATAAGAGCACTTGATGAAGCACTAGGGAAGGAATTGCTTCAAGAGTTAATGTATGTCAATGTCATTTTGATAGCATTGAAAAGATGAGAATGGCATTGTAGAACATTGGTTAAGTCTTTAAAGAAATTACAAGAAAAAGGTTATTATTAAGCTTGTGAAGTCTCACTTTAGAAAGGAAGAACTCAGGTGCCTGGGACACTTGATGGTTGTGCACGGGATAAAACCTGATCCGAAACAGACCATAGCTAGGAGTGTGCAGAACCATGAAATGTAAAGCAGTTAATTTCATTTCTTGGATTAGCAGGATTTTATCGTAGACACATACAAAGCCAACCCATGAACGAACTCGGAATGTTATCCTTATTGAAACAGAAATCAAAATGGATATGAGTTGAAGGAACAACAGAAGCATTTCAAAACATTAAGCTATCTTTGGTGAATGCATCCATATTGAAACATACAAGATTAAGTGAAACCTTCAGACTAGCATTTGATGCTTAACTACATGGCAACTGAGAGAGAATTACTTAGTTATGTGAAGTATTCAAAAATTTCAAACATTAATTTGGGGATCTAAAATAAGCAGTTATGCAGACCATCTTACGCTAGCATTCTTGATGGAAAGTCTGTTCTTGCACAGACACCTGTTGCAATGGCTCTTACTCTCGCAGTCAATATCATACAGAAATCATTTTCATTAAAGGCTCACAAAATGTAATCCCAGACACGTTATCTATACTACCTGTACATAAGAATGACATTAAGCAAGCTAGTGGACCAGAGTTGACTTTCACTATAAATTTTCTGTTATTACGTTACACTAATGATAAAGTAAGAAAATTGGCAATAGGAATTAAACATGGTATTAAAGGAATTGCTATTTTAGTCATAAAATAAGCAACGCCAAACTGACACTACAAGCAACAGAGGATAAATCAGTGTGATTGTTTTTGATTAGATTAGATGTATTTTTCATTCCAATTGATCTGTAGTGAGGAGATCTTCTGGGATGTGAAACATGTCAGAAAATAGGAATACACAAAAATATTCACAAAGTAAGAACAGATATGCTAATGTACCTTTAAAAAAAGAATCTTAAGTGTATTTACATTTAAAAAGATATAAAACTTGTCACCAAATATTAAATGTTCAGTACACTGAGGTGCATGTGATAATAGTTGGGCTATTGTAGCCACACATAATCAAATCAAATAAATATATAAAAAATACTTTACAACACTTATTTGCAATGATTGCATTACTGCATGAAATTTGTACTGAAGTCAGATTCTACATAATATTTACATTATGCGATGTTTCAAATAACATAAGTGCATCAGGCGGTTCTCCTAAGAAATTCATGGATGGAGTAGGAGGAGTTGCCCGTTAATAATTCCTTTAGGCTCTTCTCAAACTGAACTTTATTATTAGTTAAACTTATTATGGCTGCTGGCATGTTATTGAAAATATGTATTGCTGAATAGTGGGCACCTTTCAGAACCAAAGTAGGTGACTTTAAATCTTCGTGGAAAGAGGATGAATTGTTCTGGAGAGAAAAAGAAGATAAATCACACTGCAGGTTGTGTACTCCACAAACAGTAGGCCTGCCGAATGTTTTAATATGTTGATGTGAAAGAAGTAGTAGACCACTGAGAAGAGCTGATCCATGATTAAAAGGGCACTGATTAGCAGGACCCTCAGAGAACAAGACCAGTAAATAATTGCAAAAATTCTGCTGGTCAACCAATGAATTGTGTCACCTTACAACACCTATCACTGAAATATGAAAAATAGGTAGAAGCAATTCAAGCAGAGAAATGAAGTGGGAAATGGAAGGGAGGATTGGGGAAGGTTGGTCGACAGCTGTGAGGAGTGACAGCAGGAGTGTGTGGTAGGAATGTAGCATCGGAGAGCTCATTCTGTCCAAGGCAGGTAGAGATGTTCACAGTGACATGGAGGAGTGAATTGGGAGGGTGACTTAGAACAGAGGAAGTATGCAAATATTGAGAGAAGGGTATGAGTGTAGAATGAGTAAAGTTAGCCATGGGGCAGGGCCTGGGGCTAGCGAAGATTGAGGCCTGGCTGTTTACAAGTTCAAAGGATATGTATCGAGCAGGTCTTGCAGTTGGGTCTTTGATGGGTATGATCCATGTGGCAAGGGACTGTGAAGAGGTATGTCATAAAGGTAGAGGAATTTGTGGATATTGTACATGAAATCTGTTTGCGGACTTGGTTTGGGCTGTAATACTTGTCTGCGAATTCCGCAGTAAAACCTTCGGCATACTGGGCAAGCAGTTGCTTGTCACAACAGATCCATAGGTGGCCAGACTGTATTGGAGACTTATTGTGTAGAAAGGTAGACAACTGTTAGAAATCAATTACTGTTGATGGACAGAGGATTGTAGGAAGCCATTGAAGAGGGGACATCAATACCCAGGATGCGAGCAAGTTGGGCTTAGGAGTACCAGATGAAGCAGATGAAGAGAAGTTGTAGTGGTTGTGGAGGAATGAGGAATTATGTCTTAGCCATGCATCCAGACGATGAAGTTATCATCAATGAACCTATAACAGAAAAGAGTATTGTGATGTTAAGTGGCTAGGCAGATTTTCGTCAGAGGTTCATAAACTGTTTGGCGTAAGATGGTGTGAGGTACGTGGTCATGGCCATACTGCATACTTGTTTGTGAATCTTCCCCCCAAAGGAGAAGTACCATTACCGCATGTGATATAAAGCACTTAATAAGTGAAGTACAGCACAACAAACTTGCATCTGGATGCACCTGACTAGGGATTATTTCTAAATACTTGACACTGATTGGTTGCATTGTATGAAATACTGACAGTATTGTGAAAGGGATAGATTTGCTACTCACTATATAGTGGAGATGCTGAGTCGCAGGTAGGTGCAGCAAAAAGACTGTCAAACAAGTAACCTTTTAGCCTAAAAGGCTTTCATCAGAATAAGACACCCCCCCCCCCCACACACACACACACAGAGAAACAGAGAGAGAGAGAGAGAGAGAGAGAGAGAGAGAGAGAGAGAGAGAGAGATGACCACAGTCTCTGGCTGCTGAGGCCAGTGTCTCTGTTATACGGTGCGTAGCAATCTGTTCTTTTCATGATATTGTTATTATTCCATCCAGGATTTTTTAGTGATACATTCTGATCTATAATTAGCTAGAAAATAATGACCTGTTCAGTTTTCCATAAACTGCACTGACCTTACGTTGCTCTTCTTTTTTTATGCCTGGCACATGCACTTGAGCAATTGAATCACCCACACCTACTTAATAGCAGCAAGCAATTCCTTATGCCCATATGATGGCAGCCACATCATGGATTGCATTCTATAAGATGCCAAATTTATGATATCTCCGTTGTCAATGGAAGATAAATCCTAATCTTTCTTCTTTGCATGAGATACTAAAAATGCTGGGAAACTGTACTAAATTGTGACTGCTCGCTGCCATCCACAGTTCATAGACTTTTTATCACTGATCAAAAACATTCCAAATATCCTCAATAAGATTGAGCTCAGAGGACCTGAGTGGCCTCAAAAGTACCCTAATATCCATAGTCTGTTTTCCCAAACACACTCCCACAATTTGGGAGTCATTGATAGTGTGGTGCAGCAATGCATTAACTCCCTGAAGGTAGTATATACTGCACATGTGGTTGTATAGGTGAATAAACAGATTCACATGGTCAGCCAGTAGGTTTTTTTATCAATGGCCAATGACCAACATCACGAGATATACAGGGTGATTCAAAAAGAATACCACAACTTTAGGAATTTAAAACTCTGCAACGACAAAAGGCAGAGCTAAGCACTATCTGTCGGCGAATTAAGGGAGCTATAAAGTTTCATTTAGTTGTACATTTGTTCGCTTGAGGTGCTGTTGACTAGGCGTCAGCGTCAGTTGATGCTAAGATGGCGACCGCTCAACAGAAAGCTTTTTGTGTTATTGAGTACGGCAGAAGTGAATCGACGACAGTTGTTCAGCGTGCATTTCGAACGAAGTATGGTGTTAAACCTCCTGATAGGTGGTGTATTAAACGTTGGTATAAACAGTTTACAGAGAATGGGTGTTTGTGCAAAGGGAAAAGTTCTGGACGTGACAGAGCACTTCATCACTGGCCTCCAAGAAGCCCTGATCTTACCCCCTGCGATTTTTTCTTATGGGGGTATATTAAGGATATGGTGTTTCAGCCACCTCTCCCAGCCACCATTGATGATTTGAAACGAGAAATAACAGCAGCTATCCAAACTGTTACGCCTGATATGCTACAGAGAGTGTGGAACGAGTTAGAGTATCGGGTTGGTATTGCTCGTGTGTCTGGAGGGGGCCATATTGAACATCTCTGAACTTGTTTTTGAGTGAAAAAAAACCTTTTTAAATACTCTTTGTAATGATGTATAACAGAAGGTTATATTATGTTTCTTTCATTAAATACACATTTTTAAAGTTGTGGTATTCCTTTTGAATCACCCTGTATATTGAGGGGCTCATTCCCCCTCCAATAACAACACATCTCTCATATTAGTATATTCCCATCACCCTTTTGGCTCTTAGGATGCAGCCCCTTGTGGTTTTTTACATTTGTCTTTAATGTGTACAAATATGTGCCATTTAGGCGACCTCCTTTCTGTACTTTAAGCATTGAATGGTCCTGCAGTCATGCTTATGTCTGTGCCCTGTGATGTATGGAGAGTAGAGATATCTGTGTGGGGGTGGTATCTTATTTGTCCCTAGTGAGTAGATTGTTTGGGCTGGTATGACTGTTCACCAGATGTTTCAGATGTGGTATTAGTAGTGGCAGTGGGGGTGGTTGTTGTTGAGCAAAGAATTGTTGAATGATTTGCGTTGTATATTCACTGTTACAAACTGCAATTTTCATCAGCAACTGTTGATATGAACAAGTTGGTTCCACAGCAGTTGACACTTGTGCACTGGCTATCATACTGATGGCCACTACACAGCCATGTAACATCCTGGTGACGTGATAAGCCAAATTATACCATTTGCCATTGTGATTTTTAGTCTCTCCAAGGGATCAGCTATTTGTAATTCAGTTGCTCATGAATGGATGCATGTAGTGTTTCTCATACTGATATTTGTCAGTCTTCAATCGGGTAATGTTATTAGATCCTCATTCGTGAACATTATTAATTTCTCTCTTCTGCCATCTTCACAAAGTTACAAAACAAGATTTATATCATTTGTACTGTTCCACAACAATGCTATGGTTCACTTATTCTCATTTCGTTGAATTGTTCTGGGTATTTGAAGCATACAGTGTTGTTGAGTTTTAGTAATATCTTGAATTATAGCCAGCCATAATGTTGAACATGTCACAGATAAAATAAAATGAATTATTCTTTTCTACTTTGTCTCTTGAATGAAGAACATAATGATGCCAGTTGGTGTGGCTACATCTATTTTCACCATCTTTATTTGGAAATATAGTGTTTCATTCTTGTTTCTTACTTCTATGTGAGTTCTGTGCATTCTCATGAAATGACTTTTCTCCTTTTTAGGTGCATTTTATTACTTCTGATATGCAACCCTTTTTTAAACATATCTTGGACAGTATAGAAGCAGCATCTTATTTCTATGGCTTAAATGGTTGCACAATTCACAAAATATACTGTTGGATTGTGTACTATAAGGTTGCTGTATCTCTGGAGATGAAAAATGCAGAACTTCATGGTATGCTCAGTATAGTATAGCAATGTTTGTTTTATTGTACAAATGGTAATCTTAATCAAAAGCAAAGCTTTATGCAAGCGTATTTTTTACCTTACTCATAAATTTGGTGTCTGTTGAGGCACACCGTTTTAGTTTTTCATTAGTCACAAATTACTGTGTCCTGTTGGAGGCTCACTTAACCAGTTAGGTACACATGTCCTCCTGTAAAAATATTGCTAATAAAGAATATTAGCTGCTATTTAAAGCATCTTTTCTCTGTTTGATTTCCATTGTTCATTGGTTCCTAGCAATTGTAAAAGACAGGAAGTACGGTTTAAAATTTATGTTGTCATGGATCAAATATACTTCAGGGTACTGGATAGTGACTATAAAACAGTACAATTCAAAGATCAAGAGATCTTATAAAGTCCAAATAACAATATTATGTCAAGGTATGTCTAATACGCATCAAGGTTTTTGTTACACAGATCAACAAATTGCAACTTCTTTTTCTGCATATGGTTTCTAAGTGTGTGAATTTGTGTAATTTTTTGTGCTTATTTCAGAGATGCAACAAGATTTCCTACATATCACATTTCTGAGAAACAAAGTAATAATAAAATCATATCTATTTTATTTGCAATGTGTAGCAAACAGTAACAAAACCAGAGTATGATTAGTGCAACCCTAAACTTACTCTAAGACTCTCATAGAACATTAAAACAATTGCCATATTATATAAAAATTCACTTATATCATCGAAACAATGATTACAATTAAAACTGTTAATTTATTGCAGTTTAATATTACTTCATTTGGAGAAACAGGATGCTTTTATTTTGCAAGATGTCATCAGTATCTCTAAATGAAAATCGACTGTAACCACTCACCGACGAGGGATTTCAGCACCTTCATAGCAATATTCCTTAGTAAGAATGTCTTGATGGGAACATTGATTCTGTTCATCAATAGCAGCAGAAAAGTTTTTTATTTGGAAAAAGATGAAGGATCAAGTTGCAACATTATAAACACTCTCTCTCTCTCTCTCTCTCTCTCTCTCTCTCTCTCTCTCACACACACACACACACACACACACACACACACACACACACACACACACCTTTTTTAGTTCAGTCACTATGGAAATATTCATTTGCCCTCTGGTATTCTGAAAACCTGGAACAATAGCTTTGAAAGGATTACAACCATGTAACTCTACATCTGTGAGTTTAGCATAAAAGGTTTCATTGATAAACAGTTTTCTGATTTGTTGTCCAATAAACACACATTTCAACTTAGCCTCATTGATCTTGGAAAACAATATGAGGGCTGTTCGAAAAATAAGGTCCGATTGGATGCGAAATGGAAACCACAGTGAAAATCAAAAACTTTTTCACAACAGTTAGCCACTCCGTCCAGCTACCTTTCTAAATAGTTGCCGCTCCAACTTAGACATTTGTCGCAGCATTGTACAAACTTTTCAGTACCGCACCAGGGAAAGCAGCCACCTGTGCTTTCTGCCAATTCTCTATGCTGGTCTGCCTTTCACTGTTTGTCCGAAAATGTGGTCTTCGAAGCCAGCAGTTCATATGAGCAGAGATGGGTGATCAAAAACTTACCATTGAAAATGCTGCAGGGGTGTCTTCATTGCCCCTGCTGAATGTGGCTGAGAATTGTCTTGAAGAAAGAAATGCATTACATTTATGTTATGTGGTTTGCATAGCTTCAGGTGAATTATCTCAATAGGTCCACATACTTGGTGGGAGACTGTTGTTTTAGGAATTTCTACATGATCACTTCGTGCTCTGAACTGGAAAGAGCAATGTGAAGTAATCAACAGGCACCCTAAAGACACTGCCCAACACATCCATGCAAAGTTCCATCGGATTTTCACGGGAGGTTCCATTTTGAACCAAATTAGACCTTACTTTCCAAATACACCTGATACTTCTCTTCAGTGGTTGAAAGCCACACCCTGTTAATCAGGAGGGTTTGCAGAATTCTTCTTTAGGGTTAACTTAATATGAAGAGGAGGTAGTATGACTTCACTAAGCATAGCTAGTGTTTTATTGACATTTTCCTTTCCTGCCGCATCCCTTTGTCTAACAGGCTAGTCCTTGATATTGTATTTCTTTTTGTTGCCCCAGAAACACAGAAAACAACATTATTTTGTAAAACTAGCCTTTAAACCTGTAACTAGTGCAACAGCTTGTAAATCACAATAGGTGGTCATGTGCTAATATTTATCTGTTATTATAGGCCATCTGTTTTGAGCTGACTGCAATGTAATTAAAAAGAGTTACAGACTTGCGCCGGGCGAACAGTCTACCCGATGGGAGGCCCTAGTCACATGACATTTATTTTACCAGACACGTTTCGCTTTTGTTCATAAAGCATCTTCTTTGGTATACTGTAAATTGGATACATATGCTTGTACATTTTTTTTATTCTTTTCAGTTAAAAAAGGTTTTTTATTTTATTTTTTTTATGAAGTTAGTCTGTAAGCTACTTATGGTGTTTCTTTACATAGTCTGGACCTTCCCCTCTTTTAGCAGTGGCTGATGTTGACAGGCTTCATTTCACATCTGCAGTTTTTGGCATTTTGCGTTATTTCCTGCGGTGCACTATTTATAATTGACTTTCTTAACTGTTTTTCATTCATCACTGCTGCAGTGTTTATGCCTGTTCATTTGTTTTCGTTCACGTTGTGAGTGTTGCCAGCCTATGAAACGATTTTCTCTGTGTGTGTGTGTGTGTGTGTGTGTGTGTGTGTGTGTGTGTGTGTGAGAGAGAGAGAGAGAGAGAGAGAGAGAGAGAGAGAGAGAGAATATATTTGTAAAATATTATGTTAAAATCAGATCCAACAGATTCAAAGCAAGCTGAGAAACACTCTAAAAGACATTGAACAGACAATAGAAAACAATGAAAAAGGAAAACTTATACAAACAAATCGCAGTGCACCTTCCCTCCGATGCCATCCAAAGGTACACAAGAAAGATCTCCATGTCAGAGCTATTGTGAATTATAGAAATGCTCCCACTTACCCACTTGCAAGATACATGTTGAAAATCTTATCAGAAAACTACAAATTACAAGAAGACAGGACTATAAGAAACACCACACAATTGATTCAGTACATAAGACGTACAAGTTCCAAACACAGCCACCCTCCTGTCATTTGATGTAGAGAATATGTATCCCAATATACCAATAACTGAAACAATAAACATTATAGAACAAAATCTTAAGACACACAGTACACTTTCACATGAATACATCAAAGAAACAGTCAGGCTTCTAGAGCTAATAACAGAACAGAATTATTTTCAGTTCAATAATGAATTCTATTCACAAAGTGAAGGATTACCAATGGGATCTCCAGTGTCCGGACCCAAGCAAACATATTTATGAAGCATGTAGAACAGATTATATTTAACAAAATAGTGCCAAATAGGTACAACATCCTTTACTGGATTAGATATATGGATGGTATCTTGTGCCTGATAGATGAACCAAACAATAAAATTAGCCAGTTACACACAGACATAAATTCTGTTCATAATAAGATACATTTTACCAATAGAGAAAGATAAAATAGACAGTTAAATTTCTTGGATATTGCCATAAAGATTCAAAACAATTGTCACACATTTGCCATATACCGAAAACTGATGACAACAACAGATACAGTTATACAAGAGACATCACAACACCCCAATTCTCAAAAGAAGGCAGCACTTAGATACATGCTCCACAGACTAAACACAGTACCATTAGCTACAGACAATTACAAAAAAGCAATGAATACTATAATACAGATAGCCACAAACAATGGATACAAAGAGAACTTAAGTAACAAACCTGAGCAAGAAAATCAAGAAACAGGAAAGAACAAACACCCAACTGTCACCAACACAAGGACAAAATCACACTCAAAGAAATACACAAAATACAAGAATAGAAACAGCACAAAGTATGAAAGAAACAGAAAGTAAAAGATGGTACACAATGACATATAATCACAAATACACACACAGAATATCCAATATTTTCAAAAAACAAGGCATAAAAATAGCACACCAAACCAACAACTCAATTCAGAAATCAGGAATACACCAACTGAAATGCAGTACATTGATGGAAGATACATAGGTCAAACCAGGAGGACATTTGACACCAGATACTAAGAGCATGGAAGTATAGGACAAATCATTCAACTTTTGCAGAACACCAACATAAAATTACAACCAGAGACACAGACATGGAAATCATAATGATAAACAACAAAAAACACCTCACGTTACAAGAAAAGTACCACATCCAAAAAACCGTAACAGAAAAGAAACAACTCATAAATGATCAGATCAACTTGGCAAACCACACACTCTTTAAACTGATTGATCAATTAGTATAACATTAAAAGTACAAATATAACCACAAGCTCCATTTACCACTACTGTTTCCTCTCATATCTGTCCCATAATCACTGTCCAGGCCATCTCTCTTCTCTCTCTCTCTCTCTCTCTCTCTCTCTCTCTCACACACACACACACACACACACACACACACACACACACACACAATCGTTTCATACGTTGGCAACACTCACAGTGTGAACGAAAACAAATGAAGAGGCATAAAAACTGCAGCAGTGATGAATAAAAAAAAGTTAAGAAAGTCAATCATAAATAGTGCAGCTCAGGAAATAAAGCAAAATGCCAAAAATTGCAAATGTGAACTGAAACCTGTCGACATCAGCCACTGCTAGCGAGAGGGGAAAGTGCAGACTATGTAAAGAAATACCGTAAGTAGCTTACAGACTAACTTCATAAACAAAAAACACGCTGTTTTTAACCTAAAAGAATCAAAAATTAAATGTACAAATGTATGTATCCAATTTACAGAATACCACAGAAGATGCTTTATAAATAAAAGTGAAATGCTTCTGGTGTAATTATTTTTAATTACATTGGAGTCAGCTCAAGACAAATAACCTATAACAACATATGTTAACAGCTGCTGCAGAAGATGGCCACACAAACAAAAGCTAATCGTTATATTTAATAGTCTCCAGTAGCAGGAACATATTTCATTTTGTTTTATTCTTATTGACTGAATGAAGCAAAGGTAATGATAAAAATTTATTTCCAGTATACACCTTTCGGTACAAACTGATATCGTCACCTTATATATATATATAAATTACACAATATAAAGAAAAAAAATAGCGAGACTGATGATACATCACAAAAGGAAAGCATTATCATCTCGTCTCTCCAAATAAACTGCTCTTAAACTTTGTAATAAATTAATTTCACAGTGACACTTTTTATATTTTGAATATATAGAGAAATAAAATAACAGAATTGAATGAAAAGGTAGAAAAATAATATAGATTTCTAAATATTCCGAAAACCTTACATTAGACCACATTTCTAAGAGTACATTTTGATTCTACAACCAAATATACATCAAGACTCGTGCATCACACACGACACACAATGGCTGTTGACCAGTGTTAACAGTTACTTCCCAGGCATTTTTTCTCCAAAGCAATTAACTGTTACCCTCTACACTGAGGCGACACGGGATAGCAATGTACACATATACAGATGGCGGTAGTATCGCATACATAAGATATAAAAGGGAAGTGCATTGGCAGAATTGTCATTTGTACTCAAGACGATTCATGTGAAAAGCTTTCTGACGTGATTGCGGCTGCATTATGGGAATTAACAGACTTTGAATGCAGAATGGTAGTTGGAGGTAGATGCATGGGATGCTCCATTTCAGAAATCATTTGGGAATTCAGTATTCTGAGATCCCACAGTGCCAAGATTCTGCCAAAAATAAAAAAAAAATTTGGGCATTACCTCTCACCACAGACAACACAGTGCCTGATTGCCTTCACTTAACGACCAAGAGCAGCAGCATTTATGTAGAGTTGTTGGTGCTAACAGACAAACAACACTGCATGAAATAACCATAGAAATCAATCTGGGATGTATGACAAATGTATTATTTGGGACATTGCAGTGAAATTTGGCATTAATGGGCTATGGCAGCAAATGACAGACGCGAGTGCCTTTGCTAACAGCAAAACATCACCTGAAGTGACTCTCCTGGGTTCGTGGCCATATCAGTTGGACCCTATATGACTGGAAAACCGTGGTTTGATCAAATGAGTCCCTATTTCAGTTGGTAAGTCCATAATGATGTGCGCTGTGTTTACATGGATCACTGACTGGAAATGGTTATGTTCAGCTACTTTGCACCTTCCAAGGACTACATGTTCCCAAACAATGATGGAATTTTTATGCACCATGTCACTGGGCCACAATTGTGTGTGATTGGTTTGAACATTCTCGACAATTCAGGCTAATGATTTGGTGAGCCAAATCACCTGACATGAATTCCATCAAACATTTGTGAGACATAAACAAGAGGTCAGTTTGTGCACAACATTACAAGTATTTTCCGCAACTAACTCTTCTACTGTTTTCATTAAACCATTAGTTCAAAATTTATTTGAGATATTGTCTGTAGGCAGGGTGGTTATAATTAAACTTTCGCTACTTGAGAGGCCCATATGAGAAATGAAACTTTGTGGAAACACTTGTAAGGGCATGCAGAAGAGAAATAAAGAACAAACATTGAAAGCCACATGGTTTAAATTCCACATGAGGAAGTAACGTTTGTTAATAGCGAACCGTGTTTACATTCCAGGTTACAAATGTTGCTTCATCTGATGACCATCTGGATCCACAACAGCCTGGAATGGCACTAGATATACCGTTTCACAGTTGTTCACAGTACTTCTCGAATGGTGGACCATGGAATGGTCAGTGGTCAAGACACAGCCCATGCACTGTTCGAAGATCACACTTTACGTCCTGCATTCTCGGCCATGGCAACAGTAACTTCTTCAGCAGTTTGTGGCAGAATTGGCCTTCCATGTCATGTTCTTTAACTCCAATGTAGAAAGAAGACCTCTCCGTACTCTTTAATGCATTGATACTCACAAAGAGCAGCAGGACCATTGCTGTTATTATGGTAAAACAGCTTTACAGGTAAAGCCCTGCTCATCTTGTCCAGACCCATGTTGGCTGTGTGCTACTGTAATGCACACTGATGTTTGTATCAACCATACGTTGCCGTACCAGTACCTGTGCTTTACGGCAAATCATGACATTAACACTACTAACAATGCAAATGCTGAACATCATTCCTATAAAGTTGGCTAACTGTAAGGTAAATAGTTTTCCATCCAGACTGGCCTAAGTAGCGAAAGTTTTATTGTAACCACCCTTTATTTTTCTGTTAGCCATCAGAACCACTGGAACCATAAAATGAACTCTCAATATATTTCCTGATAGAAACATAATATTATGGGTGGATATTAAAAAAATGTTAAAGTTCTCCCTGGACAATGCCAGAAGCAGAGCCGAATGAGTCAGTGACCCAAATGGAATGCCAGTAAGAGAGAAATAGCAGCAAATACAGAAGCTATTGTGACACCTTTAAAGGGCTGAGTGCTCAAGCAAGCAATGCAGCAAAATGACATCATGGCACCTGAGGGATATTGTCATAAAGGTGATTGTGCAAAGTCTGACAAGAAAGCTCAAATTGGGTGCAAGGGTAACTATTCAGTTCCTGACACAGCAGAAAAGTGTGTCTGAAAGGCAAAGTTGTGAAATCCTGAACCGATCAAGAGCACTGACAAACTTAGAAAACTAGGGCACATTTGGTCACCTCCAAGGAAGGATAACGTCATTGACATAGCTCAGCAAGCAGAAGTACTGTGACTCTTGCAGCTAGATTCTGTGTTGCAGCTAACCAGTTGGTGATTGCTAATTTAGATGTCATGGAGAAGGATGATGTACGTATGTCAAGTGAGGAACTTTGTCGCAAGCAAACTGTCGTCGTGCCTCCATCAGGTGAGAAATTAAAGCATTTACAAGGATACATTAAGAAAGCTATGGAAAACATTTTACTGCAGTTTATGTATTTATTTAATCCAAATGCTCTGTTTCCAGTGATGCTGGTCATGCAGCGCAGGATATCAACGGAGAACAACAGTCCTGTATACAGGAAACTGTACAGGGTCCAGATATGTATCCATCTATTAATGGAAGGATTTATTGATCAGCAGCTGGCTGATAAGATTAATGGATATAGTGACAGCCCATGGGATGCATTTGCTGTCCTGTTTCCAAAGAAATCACCAGGTGACACTAAGAAAAACGGATCATGCTTTGATTGCCAGTTCCTCATTGCAAGAGCTGTCACTGATGTGTATCCCATACCGAACATAATAGAGACTCTGAACATCTTGGGTCAGTGCAAATATTTTTCCACAGTGAAATTAAGGAGTGGATATCATCATCTAGCTGTAGCAATAGAGGACTGGCTGAAAACCCTTTTACCCGATTACCAGTACCATCGAATGCTGTTCAGAATAAAAAATGCATCAGCTACTTTTCAAAGACTGTTGCATAACATACTTAGAGGCTTAAAGTGGAAATGATGCATGGAAACGATGCACGGTCTATCTGCACAACATCGTAGTGTTTTCTAAGGACATGGTGGAATATGTCCAACAAATGGAAGAGCTGTTCAAGAGACTGCAAACAGCATGGCTAATGATGATTATTGATAAATGTCATTTTGCAGCAGCTGTCTTGGGCATGTGACCAGTCAAGAAGCTATAAAAACCAATCAGAAGTTTGGAACTTCTTGCCACCACAGACAGCTAAACAGTTGCAATCAGTTTTAGGCCTTTATAATTATTATAGGAAATTTGTAAAGAATTTTGAAAATCCTCTAAACTGTGTATTAAAGAAAGTAGCAAAATTTGAATGGTCTACCAAATGTCAAACAGCGTTTGATGCCTTGAACCAGACACTGATGTCAAATCCAGTTTTAGTATTTTCCAATTCGAAAAAGAATTCATTTTGTCCTGTTATGCAAGCAGTGTGGCAGTGGGATGCGTTCTCAGCCAGAGTATCGATAACAAGGACATCTGTAGCGTACACACCCAGATAACTGAACAAAGCAGAACAAGATTATTCCACTATGGATACAGAAATGTTAAGTTACCTATGGGCACTTCTTACTTCTGTTGTAATTCGTATGGTCAAAAGTTTGAAGTAGTGATGGATCAACCTGCATTAAAGTGTTTGATAGGATTAAAAGACCCTTCCAGTAGGATCACCCATATGACCATTGACTGCTATATCCATTTAAACTGAACCTGAGTCAGTGATGTAAACATGTCAATGTATTTTAATACAAAAAATTCTCTTTCCTATGTTCATATTTGACACACTGTTATAAAATTGTATAGGGGCTTATACATTTCTGCCAAAGTTAAGCGAAATTGATTACAAGGTGATGCACAAATCAGGGATAGTATAAACAGGAAAAGTGCAGGTCTGCAAGCACTGGGCAACAGCAGTGTCAAGTGGAAGAGCGCAAAGTTGACACTGGCTGTCAGATATTCATCTCACAGTGACACTTCTTGATGCACAATGGCTTACTGTGCAGAACAACAAAGTGCAGACCACACATGGTGATAACCACAGCATTCTGAGCCGAAGCTTTGAGACAAGGTCATGGCAGTTATAGAGCAACTGACCAATGAGTGTTTGAAAAGTATTGGTGGAGGACAAGGAAACAGAATGTCGAGCAATATGTTAGGAACTGCATGCCTTATGTGCAACTGGCTGATCTTAGTCACCAACCAATTCCATTGCAAAGACTACCAAAAGCATTGAAACCATTGGAAATAATAGGACTGATACCTTACAGCTATTTAATACAGAGTTCGTACGCTTAGTGAAATTTTTAAAAAGTCCTTATTTCAGGTGCTAAATTTTAAGGACCCTTAAAAAGTCTTAATTTTTATATGTCTTTCAAAAATTACTATTGCTCAACATGTCATTCGTGAAATGATCTGTATCTTCATTTAATTCTTTTTACTTCAGAAAAGGACAATTTGGTGTGGCAAGTTTACATACTGTGTGGGTACCAGGACGTCATTTTAAGCTACCTTATTAAATTCTATACGCACTACATGATGCCACTTTGAGAATAATCAAAGAGGACAACAGCTTTTGTGATGATGTCTTACTGAAACTGTAATTGTCAAAACAGATGTTTTTCTTCAGCAAGTAATGCTAGGCAGTCGTACATGCTACAGCTTGACAATAGAAGAAAAAAAAAGAAAAAAAACATAAGCTGAGGTATGTCTCTGAAAGAAACAGAAAATTTAAATAAGAATTGGAATCATTAAAGAAGAAGAGAGCGTGTTTATAGAAACTGGTGTTGGAAAGCTAGAAAAATTTGCTGATTAGTCATCAGAGAAAGCAAGGAAGACTGTAGATATTGCACTTTGTTGTCAGTCAAAAATTCGTCAAACAGCTGAGGAAAAAAATGGAGGAAATAAGCGAAACTGAGAAGCAAGTTCAACAAAAAGAGAAGAGTCTGAAGAACTGAGTGAAAATTATTTAATGCCGCTATCCCACATTAAAATGAGCATGGTAACTAAAAAATTAAAAAAAGACCAAATGTAAAGTGCTGCTAAGGTGTTTTTTTAAGCAGTGTAAAGTGTTATATAATTAAGCGATTAAATCTCCATACATTTTTTCTCAACAATTTTGTAAAGTGTTAGATGAAATTTGTGCTCAAACTGAGTATTACTTTTTCATACTATGATCTACAAGTCAGTATCATTGCACAAGGGGGTGTTTATGCTAGAAACTCCAGATTCATTAAAGAAATGTTTTAATAGTGAGGTAAGGTATTCTTATATTTTAAAGTTTACATGTTTTATGTTAAAAATAATTTGTTGAAGCCTACTGCATATGAAATTGCGGTTGGTTTACTTGTTTAAGGTTTTTATGTAGACTGTGCATAAATACAAGCAGTGATCCCTTAAAAACACCTTAATTTAAAAGAAAGAAAGAGAGAGAGAGAGAGAGAGAAGGAACAGCCAATAGTGATCAATGTGTACATAGGATACCTTATGCATTTAGACAGCATTGATATTTAGGATTATGACCAAATTTTTAGTTTACCTTCGATGGTCATGTTGCTCACTGATTGTCTTTGTACTGAAGGACATTACCACTTTTTTTTTTGTGCTACGTATTGTGTTTTAGGGGGTTAGTTTCTTTCTCATTCTTTGTTGGTAAGTTATGTAATGGGTAGAACAGAAGATGCTTTTATTGTGTGTTGGGGTACGAGTAGTGCAAAACGGCTAAGCAGGAAAGGCTAGAGGACAAATGTAGGGTTTTAGAAGCATATTTCGCTGGGGGAAAGATAGATACCGCCTACAGGAAAATTAAAAAGACCTTTGTAGGAAAGAGAAGCAGCTGTATGAATATCAAGAGCTCAGATGAAAAACCAGTCCTAAGCAAAGAAGGGAAAGCAGAAAGGGAGATGTACTTGACGGCGTTATTATGGAAATAGAAGAGGACAAATATGATGACGAAATGGGAAATATAATACTGCATGAAGAATTTGACAGAGCATTGAAAGACCTAAGTTGAAACAAGGCCCTGGAAGTAGATAGCATTTTGTTAAAACTACTGATGGTCTTGGGAGAGCCAGCCATGACAAAACTCTTCCATCTGGTGAGCAAGATGTACGAGACAAGTGAAACACTCTCTGACTTCAAGAAGAATATAATAATCCCAATTCCAAAGAAAGCCAGTGCTGACAGGTGTGAAAATTACTGAACTATCAATTTAATATGTCATGGCTGCAAAATACTAACACGAATCATTTACAAAAGAATTGAAAAACTGGTAGAATCTGACCTTAGGGAAGATAAGTTTGGATTCCGGAGAAATGTAGGAACACACGAGGCAATACTGACCCTACGACTTCTCATACAAGATAAGTTAAGGGAAAGCTAACCTACGTTTATAGCATTTGTTGACTTAGAGGAAGCTTTTGACAGTATTGACTGGAATACTCTCTTTCAAACTCTAAAAGTGGCAGGCGTAAGCTACAGGGAGTGAAATACTATTTACAACTTGTATAGAAACCAAACGACAGTTACAAGAGTTGGAGAGCATGAAAGGGAAGCAGTGGTTGAGAAGGAAGTGAGACAGGATTGTAGCCTATCCCCAATGTTATTCAATCGTATATTGAGCAAGCAGTAAAGGAAAAAACAGAAAAATTTGGAGTAGGAATTGAAGTCCAGGGAGAAGAAATAAAAACTTTGGGGTTTGCCGGTGAAATTGTAATTCTGTCAGAGACAGAGCAGTTCAACGGAATCGACAATGTCTCGAAAGGAGAATATAAGATGAATGTCAACAAAAGCAGAATGAGAATAATGGAATGCAGTCAAATTAAATCAGGTGATGCTGAGGGAAATAATTAGGAAATGAGGCATTTAAAGTAGTAGATGAGCTTTGCTATTTGGGCAGCAAAGTAACTGATGGTGGTGAAAGTAGAGAGGGTATAAAATGTAGACTGGCTATGAAGAAGAGAAATTTGTTAGCATCGAATATAGATGCAGTTGTTTGGAAGTCTTTTCTGAAGTTATTTGTGTAGTCGTGTATGGAAGTGAAACGTGGCTGATAAACAATTTAGACAAGAAGAGAATAGAAGTTTTTGAAACGCGGTGCTACAGAAGAATGCTGAAGATTATGTGAGTAGATCATGTAACTGATGAGGAGGTTCTGAATAGAATTGGCGAGAAAAGAAATTTGTGGCACAATCCGACCAAAAGAAAGAGTTGGTTGACAGGACACATTCTGAGTCATCGAAGGATCACCATCTTAGTATTGGAGGGAAGCATGCAGGATAAAAATTGGAGGAGACCAAGAGATGAATACAGCAAGCAGGTTCAGGGGGATGTAAGTTCCAGTAGTTATTTGGAGATGAAGAGGCTTGCACAGGATACAGTGGCATGGAGAGCTGTATCAAGTTAGTCTTCAGACTGAAGACCACAACTAACAATAGAGTTGTGTTGTTCAACCCATGTTGTCTCTCCTTTTGAATAGGGGACGGGAAGTAAAAACAGTTTCTTTCTGTCAGGTGGTGTACAAATATATGGGTGTCGTGGAGGAATGAGGTGTGTAGATGGCAGCAAGCACTTTTTGAGCTGCGTTAAGAAGCAGCAGAAAGGAGTAATCCTGACAGAAAAACAAGCACAGTACCTTAGTTTCCAACTCTCTTACAAGAAACTAAGGGAAAAGCTTAAGCAAGTGATGGCCCTAGTGCCACAAAAGATGGTACATAAAAATTGGGTGGTTAGATCCGGGCAGGAAGCTGCGGAAAACGTATTTGGTAATGTGAACAATGAGGACATTCAGACCTTGAACAACACAGTAGGACAGATACAAGCAGTGGCAGATGCTATTAGATCACTTATAGACTTCCTTACCACTGAATTGTCTTAACTTAGAGCTATGTGTGCAGAACAACACCAAGGTGGGAAGGGAATTAACTGCCAAGTTAGCACAACATATGTGGAACACTGTGAGAACCATGAGTAGCATATGATTTTTTATTTACTTTAGGGATTGAAAGCCCATGAAGTCAAGATCGCACATGAAATCATCTTTATTTGCGTAGATTACTAGTTTCAGCTAACAATCTATTCATTTTCAGATCTAAGATAGGAGACAGATTTTTCTCATATACAACGGCTTACAGAACTGCACTTAATGTTGTAGCAGGAATCAAGAATACATACACAAATTAAGTACGGAATACATAACATAAAACGTACTTGATTAGTGTTGTGCCATTACATCATCAGACATCATTAAAATCTTTCTTAAAATGATAACATCCAGACATGACAATTAAAATGTGCTTTTCATCATTTGTGGCCAGTGTAATTGAACAATAGTCATAAAAGTGAAAATATATATTAAAACAGAGAAGAGACAGTAAAAATAAAACAATATTTGCATAAGGACCTTTCCACTAAAATGACTACATGTAAAAGATTTTGTCTTAACTGACACAATCAATATTTACATCATTTCGTAACAGAGATCATCATCGTATATACATTGCTGTGATGTCGTACATGTGAATAGTGTGACAGATGAGCACATTACTTGTATGTTGTAATGAGCATCAACTGCTGTGTACTATACACATGTATCTCTTCGCAGCAACATGTACACTGAAGTGCCAAAGAAACTGGTACAGGCATGCATATTCAAATACAGAGATATGTAAGCAGGCAAAAAATGGCACTGCGACCAACAACACCCATATAAGACAACAAGTGTCCGGTGCTGTTGTTAGATTAGTTACTGCTGCTATAATGGCATGTTACTAAGATTTAAGTGAGTTTGAACATGGTGTTATAGTTGGCGCATGAACGATGGGACTCAGCATCTCCGAAGTAGTGATGAAATCTCCAACACTGCTGTGGCCGGGAAAAGATCCTGCAAGAACGGGACCGACGACGATTGAAGAGAAGCATTTGACATGAGATATGCTCAACCCTTCCACAAATTGCTGCAGATTTCAGTGGTGGGCCATCAAAAAATGTCAGCGTGCAAACCATTCAACGAAACTTCATTAGTATGGGCTTTCGGAGCTGAAGGCCCACTTGTGTACCCTTGATGACTGCATGACACAAAGCTGTATGCCTCGCCTGGGCCCTTAAACGCCGACATTGTACTGTTGCCTACTGGAAACATGTTGCCTGGTCAGACTAGTATGGAGACAACCTCATGAATCCAGGGAACCTGCATGTAAGCAGGGGACTGTTGAAGCCGGTGTAGGCTCTATAATGGTGTGGGGCGTGTGCAGTTGAGGTGATACGTCTAGATGCGAATCTTGACAGGTGACGCGTACATAAACATCCTGTCTGATCACCTGCATCCACTCATGTCCATTGTGCATTCCAGCAGGACAATGCGACACACCACACATCCAGAATTGCTAGAGTGGCTCCAGGAACACTCTTCTAAGTTTAAACACCTCCGCTGGCCACCAAACTCCCAGACATGAACATTATCGAGCACATCTGGGATGCCTTGCAACGTGCTGTTCAGAAGAGATCTCCACCCCCTCGTACTTGCAGTGATTTATGGACTGCCCTGCAGGATTCATTCTATCAATTCACTCCAACGCTACTTCAGACATTAGTCGAATCCATGCCATGTTGTGTTGCAGCACTTATGCATTCTCGCGGGGGCCCAAACTATATTAGGCAGTGGTACCAGTTTCTTTGGTTCTTCAGTGTATATGAGTGACCTCTGTAATGAAATGGCATAAATACTGATTGTCAGTTACTAAGTTGTAATAGCATAACACCTTTGATAAGGCAATATCTTTTACATGTAGTAATTTTATGCAAATATTGTTTTATTTTCACTGCCGCTTCTCTGTATTAATGTATATTTTTAGTTTTATGACCATCAATCATTCAGGTTACTGGCAACGAACGATGAAAAGCTGTTTTCGATTGTCATGTACGGATGTTGTCATTTTAAGAAAGATTTTAACAGTATGAGAAGCTGTAATGGCATCAACACCAATCAAGAATTTTTTAGGTAAGTATTTTGTAATTAATTCATGTATATAACATAAATGGAAAAAATTTAGAACAGATTGCATATCTCCTTGACAATGTCTACAAGCTTAATTGATAGTCTGAATGACACAATGGTGGGAGTGACTGTGTTAACAGAATCAGTATATCTCGCCGTACTTGGACAGCTGGGTTCTATGTTGCGTCCACACCCTCTGCAGAGAATAGCAGAACCAACTGAGGCAAAGCATTATAATATCATATGTCAGCCATTGAAATGAGTACTGATGGAACAGGGTTACACATATCAATTTGATTCCCAGAAATGGGCATTAATGCCCAATATCAATGTTATACAGTACACCCTGTCTGGTGAAGTGGATAATGAGGGAACTGGGTGCAATTACAAATCCAGGAAGTAGTAGTAATTTCGGAGCAAAGGGGAGCCTATGTTCTGGTATCATTGGGGACTTATAGGGATGTCAAAGGGAATGTATTATGATCTTCTCAAGTAGAACAGTACAGACTGGTGTGTGGGCCATGAGATACATTGGTTTTTGGGAAAAGCTGAAGCAACTGAATGTTGAAGGGAAGTGTTAGCCCCTTCTCCTCATTTCCAGAGAGTGGGTGCACACAGGATCTACTCAATGTTTTCACCATAAACAATAATCATAAAATGTTATGAAAACGGCAAACCAAAGGGCATGATCAGAATGGAATTGCGGGACAGGAGAATACTAAAAATAGTACAACTTGTGATGTAGGGGCACAAAGTTCCATCTTCCAACAACAGTCACTGTACAACTTCGCTGAAGTAGGCACAACATATGTTGTATTGGTTGAGGAAAAAGCTGGAGGTGCTGCCAAACCAAACGTAATCTTCCTGAATAAAACCCTGAAGGCAGACATCCTACTGTTGCTAGATGAACTTGAAGTGAGACAAAAAGGATGAACCTCAGCAGAGCAAATGCTTCACAACATGAAAGAATGTCATGATAAACAGCCTCTCACTTTACAAGCCATAGGTGCTACATTATCCATTGCTGAGGTGGTTCTGGTTGTGATACATGCAGTCCAATTTTGCTTTAAATGTATGTCTACACATCATTCAAAATTCCATGTGCACCAGATACCTGCTGATTGGTTTGTTAATAGAGATAAGAATTAATGAGTGATTATGTTTTGTATTGGTGAGTAAACTTGTAAATTTTTTAAAGATTGTGTTAGTGTGAGCGTGGTAAATTTATGAAAGATTGTGTTAGAGTGAAAGTGATGACATCAGTAAAGGTTAAGACAGTAAGTTTAGTGGACTTAAAATAAAACTTAATGTTGTAGAACTAAGCCTTATTTTTCAGCTCTGTGGTGGCAGTGGGATAACTAAGCTGTACAGTGTTTTATTGATGTCAAATGCATATGATGAGATTGTTTCAGAGATACTCAAAGCAGAAAAATTTGAGAAGAATTTTATAAAGAAAGGGGGGATGGGGGAGGGGGAGGTTGCTGTGCCCAGTGTAATATTCTGGGCAGATATTGAAAATTTAAGTCCTCTCTGAAGAAAAAAAAAAAAAAAATCAGAGGTTGAGTAGAATGAATAAATGACCAGGCGGAATACCAGCAAGAGTGAAATGTGGATGGAGTAGCAGCAAACATGGGAACTATCATGACACCCTGAACGGGCTGAGCACTCAAGTGAGTAATGTAGCAAAATGACATCATGGCGACAGAGGGAGATCGTCATAATGGTGACTGTGCAAAGTACTACAAGCAAGTTCTACTCGGATGCAAAAGTAAGTATTCAGTTACTGAGAAGGCAGAAAAGAGTGTGAAACCCTGAAGTGACCAAGATCGCTGCGCTCAGAAAACTAGGGCACATTTGTTCATCCTCGCAGAAGAGTAATGTCATCAGTGTAGCCTGGCAAGTACAAATACCCTGATTTGTACAGCTTGATTTTCAGTGTTGCATCCAAGCAGTTTCAAGGTGGAACATGTGATGCTACACACACACACACACACACACACACACACACACACACACACACAGTGTAGAGAGCCCAGCAATACTTCACCATTGCCAAATATCTATGGGATTTGGGTAATCTCCTTCTCCACTCCCATTCCCCTTCTTTCTGTCCATTTTCTCTTCCCCCTCTCTTTGTCCATACCCTCCACCTACTCCACTTCCTCTGTTCACTTCCCTGCCCCTCCCCCCTCTTTTCCCTGCATCCTCTTTGTCCACCTCCTCTTGCCCCTCTCTATGTCCATTATTATTCCACATTTATCTGTACTTTCGTATTTGCAAAATCAGTTAATCTCACACTTTACTTTATCTTGACTCAAGTTGTTCATTAACCATTTTCTACAATTACAAACACTTTACTATTACTTCATAGCACATGATATCATGAAGATAATTGGCTACCCTACATGGCACTGAGTCCTTAACCAGTCATCTTCAGCCTACTTCATATTCCTCCCTATACATCAACATAATAATTATTATTCTTGCAAGACATCATCATCCTCAACTTAAAACACTAACACATTGCATTAATCCTATCCTCTCATTATATATTCTCAGTACCTTAGAAATTACTTCAAAACTTTATCAAAATCAATACACACGCATTATAGAAATATAATGATGTTTTATGTGACTGTAGGCTTTCCCGGCGTAAACTATTGATGAAAGTTTCTCGGGTCTCCAGCCGGGTGGTAGCGTTGATATCTCGCGACTTTTCGGGAAGTGTCATACTACCCATCTTCGCCAGAAGATGGGTAGTATGACACTTACCGAAACGTCACGAGATATCAACGCTACCACCCGGCTGGAGACCCAAGAAACCTTCATCAATAGTTATGGTTGTATAGTACCATTCACTTGCTCAATGCCTTACTACAGAAAATATTTTCAACAAAATAGTTAGCATTTTTTTCAACGTGACCTACTTCACACAGATCTGGGCAAGAGCATATAATAATAGTTTTTATATAACTAGATTGATATCAAGTTAATTACCCTAATTTTTCTTAAAGCTGTATACTTCACATTATATGTGGAAAGATTAAATATAGTTGTTTCACCAGTTACTTGCTTTTAATAATATCTCTGCTTCTAATACTATCTTTAATAACTCCTGTATTATTTCGATTATTATTAACTTTGCTATTACAGCATACTAGTATAAACCAAAATAATTCCCTATATAAGACTATGTATTTCCATTAATGAACACAATTTTGCAAATGACCTCAAAATAACTAAAACCTTTTTGTAAAGGCCACTACATATATTAGCTTGAAAATCACTAGGTATTGCTAAATAAGACATGAAAATATTAAACGATGGAAACTCCAGCTTGGAATATCAACAATATTAGGAAAAAAGGATAGATTCCTATTCACTGTAAAGATGACACATTGAGTTACAGACAGCCACAATGAAAATACTGTTACACATTTAGCTTTCAGCCAAAGCCTTCTTCGGTAAAGGAAAAAAAAGAAGAAACACACACACAAGCATAGCTCACTTATACATCATTAATCAGTTCAAATAGAACATAGTAGTAAGTCATTAGATAGGCTTGAGCAGAACCATTAAATTCACTGTACGAAGTCTGTTCAAAAAGTATCCGATTCTTATTTACAAAATTGATTTTTATTCAGATACAATTGTTTGACGCAGTCACCTTCAAACTAGGCTCCTTCAGCTTGTACACACCTCTCAATGTTGCTGTCACTGCTACAAGCATAAGTGGAAAGCCTCTTTTGGTGTGGTGCGCAACTGCTCTATCGAATTCTGCATAATGTCTTCCCAGTTCTGAAATCTGGTCTCTTTCATAATCTTTCTCAGTTTTTCGGGTAAAGCCAGAAGTCACTCAGTGGTAGGCCAGAGGAATAGGACAGACCATAGCTGTGTTGTGTCTGGACAAAAATCTCTGAATTAATTGAGAATGTTGGGCAGGTGCATTTTCGTGGTGAAGGTGCCAACTGCCTGCTGCTCAGAAGTCCAGTCGTTTGCATCTTACTGTCCCACAAAGGTGATGCAGACTCCCTTGGCAGTACCCCTTATTGACAACAGTACTTTCTCGGGAGTACTTGTGATGCACACTCCATTGCGGATCTTTGGTTCTGGAACGAATGAATAACTGAGGACTCATTGCCAGTGATAACTGTGATAAGAAAGTTGGGGTTACTCTTCAGTCTCCAACATGCTCTGTGCAATCTCTGAACGAAGTTGCTTCTGCTCAGATTTAACAACTTTGGCACAAATTTTGCTGACATCCTCATGAGTTCCAAATGCTCCATTAAAATGAAATGAAGCCATCACTAATTTTAACCTCCTCTGCAAGTTCTCTGATCGTGATTCGTCTATCTCGCTTCACCAGGGTCCTTACATGATCAATATCAACCTCATTTGTGGATGTTGAGGGCCTACTTGAATGTGAGTGGACATCTTTGAAGGGGAGTTGTACCATTCCTTTATCTATGTGGTACCCATTGCATTGTCCTCAAATACTTGTCAAATCTTGTGGATTGTTTCAACTTGAAAATCAACAAACTTAAGACAAAATCCATTGCAGTAATGTTGTTCTGTTGCTTTTGTCTTGCCCACACCACAAAAATCCAGTGACTACCACTTACACGTGTTCACTTGTCAACGGCTAGCCAGCAACTGGTTGTTTCTGCAGTCACGAATAGAAATCAGGCATGTGCACTACGTGTGCTTGCAAACACAGAGTGCACATGTAGCCCGATGCCATTGGTTTCAACAATAACAAATAAGGTCAGATACTTTCGAACCACCCTCTTATAATATAAATTCTAAAATTGCTCAAATCATTATAAAAATTAGAAGTGCATATTGGAAGTAAAATAAAGGAAGAAGGGAAGTTGTTCACTTATGAACACAAATTTGTGTACTTCATTATGCCTCAGCACTACACGTGACTTTATCTGAAGGTTTCTTTTATCTCTAATTATCACAGACTGTATTACTTTTTCCATTCCAAAGTGAAGTCCAAAAATTATTTTACCATTACATTTACCAGGCAGTCTCTCAACTAAACTGACAACCACTTGTGTAATTATGTAATAAGCACAAGCATAACTCTATATTCACATACTTCAGTAAAGTGCTATTGCAAAGTTCTGATCAGCTGTTTCCTTAAATGTGTGAAATATTTCAAATTAATCAGCACAGTTTACGTCATCAACATAAAGTTTTTTTTTTCCCCTCTCTCTCTCTCTCTCTCTCTCCATTTGACTTTAAATTATGTGCAAAATACATTCAGATACTTCTGCCAACAATCAAGCTTCAGCGTTTCACAGAATTTTGATAACTTTTCCTGTAGAGTTTTTTATTACAAAATTTATGTTGTCCGTGATTTTCTTCAGATAATGTTGATAGTTCATCTGCTCTTGACAGTTCAGGTAATGATTCATCTTCAATAGCAGGAAAACATTCCATTTCATTACTAATGAAATCTACTTCAAATACTAAATCAGATACTAATTTAATTACAATTTTAATTTTGACATGCACATTCTCATTCTTAGTTTTGCCATCTGCTCTAAATACTTCAGTTATTTGTTTTATTTCATTGCTCAGATGAGAACCTGTTCGTGCCACATTTGTTCCTATATCCACAACTTTCACTTCTGCACTACCAGTTTTATTTCCAAGTTCGAGAACCTGACTGTGTAATGCTTTTACACCTTGTCCCAGAGTTGAGATTTTTGTGTTGTGATGTTTAAACTCTTCAGCCGATTGTTCTGTTGTCCTTAAAGCGTTCATCATTTCTTCATTCCATAGCTTTTGAACATTTAGTTACTTCTTGATATTTGCCTGAAAATTCTTCGGAAATTAACCTATCCCTCGTAACATATTTTCCATATTTGATATTCTCTTTCCTATTTGATTGAGGAGTTTGTTTTCTCATTTAATCGTTTCGGTGCCATTTCCCTAGTCTCTTAATTGCGCGCGCGCTCTTGACACACGCACACGCACACACACGCACACGCGCACACACACGCACACGCGCACACACACGCGCACACACACACACACACACACACACACACACACACACTCTTCTCCTTCGGCAACTGTCATTGTTTCTACACGTTACACAAAGTGAATTAAAACACTTTACTCAGTTGTCCACTTATTTCCATAGCCACATACGGTATAGAACATATCGAGCTGGACCTGGGGCTGTGATGTGCTGTCATTTGCAATTTTGCCATTGCTGATGTAATTGAGCTGATAATCAGATCTGACTTCCTAGCATATTACCATCTTCTAACTGGTGTGGCAAACACGAGACTTGGTGGCAGCATTACTGGACTTCCGACTGCTGGATTCCAATGCAGTGCCGCATTACACAGTGTCAATGTATTTCCTTCCTGCTGCCTGCCTGCACGACCTTGAGTTGCTCGACCACTTTACAACCATAAAACAAATCACCAGGCTGTCCAAGCGAGGTACATCGTAGTTCCTTGTATTACATCAAAATGACTGATGGCACACCAGTTTCACACTGTCTCAGCTGTTTAACTCCTGGTCATCTCACTATTGCAAGGGCAGAGTGTGGCTCCCTGAGCAAAGGCATTATTCACCCTTCTAGCAGTTTATGATCATCACCCTTCTATGTGGTGCCCAAGAAACATGGCACCTGTGTAGTGATTATCATGCACTTAATTCAAGGACAATTTCGGACAGATGACCAGTATCCCTGATAAGAGACTCTAGCTATTCTCTTACGGTACAACTTTGTTTAATGTATTGGACTGTGTGAAACGCTTTTACACAAATCCTGTGGCAGATGAAGACATTCCAAAAACAGTCATACATATTCCATTTGCTTGTTTGCGAGTTCTGTATGACATTTTGTTTGTGGAACACTTCTCAGTTTTGGCAAAGGTTCATTGACTCTGTGTTGAAAGGATTGTCATTCTGTTTTGATTACCTAGGTAACATCTTCATCTTTTCACCCACTGCAGAACAGCATCCACAAAAGTTGATGGAAGTTTTCAAGTGCTTAGAACAGCTTGATGTGGTGTTAAGTACTGCCAAGTGTATTTTGCTAAACCACAATTACCTCCTTAAACCATCCAATTTTGCCAGCTGGGTCATTGCCAGTATGTGAGGAAGCAGAAGCCATTTCTTGGGAAAGCTGACCAGCATAACTTGACCTTCTTAGCCGAGTTGTAAGAAATGCTGAATGGAACACTCACAGGATCCAAGACAGAGGCAAATTTGGCATACTCAGCATTGGGTCCACCTCTGGCATTGGTAGTTGACGTTAACCAAATGACTATCAGTGCAGCATTGCAACAGTCAGTCGATGGTTCTTGGCAGCCACTTGCCGTCTTCTCACACAAGCTCTCCCATTCACAACAAAAATGGGGCACTTATGATGATGAGCTTCTTGCCATCAAATACATTTAGACCACAGTTGGAAGCCAGAGAGTTTACAATATTTACAGATCACAAACCGCTTGTCTATATGCCTTCAGACAAAGTAGTAACAAGTGTTCACAGTGACAGTACAACCATCAACATTTCATTGCCCAGTTTAGCACTGACATTTGCCTCATTTCAGGTATTAACAGTGTGGTCGCTGACTGTCATGAGTTACTGATTTGTCCATCTTGATAAGACACAAGAAACTGATCAGGAACTTCAAAAACCCACAACCTATGCCATGCTTGCGTTAGTCAATCAGCTCACCTATTTACAAAATGTCTTCTCTCTTCTCTCTCTCTCTCTCTCTCTCTCTCTCTCTCTCTCTGTCTCTCTGTGTGTGTGTGTGTGTGTGTGTGTGTGTGTGTGTGTGTGTGTGTGTGGGGGGGGGGGGTTGTTGTTGTCCCCCCCCCCCCCAATGTCGTCAAAGTGAGATATCCATTTGTATGCACAAGCACCATTTGGAGATTTTCCAGACACGACAACAAGCTCCGTCCACGTTGACGTACCATGCCCACTTCCACCATCCAATGGTAAAAGCTATCTGCTGATTGCAACTGATCTCTTTTTCAGCCATTTGAGCAGAAGCTTTAGCGGTCAGTAACATATCGGTAGAAATGTTGGCCATTTCCTTTGTGTTAAATTGGGTTTCGCATATCAGCTGTCCTCTGCATGTTACTGTGGCTGAAAGTTTGAGTCAGAGTTATTTATTCAACTCAGTAGTAAGTTCTCGATCTCTTTCCATCACAGGACAACTACACTATCCAGTCACATGAATGTGGCCACCTGTCAAAAGCCTTAGGCACTGTGGTACATTTTGAGACATGGAGGAAGAGAGTCAATGAGGTTCTGGAAGGTTACGAAAAGGATGTGGAGCCATGCTGATTTCAGTGTCGTGCTCATCTGCACTAGGTTTCTCGCTTGAGGATCCATGGTGTGAACAGCCTGATCAAGGTGATCCCACAGATTCCTGACTGGGTTTAAATCCAGGGATTTTAGTAGCCACGGGAGTACAGCAAAATTATTTGGGTGCTCTTCAAACCACGCATGTACACTGCGAGGTGTGTGTGACAAGTTACATTGTCCTGCTGTTAGATGTCATTGTGCCAAGGAAAGACAAACTGCCTGTAGGAGTTGATCCATTGTGCCTCCCAGGTAATGCCATGAAAACATTCCCCCTATCATAACACTATCTTCTGTCCTGGACCCTTCTGATGAGTGTTGCAGGATGTTTGCTTTCAGCTGTTACACACTGTACATGCCAATGGCCATCTTTCATTTGAAGAGGCCACGTGTTACCACTCAGTGGATGTCCAGTTGCAGTGTTGGCATGCAAATTCCAGCAGTCATCATTGATAAACATCCAGTCATAATGGATGCATGAACCATGCATGTGCCACAGATGATGCTCTACTTCTCCCTAGGGAGCTTGATGTGGCAATCAAGATCATCCATTGGAGTGTTCACGGTTCACAGCTGTTAAGGCGTTCACATCCCACCCACAAGAGGCACTCTTAGTTCAGCATCAGTGATCGGCAGCTGATTTGTTCTCTATGTTTTTTGAGACTTTCGTGGAAAGTGACAGAGTGAGAATTTTATTGCAAATCGTGATAGATCTAGCACTATTCTAGTGCTTAAATTGTCTCCAGTTCTTATGGAATATATTCTTCTGTATTCGTTAATAGAGGTTTATGTTCATGGTACATGAGTCTTTGTGGGCTATTTCGGCTGATTTGTTCAAAAGTGCAAATGTAATTTGTTTGAACAATTATTGCCTATGCTACACTGACAGACTGATGAGTGACACTTTTTTCTGGGCCTCCAACATATCTATGATTGTGCCACAAAAAACTTCCATAGTCATCAGGGAAGGTTTTAATTCAGTGTAATGTAATCAAGGTTCATTTCAGTTGTTAATCTAGTTTTGACATATTGTGCCAGAATGTTTGGGGTTCTGATGTTTCACTTTTATGCTTCAAATTCGGCAAATATAATGAATATGACTCTTTTCTATGCCAAGCTGCGTCAGTCCTGTGTAAGCTAAGGTGTGGAACAACTGACAATTCTGGTAACCATTGCATACACTCTTCTCTTTATAATACCTGCTGTAAGATTGCAAATAATGGGCTTTTGATGCAATTTTTACTGGTGGAACTGGCTATTTACCTTCCTTATTACTGTCATCTTGTGAGATTATGGTTTACAACCTGTCTTGCTCACCACAATGTTTGTAACTACATAATGTCATGGTCTTGTTGGCCCTCAACACAAATTCATGTAACTGCATGATGACAGCTAATGATGATAACTTTTACTGCATAGTCCCTGTTTTTTTACGGTTTGGACAACCTGAACATAGTTGTAGAAATCAACCAAAACTGGTTATTGTGCTTTAATTGCTTAAGGGAAAATCTGTGGTCTAGGCCTTAAAAATTTTTTAAATTAGGAAATTTTTTTATTTAAAAAAAGTGTGTATTTGTAAAAGCATCTTGTTTTTCCAGGATATTCTGCGGATTACCATTATGTCAGTGACGGTTTTTGAGTTTTGTCAACTACTCTTCATAGTTTGTTTTAATTCTTTGTGTTCTCCCTTACTGTCCAGTATGTTTAGAACTGAAAAGAGAAATTATCAGTTTTCTTAGTTTCAGTAAGTACAAGATACTTCTTATGAATACAACTGAAATCAGTGATTAAAATAGGTGTAAACACATGTGCCCATCTATGACTACTCACAAATTCTATAACAGAAGCAGCCATCAGTATTTGTTTGCTTGTGCGTATTTAATAATATCTTCAATTAATTAAAAATGCTGAATGAAACACTTGATGCAATTAATTTATTGTGCAAAAAAGAAACAACAGTTATATATTCAGATTAGTAAAGGTCAGGGAGAAAATACTATCAACAGCGGAATTGTAAGACAATGGGGTGGATTGTTCGAAGATGGCTATACAAATGTTCATGACAAAATGAGAAGTTTATGGCCATCTATCTTCACTGAAGATTTTGTGTAGATAGTTGGTGCAAAATTCAAGGAGAAAGATACTTTTCCTAAAACTATGTTTTACATAATACTTACAGGACTACTGGCAGTTGTGCTCATACTGCATACTTTTAAACACTGGCTGCAGTGACATTCCAGTCAAGTAGTCAGTGCTTTGAATTCCCTGGAGTGTAACAGTAATGAAGACGAATTTTTAAGCTGGATTGTTAATAGAGTCAAAACTTGGTGGATTGCTTATGTTACAACAGAGTCAAAATTGCAATCCACAGAACGGAGGCATTCAACATCACTAAAAAAGTGAAGTTGAAGAAAAACAGTTTCAGCTGAGTATGCCCATCCATATATGGCTTAACCCACACAAGCTCTCATTGCATCATATGTCTGGGAAACATTTAATCATCCTCCGTATTACCATGATGTAGCACACAATAATTACCACTCATTCTTGTACTCAAAAGAAATATTTAGGTAGTCAGCACCATGACAAAGATAGTGATGATAACTGAATGGCCATTCAGCAGTTGTTAATAAATCAGTTCAAATATTTTTTGAGAATGGAATTTATTAATTGGTTGTTCAGCAAGACAATTGCCTTAACACTTTGGAGACCAAGCCCAAACCTAGCATGGGCCACATTGCTGTGTTGAAAAGCCTGTGCGCAAGTATAGCTCAGGCCACGATTTTCTTGATGCACGAGCCACCTGTCATCCAAAAACTGGACTCATTTTATATGAGAACAATGTAGAGATGTCTCACTACCTGTCCTTTGACAGGTGCTGCTATCTCTTGTCAATTTCTATAATTCTTTCAAAATAAATATTAACAGCTGCTGTTGTGAATGACTAAGCCAATATGTGGTCGCATTGACAAAATTGTGTGCATGTACTTGTTAGGTTTTTCAGTTTGCTGTAATTCTGTTATAAAATGTCACATTTGTTGAGTAATCAAGAAATTTTGGAAGTTTAGGAGCAAGAAATTGTCCAATAACTTACCTCACACTAACGATAATTATACTTTCTGTCATCATTATTTTAACATTTGTAATCCAACAAAGAACAAAAATAAATATGATAGATAAATCTTGGATCTTCGTCTGTGTCTAGTATGTATTACTCTTGAAGATATATCAGTTACACATGTGCCAGTAGTGATTTAAATAATGACGTATATGGTTGATCTTCAGAGTGTTAATATTGGGGGAAATTATGTTGAGAAGAAAATTAAGACATAGTCTGTCATGTAATAATATAAAGACTTCCACTTTCGTTCTCAATTCCTCACTTGTAAGGTTAAGTACATTCATATCAGCTGTCTTGGGCCCTGAAGATCATTACTTACATTGTTCCGCCAAAAATGATGATCGTGTGCTCTTGGAATCCAGTTCTCATGGATGCCAAACTGCTGAAGGTCCTTCTGCAGTTCACCGTCCCATTGCTTCCTTCCAATAATACAATACCAATTTGCCAATAAACTGGTTGACAAAATATAAAACCTAAATAACGGTGATTGGTATTGTATTATTGGATATTGACCAGCCATAGTCCCACAATCCAGACAGAGGCATTGCTATCTTGGTCTTCCGATTGGACAGCTTCCATCATGATATCCCACAAACACAGCTTTGGCCTGGCAAGAATTTGGTCTCCTGGTTATGTGCCCTGCCAGGCCTGTTCTTTGTAGTTTCATTTTCTGCACAATATTGATTTGTGTCATCGGGCTATACATTTCCTGTCTCTTCCTGTGGCTCCAGGTGTTTGCATCTCAGAATAGTCTAAAGATCTTTCTCATGATTCTCTGTTCGAAAACAAATAGATTCTCTTCTTTTTTTGTGGTACTTCAGTTTTCTGTCCCATATAACAATTATACCATCACTGCATTGTAGGCTTTAAGTTTGGTCTTAATTGAGAGATTTTTTGATGACATTCTCTGCTTCAGACTGAAATAAGTTTCAGGCCCATTGACCTACGTTAACTGATTTCTTGTTTTAGATTATTATGCCTGTTGAACTTGGTGTCGAGGTCTTTAAAATTTTCCACTCTGCCTGTTTGAAATCCCTACCTTAATAGGTCATCATTAGGGGCTTCTTGGGATTATTTTATCTTTCAGTCTTCTCTGCATTAATCCTCAGTCCGTTCTTAAGAGCATTCTGTGCTAAGACCATGGAGTTTCTCCCACTGACTCTGCCATGACTGCCCCCCCCCCCCCTTTCCAGGGAACAGGGAACTCTCATCTCTTTTGAGAGTATGTGCTTGGCCACCATGGGCCCGCAGCCCTCGCAGCACTACTTCTCTTTCCTTCTGCTATTGTTTTTTTGTGTTTACTCTGCTTTTCCATTGGATGATCTTCGTGGTGCCTATTGAGCTTGGGTCTTGTTTGTGATTTTGGACACTCATTTCCTTCCTCTCTGGCATTCTACTACTTTTTATTCTTAACTGTATGGGCCCCTTTTATTTTGACGTGCTTCAACTTTTCCAAATTTTACAGAAGTGCAGATCGTTTCTGCCTTTCCCTCTTTGCAACCTGGCTTTCTTGCAAAGGTACTACACTCAAAACCCAGGATGGTAGCTATTCCAGTGTGTGTGTGTGTGTGTGTGTGTGTGTGTGTGTGTGTGTGTGTGTGTGTGTGTGTGTTGGGGCTGGGCGGATGGGGGCCTCATAAAGTACCTGCGTGGACAGTGGTCCCCTGACCTTGCAGGGCTCGCACTGTTGTTGCAAGAACTGGAAACTCACCTTGCAAGATAAGGAGTATGTGCCAATCATGGCAAGCACACAGGGACTGTGGGCAACAATGTAGTGGCCAGGTAACCGCTGCTGGGGCTGGATGGCACCCGTGGAGAGAGACCCTTTCGGAGTGGGTGGTACCATAGCAGAAACTTCGCACATGACTCTCTTCACATGAGAAATATTATTATAATGCAGAGAGGTATAATTCCATGATCTTTCCTTCCTAGGCTATGCCATGGGAGGAGGGACAACAGAGATATATGCCATGGGAGGAGGGACAACCCAGATATTTGGGTGCAAAACTCTTCACCCAGTACTTGGTATGTACTTGGTATGTACTTGGACTGATGGGTATACTTTTACTGCAACAAAACCATTATTGTTTATTGAAAACATTCAACAAAATTTTGGGGATGGTGAGCCACTGGGAAAAATGCGAAATGTTCCATTATTAATTTAAACTTCCTCTGCTCTTCAATCTACAGCTTTTCAGACACTTAATCATCAAGGTGACTAATCTGTGACCATTGTCCCACACAAAACCTTGAACGAAGTCCAAGAAATCATCTTCCACGCAGATTGTATGGTTCAAACAAATAAGAAGCTCTGGACTAAACTCCAGCAGTGAGGCATAAATTTTATCAGCCATATGCAAAAAGGACCCAAGTATAATCGTATGGATACAGAAGCCTTTAGCTTAGCCTTAGAAGGGAATATCTTCCCAGATACATTCTCCTTTCTTGATGTCTACCAGTGACAGGGGTTCCTCTCAGGATCCCTCTGCCTGGCAACCCCCGGACTGGATGCCTGATGCCAAATAATGACTGAAGGAGCCATGGACTATGGGTCCCAGGGCTGTCTGCTTTTCATCTGTCCCCAATCTCAATGAGAATAGCCCCTTAAATGAACCTTGCTGGCCAAAGGTTACGGAGGAGGAGGAGAAGATGATGAAGAAGGCTCCTCCAGCACCAAATCCCCCCAAGCCCTCAGATTGTATGTGTGGATGTAGTCCCATCCTGATTGGTGACAGACAGTCATCTCATGGCATGACCGATACTTCTGACCCCTTCACACCTAATGGTGCCACCAATGGTATGATCATTCGGTGCAGTTTTAATGGATACTACTCTCACCTACCAGAACTACAATACTTTATTTCTTCTTCTTCTTCTTCTTCTTTTTCTTCTTCTTCTGCAGTTTGCATTGCTTTCCAAGAAACACACTTCATTGATGACCATTCGTCGTCAATACCTCATGGTTATTGTGCATTCTGTTGGAACCCTGCTGGTCCAAAGGGGTCATTTGGAGGGGTCTGTTCTTTGGTTTGTATAGATTTTGTCAGGGAATAGATTCTCCTTCATACGTTGTTGGAGGCAGTAGCAGTGCAGGTGCAAACGATCTCAGTTGTTACCATTTGCAAAGTTCTGCCTCCAAGCACGCCACTTACTTATGTTGAATAGTCCACATTAATCTGACGACTCCAACCCCTCCCTCTTCCCTTTTCTCCTGCTTGGGGCTTCAATGCACACAACCCCTTTGTCTGGCAGGGGCCTTCTAATTGACCAGCTTCTCACAGACCATGGTCTGTGCCTGTTCAGTGAAGGTTCCCCTATCCAGAACAGCGCTACCCATGGCACTTTTCCTGCTGTTGATTTAATGATCTCCTCCCCTAATATTGTAGTTTCGCTAAATTGATCACTATACAATGACCTTTATGACTGCAACTACTTTCTAGTGATCCTGCCATTTCCTTGCCACCACTAGACCGACCAACTACCACAATGGGCCCTTCACACAGCCAACTGGCCTTTTTATGTCTCTGCTAATAAATTCATTGCCTCTCTGTCAGTTATATTGGTGATGTTGTGCAAGGCATCTCAGAGCAATCATCCACACCACTTGAGCTGCTGTTCCCCTTTTACTGATCCACCACACCGTCAACTAGTGCTGGGGTAGGCCAAAGACATTGCAGCAGCTATTTAGGATCGCCGATGGCCCCACAGCAATTCAAATAATATCCTTCGCAGACCAACCCATTACTTTTAAGTGACTTCATGTTGAGGCTCACTATCTAATCAGGCACAGAAAGAAGGAATGCTGGAAGTGCTATGTCTCTTCCCTGATGTCATGTGAGTTGTGATCAAAAAGTAATGGGAATTTTTAAATTTCACGTGCTTTACACATCCAGTTTTCAATTTTTTTTTTTTATCTTGTTGGTACACTTGTTCCTGTTGTATGTTTGCATTTTCCACAGTTTTTATATATGTTTTTGAGTGCTTGGTGAATTTTTACTTTCATGTAAGATGGATCAAAGACTTTGCATTAAATTTTGCTTAAAAAATGGAATAAAGTGCAGAACCGCTTTTGAAATGTTGACTGTGGCTTTTAACGAATCTACTGTGAATAAGACAAGAGTTTACGAGTGATACAAATGTTTCAAAGAAGGTCAAGAATATGCTGAAAGGTCAAGAAGATGCTGAAGATGACAAGCGCCCCAGACGCCCTAGTTCATCAGTTACTAATGACAATGTGAAAGAAATAAAGAAAATGGTTCTAGAAAATTGCCATATCGCCATCAAAGAAATTGCTGCTGATGTCAGCATACCCTTTGCCTCATGCTTAGCAATTTTTTTTGGATGTTTTGAGCCTGAAACATGCAGCAGCAAAGTTTTTTTCAAAATCATTGATTTTTTACCAAAAATGGCGTTCTGTGGACATCTCTCAGGAATGGCTGAATGAAGTTGATAATGATCCAGAACCTCTAAAGAAGGTTATAACAGGCGAAGATGGGTATCCATCATGAGTTCCTGCCTTATGGTCCTAAGATCAATAAGGAAACCAACCTGGAAGTTATGCACTGTTTTCGTGAATCAATCTGAAGAAATCATCCGGAATTGTGGCAAAACCACTTGTGGAAATTGCATCACGATAATGTTCCTGCTCACACTTCAATGCTTGTTAATGATTTTTTGGCAAATAACAAGATCATTATGTCACCTCCGCCACTGTACTCACCGGACATGGCTCCTTGCAACTTCTTTCTATCCCGAGGCTGAAGAAAGCCATGAAAGTGCATCGTTTTGCTACTATTGATGAGAAAAAAGCAGAATTTCTGAAGGAACTGAAAAACATAATGAGAAGTGAGTTTCAGAAGTGTTTCCAAGATTGGAAAAGGTGCTGGCACAAGTGTATGATATCTGAGGGGGATTACTTTGAAGGGGGCAAAGTTGATGTTGAAGAAGAAATAAACATTCTTTAAGAAAAACAAAAATTCCTTTGTGGCCTAAGGGCTGCTAATGATCAGTAGGTGTTCCAGGTGTTGTCATTCAGGGTGTTGTTTTGTATGGATTCCTCAGTTCTTGCAGAACACTGTCTGTGACGCACTTTGCAAAAGAATTGGCACCCTCTTCCTATCCTGCTGCCGTTCTACTGCAGAAGCGACAAGTTGAAGATCTCCTCCTGTGTTTCATTCCTCATCAAGCTGAATCCTATAATGAACCCATGACAGAATGGGGACTACTTCAGGCTCTTACCTTGTCCCATGACGCAGCCCCAGCACCTGATTCAATTCAGTCATATGATGCGACACCTGAATGTTCCCCAAAGACAACATTTGGCTCCAAAATGCCTTCCTCTTGTAATGGCACGATACTATAGTCGTCCCAATCATGTAGCCAGGCAAGAACCCAACATCTGCCAGCAATTACCAGCCAAATAGCCTGACCAATGTACTCTGTAAGCTGCTTGAAATAATGGTTGCCTGCAGCTTATGCTGGTTTCTCAAATCTCGGGGCCTTTGTCCCCCTGTTAGTGTGGTTTTTGGAGGGGGGTGGGGAAGAGAGACACGATCCACAGCTGACAATCTGCTTAAGTTGGAAGCAGCAATCTGAGAGCTTTTTTTCTAAATGTCAGCATCTTATTGCATCTTTTTTGATCTGCATAAAGACTGACACTTCTTGGTGCCATCACATTATACTCACCCTCCATGAGTGGGGATTTCAAGCCCCATACTGTTTTTATTTCTAAGTTTTAATCCCACTGGTTTTTCCAGGTTGCCAACAGCCTTGCTGCAGTAGTAACCCTGTTCTCTGTCAGATCACCAAAGTTAAGCACTGTTGGGCTGGGCTAGCACTTGGATGGGTGACTGTCTGCCAAGTGCTGTTGGCAAGCGGGGTGCACTCAGCCATTGTGTGACAAATTGAGGAGCTTCTTGTTTGGGAAGTAATGGCACTGGTCACAGAAAGTGACAACAGCCGAAAGAGTGGTAAGCTGACCCCATGCCCCTCCATATCCGCATACAGTTGCGCGAATAGGCTAAGGATGACGCAGCAGTCAGTCAGTACTGTTGGGCCTTCAGAGTCCTGTCCTGACACAGTTGGTTGTTCCAGGTTAGAGTCGGCACTTTACTCAGGTCCCAAGGGGGGCAGGAGAATGGCGTCCCACAGTGCTCTGTGTTGAGTACCTCTCTCTTCCCCACCTCCGCAATGGGCTAGCGACCTTTGTTGGATCTCTGATCATCTCTGCCTTTTATCTCAATGATTTTTACGTTTGGTGCAGCTCCCACTTGGTAGCTTCTGCTGAACGCCAGCTCAATAGTGCCATCCGGTGGGCCTCTGCATGGGCTCTGTACCATGGTTTCCAATTCTGTCCTAAAAAAGATGCAGGTCATGCATTTCTGCTGTTGTATCATGGTCCGTTGTGATCCTGAACACTACATAGGTACCCAGCACCCGGACATTGTAGTACAGCCCTATTTCGTGGGCCTCATTTTTGTTAAGAAGCTGTCTTGGCTGCCCCAAATGTGTCACCTGAAGACTAGCTGCATGTGGAAGCTTAACACTCTCTGATTCCTTCCCCACACATCTTGGGTTGCAGATCATACTATTATTTGTAGTTACCAGACCATGGTTTCATCCCGACTGGTTTCTGGTTGCCAGGCTTACGGCTCAGTGACTCTGGCTTTGTAACTGTGAGATCCACTACACCATTGTGGTGTGCTTCTGGCCACAGGTGCCTTTCGTACTAGTCATGTAGACGGTCTCCAGCAGCAGAGCTGACAGTCATTAGTGGAGCCCTCTATTTCATTAAACAGGTCTCCCTTGACCATGTTGTAATACATACGGATTCAGTGAGAAGTCTCCAGTCTATTGACTGATGCCATTCTTGCCACTCTTTGGCCTCCACTGTTTATGTTGTTCTTGTTGACCTTCATCGTGCTGCCTGCTCAGTTCTCTCTCTCCAGACCCCAAATCGTGTGGATATCCAGGGAATGAACTAGCCAACCATTTGACTAGAGCAGCTCGTATTAGCTCCACGTTCACTGCTGATCCCAGGTGTGGATTTGCTAGTGCAAATGAGATCTCTGCTCACTTGGAAATGGAATGGCACCTGGTGGGCTACTGCCCTATCTAATAAACTCCACACAAGCAAGGAGACTACTGCAGCATGCCAATCTTCCTTTCGCTTCTCCCTGAAGAAATCCACAGTCCCGTTCCAGGTTAACCCGTTGTGTTCTAAGTTTTGCACTCCCACAGAGCCATGGGTATGCCCTCCTGCTGACTTCTCTATTTCCTTCATCTTGCTTGTATTATTGATATCAGAACAGATGTTCATTACATTTCTAGCCTTCTCACTTTCACTGTTATGAATCTCCCGATCAGAAAACCTTCTCGGTGGATCTCTCTACTTCTGTATGCACCACTCGTCGTTGAAGGTCTGATAACCCTGTTGTCTGCCCCCCCCCCCCCTCCCTCCCGCCTGTCAGTTCCTCTGTAAGATCTAATATGTCAAGTGCTTTGTGTACTCCTCATCAGTAAGCATCATATCAGTCTGTTTGTGGGGAAATGTCATCACACTCGTAACAAGGTTCTGGCTGGGCACAAAGCTGATTAGACGCAGTCCATTGCCATTAGTTTTCACACGTATACGCTCATCTCCCATTTATTGTCCTATACATTTATTCCTGTCCCACACTGGCATTGAAATCGCACAAAATTATCTTAATACTTCTGTTACCAATGTTTTCCCACTGTTCTTTCTAATTGTTGTAAAAATCAGTTTTCTCCTTCTTGTTGCTTACATTTATTGGTGCTTATGCATAAACAAAGGTTATTTCTCCATGCTTTTGCTGAACAGTGAGACATGCTGATTGCATTGAAGTTTTTCACCAAATGGTTATTCACCACAAATTCTGCTCCATGTTCATGCATTCCTCCATAAAAGATTACAGGTTTATTCTCACATAAAATCGCTTCCTCACACCATTTAGTTTCTTGTAATACAGTGACGTTGACTTTATGTTCCTCCAACTTGCACACTGTGATTTTGGCAGCTCGGCTCCTGGGCTATATATACTTCTAACATTCTATGTGCCGACCCATAACCCAATCTGTCTAGCCATTTTCATCTTATAAGATTCTATCCTGCTTGTAGACACATTTGTAAATTTACTGACCTTAATTGCCTTAATCCAGATTTTTTTTAAGTACAGTGGCTTAACAGATAAGTACTTGGAACAATTTTAAATAATAAAGTTGACATTGTTGAAGTTAAATTACAATTAATGCACATTTATTATTACAGGAGACTTACATGAAAATCAATTTTCCAGTTAGAAATTCCAGTTTAGTTCAAAATTGATTAGCAATATGTAATGACTCCAAGGAGTGTAACATAATCACACAAGTGACAGTTCATAACTATACATGTGAACTAATTCATTGTGCTTTATACAAATGAGAAATGTCATACTATTGACTGTTTCCTCCTAATTTAGCTCAGCAATGACTGACTGTGGCCCCGTTCACTTTGCCTGTCTATGGACTGACATGAGAAGTATTTATGAAGTGTTAAAATACAAATTAATTACATATTCAATACTGTAAAAGACATGAACTGCAAGCAGTACTTTGACACACCAGCCATTCAGCTTATTTCATTTAGCTATTGGCCCTATGTACTTAAAATTGTATTACTGTGAGGCTGTCTGTCGTGAGCTGATTTTTAGGCACACACTGTTCTTCCATGTTTTTTAAATAAAACCCTCCCAGACATTTTTAGAATCTAAAAATTTATGTTCATGACATTTCATTAATTTATTATTGTAGCAGAAGTATACATTTTTCAATACATAACAATTAAGTAACACACATTAATGGTTTGCTTCAGGGAGTTCACGTAAGTTGTTGTTTCCATTTTATACACGATATTTCAACAGTTGCACAATTGTCATCTTGAGGTGTTGCGAGTTGTGTTGTTGTGTACTCGCTGTCTGGACTCCAAGAAGACTGAATTATTGAAGGTCTCACACTGCTTATTCTTGATATTCTGTGGTGCTCTTTTGTTTTTCAGACCCCCTACAGATATTTGGTGATAGCACATTCTCTCAATGTTTCCCAGTTCTGGCTTTGTTGTCCAGCAAGATCTTTATAAAGTGATTGCTGGACCCAAGCCTTGTTTAAATTGAAACTTCAATTCCTGTTTCTTAGGTTTTCCAACATCTTCATTTTGTTAGCCTCCTTAATTACACTGTCTTAGAAAGTTGTTTGCACTATGATGCAGGTTTTTCGATTCACTTCTTGATTGTATTTGAGGCAGTGCTCGGTGACAGCTGATTTGATTGATTGCGTCTGATGTTGTTTGCATTTGTGACTGTTGTAATAGTCTATCCAGATTGAAACATACCACATTCACATGGAATACAGGACTGACCAGGCTTTTGGAGACCTAGATAGTCCTTAACATTACAAGAAGACTTCTTAACCTTTGTTGACTGGAGCAAAATACACTGTTTTTTCTTTTCTTCTCTCTCTCTCTCTCTTTTATTAAAAGCAGGCATGGACGGGGATCAGCCTAGCAAAGATATGGACTGCAGATGGATAAATCCATTGAGATAAGCAACTTTGACAAAGGGCAGATTATTATTACGCAGAGCCTGTGAACCAGTATCTCGAAAACAGCAAAGCTGGTCAAATGTTCACATGCTACTGTCATGAGCATCTACAGAAAGAGGTAGGACAGTGTAACTACCACTAGCCACTACATGGTTGGACGAACATGACTCTACAGAAAGAGGTAGAAGGACATTGAAACTACTGTTTGGTGCTACATGGTTGGACATACATGACTCTTCAGAGAACATGGGGTTCATAAGCTTGAGGGCTTGTCTGCCCTGTAAAGTAGAATAGATGGTGATCTGTGGCATCTCTGCCGAAACAGCACAGTGCGGGTACACACATAAGAGTTTCAGAGAACACAATTTAGCTTATTGAACGTAGAGCTTCAGAGAACACAATTTAGCTTATTGAACATAGAGCTTCACAGCAGACCACCCCTTCACGTTCTTACATTGACCCAGCAACATCATCATTTGTGATTGCAGTGGGCATGGGGCCATTGGGATTCAACTATTGATCAATGGAAATGTGTTGGTTGTTCGAGTGGATCACCTTTTTGGTATAGTACATCGATGGTTGTCTCCACAAATGCTGTCATTGAGGTGAAAGGCAGCTTGAAATGTTCAGCATGCCAAGGGTGCAGGCTGCTGAGAGCAGTATTATGCTGTGGTAGGCATTCTCCTGTGCTTGCATAGAACCTGTTGTGGTAATCGAAGACACGCTGACAGTTGCAAACAACCTGCATCCCTTCACGTTTGATTTCTTCCCTGATAGCAATGTCATCTTTCAACAATATAATTGTCCATGTCTCAGAGACAGAACTGTGTTACAGTGTTTTGAGGAGCATTATAGTAAACTCATGTTGATGTCTCGGCGATTAAATTCTCCTGATATAAATACTTTGAGACCCATCTGGGTCACTGTTGGGTGCCATCACTACCTATTATTTACACAAATTACACGACCTATGCTTGGACATCTAATGCCACATACCTCCACAGGTATGCCAAAAAACTGTTAGATCCCTGGTATGCAGAATCAGTGATGTAATTTGTTCCAAAGATGGACAAATAAACTACTAAGCAGGTGGTCATAATGTTTCGGTTTATCAAGGTATTGTCCACGTACCGGAATAAACTCATGGTTTAAACTTGGTGGATTCTAGTGTTTTTGCTTCAGTTTGTTTCATTCATAGGTTTGCAATGGCAAGATACATATTACCATTCCATTGTTCATAATACTTTCTGTAGAACATACCTAAATAGTTCAGTGAAATAATCACCATCTTTTCTGTGACTAGTTCCATGGAGTCAGAAAGCGGGATTTCGAAAGAGAGAGCCTGCATCGAAATTGACCCTAATATTCATACCGTGTACTGCAGTTGACTGAAGTGGTGTATTAAAGGAGTGGAGTTGTGAATGTAGTATTCACACTTCCCCATATATTTGCTGTGAATGGATGTAGGTGTGCTGTGGGTCTTAAGGGAATGTCTTCCTTGTGTGGTTTGGGAAGACTATATAACTGTGATGGTAAAGGTTGAGCTGAAGCTGAGAAAAAGAAGTCAAAATTGCTTGTCTTCCTTATGCTGGGCCAGTATCTGTAAAGATCGGTAGACTTGTGTGGAAATGTGGCATCCAATGTATTTCACTCCCATCAATGAAAGGAAAAAGTCATCTTATTCGAGATGATCTAGGTCTCGGGAAATCCAGGTGCGTACAACACATAAATTCTGATGTGAAATGTGTTACATGGCGTAGATTATTAGAACAATTAAGGAGAGATACAAGGAACATCAGCAACACATGTGACTAAAAAAGCCAAGGAAATCCACCTTCATTGAGCACTGCCTCGAAAGTAATCATAAAATGAAATACGATGGGATCAGTTTCGTGGTACAGACACCAGTTTCTGAGATGGCATAATTAAGGAGTCTATTGAAATAAATGTTGAAAAACCTAATAAATGAGGACAAGGCTTAGGGTCTGGACTCAATTAAGATCTCACCAGCCTTAAAGTCCACCCAAGCTTGGAAATGCTAAGAGAGTGTGCGTTTCATGGAAAATCATTGCGGGCTCTGAAAAATGAAAACTCGTCAAAGGACATCACGGGCATTGTGAGTCAAAATTGGTTCTAAATAGCAGCACTGGCTGGAGTTCAAGCAGTGAGAGCACATAACAGCTCAACATGCATCACATGGAGAGGAAAACTATGTTGGTTGTCGCAATAATGTGTAAAAGCAAAAAATGGCTAAGCTGAACTTCTATAAGCACACTATTAATCAGTGACACTAAGAAATTCTTAGAGTGCATTCAATTTTTTGAAAGGTTTGAATTCTAAAATTTATATAATTATGGTAGACTACAATATTTTACATGTTATATGTCAGGGTATTACACTTTTAAATACACATGTGTTCAGATTTGAGTTTTGTGGCTTACAGCCCTGAACATCTGCACCTGAAATTAAATTATCTACCGACCTTGCTGGTGCAAATCAGTTGAACTTGTGCGTTGTTACACTCTTAGATACCCTGGAATTGAAGTACTGCAATGTATCAAAACTTTCTCAAATAAATTCAAAGAGTTTCTTCTGTAACAATCTCTCAGTGTTATTAATCAAGGTACAGCAGCTTTTTCCATTCAATATTTTACAAGTTAGGGGACTGCCACGTGGCTATATATCTCAACTTCTGATATTAAATTGATATTAATGTCATTTCAGTATTCTTCTGCTGTTTTTCCCCAGTGTCACCATATTGTTATACTGCATGCATTTATTCAGTAAAATCTGCGGAACTGGGACAACAACGCAAGGAATATACACAAAGCCATTACCTGTACCTCATTTCTTGGTGAAACTGTGATCGTCACTCCATCTTCAAGGCACGTGATGATCCTCTCTACACTGGTTACATGCAAAAACAGACAGCAAAGCCTCCAAACAGCTTTGTGTTTATAATTACTAAATAATTAAATCGCTTAACTATTGCAGCCACCATTCATCAGCTAGGTAGACGTTGGGTTGCACTTCCTTTGCCAGAGTGATATGCGACACCTTATTGTGTGGGAGACAATGCCTACAAATGAGATATTTCAGTGCTAAAGTACACACTTATGAGTGAGGTTGAGTGTTGAAGCACATTTTATTTTGACCACTTTTCTTGATAAAATGTTTCTTCACAAAATATTTTTACTGTTGTTATCAGCCACTTCTTAGTTACATAATGAACAATAAAGATTGTAAAATATGGATTACAATGATGTTTTTATATTTTACATACATAAAACATTTGAATAATCTTAGTAAAAGAACGAAGAAAAAATAGTATTTTTATTTTGAGTGATATTAGTAGAGGAAGTGGAACTTTCTACCTTTTTACGTTTCACTTGCTTGTTGTGTCGATCATAGAGTTAGTGTGTCTTACCATGGCCCTTCCATATACTACAACAGGGGACAGTCAAATGAAAGTGAGATAAATGAAAAAAGTAAGTAAACTGTTTATTATTTCAAAAGAAATTGCCATAACTGCTAATACATTTATCCCATTGTGAGACGAGATGATCATTGTTTTTTCCTGGCTGTCGATTTGCTTTGGATGAAGAGGTGTATGGTGGGTACAATTGTTCTGTAGACAGCCACAAACATTTATCCATGAATTATTGTGACAGTCTTATCTCATAATCACAGTTACGGTGGTTACTTTCAAAGTAATAAACAGTTTACTTACTTTTCTCCATCTGTCTTGTTTTCATGTGATTTCCCCATATACAATCAGTTTACATAAAATAAGAAGTAGACACGTTCATTGTACAGCTTTAATAATAAGTATATCCAAAATAGTTTTATATAATGTGTTGCTGACATGATTGGTCAGTATCTGAAAAAAAACTATGATTATTATATTGTATTTTGAGTTGCTTTATATCATTACTAAATTTCATTTGTCTGAATTTTCAGCTATAAGCAATTTACTGAAAACTGGCAGTTTCATGCCACCAGAATTGTGGTTATTGGAGAGAAAAATTCTTACATTTATGGACTCTAATGGAAATTGTGATTCTTGCCAACTTTACTATTATCGGCTATGCAAAAGCTTCCATCATCTAAAACATGGGCATGTAAGTGATTTAGTTGATTTGTGTTTGTTAACCAAATTTATGATCACTCATCATTTTTTGTTTTCATATATGAACAATTTCGTCTTTATGTTATGACTAATGTTCTTGAAAATACTGTAGTTGGACTTAATACCTACAGCTTGGAAGCTGACTTGGTAAATTTGGATGATGACTTTATACATTAACTCAATTAAGTAGATGCGTTAATACCATCTTGAAGTTCAAATATTTGTGTGTGGGGGGGGGGGGGGGGGGAATGGTAACGAGCAAACTTAAATATTGATTTTTATTTTGTGAGGATATGAGGCTGAAGACTTTAACTAACTGAGCATTTGTGTTATAATAAAGTAAAACATTTCTTTAAATATGTGGTTTAAAGCTTTTGTGGTACAGGAAATGCTTAAAGGCTACTTATAAAAGGGTTGGTTTGAACACCGCGATACTTTACTAGACGTGGTCCTGTTGGAATAGAATAGAATATTTTTATTTGCCTTTCAGTATTTTTCATACAATTGGCTTTGTCAAAGTTTACAGTAGAGTACAGTTAAGCACAATAAACACTTACATACACAGAATTTATAGCTTATTTAAGAATTGAAAACATTTCTTTATCACTTATTAAAAGCATATTATAATGAGTATTTCCTAGGAATTCTTCAATTGCATAGAATTCACTGCATTTTAACCAGTTTTGCAATACACTCTTGAATTTATTAAATGAGGCTGTACGAGCTGAGTATGGTAACTTATTAAAAAAATGTATGCACCAATGTTTATAGTTATTATGGACAACAGCTAGCCTCAAGAAAGGAAAATCCAACAAGCGACTATTTCTGGTATTGTGTGTGTGTACATCACATCTCATGCTGAATTTGTCCAGATTTTCGTTAGCATACATTAAACAGTTATATATGTACATGCTAGGTACTGTCATTACACTGAGATATTTAAAGTGGTTTCTGCAGCAATCTCTGGGTGCTAATCCTAGTATACATCTGATGGCCTTCTTTTGCCATCTGAAAATACATTGGAGGTGGCATGCGTATGCCTTCCTCTGACCTTTGGACTGACTGACCCAGCTAGTCATAGAAGGAACTGTAGTTTAATGTAAACTGTTTTTAATGTGTCTTCTGCTACGGTCCTCTTGGTATTGTCTCATCATAACCACACTCCAGTCAAACTATGAAAGCATGGTCATCAATGAAGTATGACACTTAGTGCTGACAGCACCTTTGATACGAACACCAATATACAACCAGAATAGAATTGAAACATTATTCGAATTGCTGACCTGCAGGATGCCAGCCAGTGACACTATCAACTGTGCCACACCTCATGCACCACGGCTTGTGGCTTTGCTCCCTCTTCTGCAGGAACATCGACCCATTGTTTAAGATGTTCTCCGTAGGACTGATTACAGCACCCTGGTTTCAGATGTTGTCAGTGGGCTTCTGTATGGCACCACTAAGGGATGCTGGAGTTCTGGTCATAAGGAATCCTGGAGTTCTGGTCGTATTGTCACCTCCTATTCCCTGTGATGAGTATCAGAGGTGGTCTCCCCTTCCCCTTGTTAAAGCTTTGCGAACATCTAATAGGTCTTCAGTTTCATTGAAAAGACACCATTGCCGATCTGTGTTCCTTTCGTCTTCTTGATGATGGCTCGTAATCCTTGATTTTGTGTGTAAAGATCGAAACTTGACAAAGGATACAATACAGCCCGAAGTAGCACTTTAGTAACTTTTCCAATAGTCATCTTTCTGCACATATAAAAATCCATAATAAGTTTCCTGGGCTGTATCTCACTGGCCGGTGCTTGGTGTTATAGTGTTCTTGGACTTCCTCTGAGTATCCAGAGTCCATACAGGAGCCAGCTGTCTTGCTTCTTTTGTCCTTGTGATGAGGTGTTTTGCATAGTCATCTTGAGTATTATCAGGTTCAAATGGGGACAGTATATCAATTGTCATTTCGACCTCACAACTTTGGAGCAGAAAGAACAGTGTGAAGCATGTATTGTCTTGCTTCACTGTGGTGTACGTGAATGTCTGTATGGGTATTATGGTATTCCAGTCTCTGTTAGACATCAGTACACATCGACAGCATATCTGCCAGCATCTTATTAAAGCATTCTGTGATGCTGTTCATCTATAGGTAGTAGACAGTTGTCATCCTGTGGGTGCTGTCACAACATGACATTACCTCTGATACTACTCTCAACTGGAAAACTTTTCCACCATTGGGGATCATTTCACAGGGTGCTCCCTGCTTCAAAATGATGTCTTCTACAAGGAACTTTGGAATTTCTGGAGCTTCAACAGTGGGCACAGCTTTGGTGACAACATAGTGGATGAAATAGTCACTCCAGACTAATAACTATCCATTCCCAATTGCCTACTTCAGGACTCTCACCAAGAGGCTGATTTCAAATGGGTGGAATGGAGTGTTACTGGCATTCCTTGCAGTGGCTCACAAAGTCTGTAATGGATCAGTAGAGGCCAGGCCAGTGACAGCTACATCTGATTCTTTCTAGACTGTTCACAAATCCCAGGTGACTGAATGTAGGAGTGTCATGAAAATTCTTCAGGACAGATGACCATAGATGAGCTGGGATAGTGAGCAGCCATTTCTGGCCTTTTGGGTCATAATTCCCTTTATGCAGTGTTCCATTTATTGATTACAATTCTCATGTAGTCAATTCCTCCTCTTTCGAGGCTTCTGTGGTTTTCATCGGTGTTCGGTCCTCTCTCTTTTCAGACGCAAGTGAACTGGAATTTCGTCCATGCTTCCGTGTTCTGCCAAGGAGATCAATGAAAACCAGTCAGTGTTTGCATTGGCTTTTGTATACCCCTGTGATCTCACACTCCTGAAGCCTCATTGCCCATCTTGCCAACTGATTGACAAATGCTGTAGGCTAGTCAGCGAGCACAGAGAACGATGATTCATCACAACAGTTTTTTGCTAAACGAATACACCTGGAATTTGTTGATGGCCCAAACACCACCACACAGCTATCCTGGTGCAAATGTTGATTGTGACTATAATTTAGTACTGTAGTCCATCAGACAGAAGATTATTATCGATACTTCATGTGCGCAGACACAACATTGCCAGACATTGTTTATGGCATCTCTCGCCTCGTCGCTACTATTTGTGTGTTCGTTAGTAGCAAAAATAAAGACCTCATTGTGGTCTTCAGTCCAGAGACTGGTTTTATGCAGCTCTCCATGCTACTCTATCCTGTGCCAGTGTATTCATCTCTTGGTCTCCCTCTGCATTTTTTTTACTCTCCACCCTTTCCTCCAGCACTAAATTGCTGATCCCTTGACGCCTCAGAACATGTCCTACCAACCAATCCCTTCTTTTAGTCAAGTTGTGCCACAAATTCTTCTTCTCCCCAATTCTCTTCAGTACCACCTCATTAGTTACGTGATCTACCCATCTAATCTTCAGCATTTTTCTGTAGCACCACATTTCAAAAGCTTCTATTCTCTTCTTGTCCAAACTAGTTATCGTCCATGTTTCACTTCCATACATGGCTACACTCCATTCAAATACTTTCAGAAAAGACTTCCTTACACTTAAATCTATACTCAATTTTAACAAAGAAAAAAATCATGCATTTTTGTAGTTGCAACAACAGACCAAAAATACCATCAAAAATCCATTATTCTCGTTTTGCTTTTGTTGATCTTCATCTTATATCCTCCTTTCAAGACACTGTCCATTCCGTTCAGCTGCTCTTCCAGGTTCTTTGCTGCCTCTGACAGAATTACAATGCCATCAGCAAACCTCAAAGTTTTTTCATTTTTTGTCCCTGGACTGTAATCCCTACACCAAATTTTTCTTTTGTGACTTTACTGCTTGCTCAATATGCAGATTGAATAACATCGGGGACGGGATATAACCCTGTCTCACTACCTTCCCAAGCACTGCTTCCTTTTCATGCCCCTCGTCTCTTAAAACTGCCATCTGGTTTTTGTACAAATTGTAAAAAGCCTTCCGCTTCCTGTATTTTACCCCTGCCACCTTCAGAATTTGAAAGAGAGTATTCCAGTCAACAATGTCAAATGCTATCTCTAAGTCTACAAATGCTAAAAACTTACATTTCCCTTTCCTTAACCTATCTTCTAAGATAAGTCGTAGGGTTGTATTGGCTCACGTGTTCCAGCATTTCTATGTAATCCAAACTATCTTCCCCGAGGCCGGCTTCTACCAGTTTTTCGATTTGTATATAAAGAATTTGTGTTAGTATTTTGCAGCTGTGACTTTATTAAACTGGTAGTTCAGTAATTTTCACCCCTGTCAATACCTGCTTTCTTTGGGATTCAAATTACTATATCCTTCTTGAAGTCTGAGGGTATTTCACCTGTCTCATACATCTTGCTCACCTGGCTGTTTAGTTTTGTCATGGCTGGCTCTCCCAAGTCTATCAGTAGTTCTAATGTAATGTTGTCTACTCCCGGGACCTTGTTTTGACTTAGAGGTTTCAGTGCTCTGTCAAATTCTTCATGCAGTATCATATCTCCCATTTCATCTTCATCTACGTCCTCTTCCATTTCTATAATATTGCCTTCAAGTGCATCGCCCTTGTATAGACCCTTTATATACTCGTTCCACCTTTCTGATTTCCCTTTTTTGCTTAGGACTAGTTTTCCGTCTGCACTCTTGATATTCATACAGGTGGTTCTCTCTTCTCCAAAGGTATCTTTAATTTTCCTGTAGGCAGTATCTATCTTACCCCCAAGTGATACATACTGTTACATCCTTACAATTTTCCTCTTAGCCATCCCTGCTTAGCCATTTTGCACTTCCTGTCGATCTGATTTTTGAGATGTTTGTATTCCTTTTCACCTGCTTCATTTACTGCACTTTTATATTTTCTCCTTTCATCAGTTAAAATCAGTATCTCTTCTGTTACCCAAGAGTTTTACTAGCCCTCGTCTTTTTACCTACTTGATCCTCTGCTGCCTTCACTACTTCATCCCTCAGAGCTATCCATTTTTCTTCTACTGTATTTCTTTCCCCCATTCCTGTCAATTGTTCCCTTACGCTCTCTCTGTTCCTTTATGCTCTCTCTGTACAACCTCTGGTTTAGTCAGTTTATCTAGGTCCCATCTCCTTAAATGCCTACATTTCTGCAGATTCTACAGTTTGAATCTACAGTTCATAACCAACAGATTGTGGTCAGAATCCATATCTGCCCCTGGAAATGTCTTACAATTTAAAACCTGGTTTCTAAATCTCTGTCTTGCCATTATATAATCTATCTGAAATCTTCCAGTGTCTCCAGGCCTCTTCCATGTATTCAGCCTTCTTTCATGATTCTTAAACCAAGTGTTAGCTATGATTAAGTTATGCTCTGTGCAAAATTCTACCAGTCGGCTTCCTCTTTCATTCCTTACCTCCAGTCCATATCCTCCTAATACTTTTCCTTCTCTTCCAATTCCTACTATCGAATTCCAGATCCCCATGAGTATTAAATACTCATCTCCCTTAAATATCTGAATAATTTCTTTTATCACATCATACATTTCTTCAATCTCTTCATCATCCGCAGAGCTAGTTTGGATATAAACTTGTACTACTGTGGTACATCTACATCTACGTGATTACTCTGCAATTCACATTTAAGTGCTTGGCAGAGGGTTCATCGAACCACAATCATACTATCTCTCTACCATTCCACTCCCGAACAGCGCGAGGGAAAAACGAACACCTAAACCTTTCTGTTCGAGCTCTGATTTCTCTTATTTTATTTTGATGATCATTCCTACCTATGTAGGTTGGGCTCAACAAAATATTTTCACATTCGGAAGAGAAAGTGGTGACTGAAATTTCGTAAATAGATCTCACCGCGACAAAAAACGTCTTCGCTTTAATGGCTTCCATCCCAACTCGCGTATCTTATCTGCCACACTCTCTCCCCTATTACTTGATAATACAAAACGAGCTGCCCTTTTTTGCACCCTTTCGATGTCCTCCGTCAATCCCACCTGGTAAGGATCCCACAACGCGCAGCAATATTCTAACAGAGGACAAACGGGTGTAGTGTAAGCTGTCTCTTTAGTGGACTTGTTGCATCTTCTAAGTGTCCTGCCGATGAAACACAAACTTTGGCTCGCTTTCCCCACAATATTATCTATGTGGTCTTTCCAACTGAAGTTGTTCATAATTTTAACACCCAGGTACTTAGTTGAATTGACAGCCTTGAGAATTGTACTATTTATTGAGTAATCGAATTCCAACGGATTTCTTTTGGAACTCATGTGGATCACCTCAAACTTTTCGTTATTTAGCATCAACTGCCACATGCCACACCATACAGCAATTTTTTCTAAATCGCTTTGCAACTGATACTGGTCTTCAGATGACCTTACTAGACGGTTAATTACAGCATCATCTGCGAACAACCTAAGAGAACTGCTCAGATTATCACCCAGGTCATTTATATAGATTAGGAACAGCAGAGGTCCTAGGACGCTTCCCTGGGGAGCACCTGATATCACTTCAATTTTACTCGATGATTTGCCGTCTATTACTACGATCTGCAACCTTCCTGACAGGAAATCACGAATCCAGTCGCACATCTTAGACGATACCCCATAGGCCCGCAGCTTGATTAGAAGTCGCTTGTGAGGAACTGTGTCGAAAGCCTTCCGGAAATCCAGAAACACGGAATCAACTTGAGATCCCCTGTCGATAGCGGCCATTACTTCGTGCTAATAAAGATCCAACTGCGTTGCACAAGAACGGTGTTTTCTGAAACCATGCTGATTACGTATCAATAGATCGTTCCCTTCGAGGTGATTCATAATGTTTGAATACAGTATATGCTCCAAAACCCTACTGCAAACCGACGTCAATGATATAGGTCTGTAGTTTGATGGATTACTCCTACTACCCTTCTTAAACACTGGTGCGACCTGCGCAATTTTCCAATCTGTAGGTACAGATCTATCGGTGAGTGAGTGGTTGTATATGATTGCTAAGTAGGGAGCTATTGTATCAGCGTAGTCTGAAAGGAACCTAATTGGTATACAATCTGGACCTGAAGACTTGCCCCTATCAAGCGATTTGAGTTGCTTCGCAACCCCTAAGGTATCTACTTCTAAGAAACTCATGCTAGCAGCTGTTCGTGTTTCAAATTCTGGAATATTCCATTCGTCTTCCCTAGTGAAGGAATTTCGGAAAACTGCGTTCAGTAACTCCGCTTTAGCGGCACAGTCGTCGGTAACAGTAGCATCGGCACTGTGCAGCGAAGGTATTGACTGTGTCTTGCCACTTGTGTACTTTACATACGACCAGAATTTCTTCGGATTTTCTACCAAATTTCGAGACAGTGTTTCGTTGTGGAAGCTATTAAAGGCATCTTGCATTGAAGTCCACGCCAAATTTCGCGCGTCTGTAAATTTTAGCCAATCTTCGGGATTTCGCGTTCTTCCGAACTTTGCATGCTTTTTCCATTGCCTCTGCAACAGCGTTCGGACCTGTTTTGTGTACCATGGGGGATCAGTTCCATCTCTTACCAATTTATGAGGTATGAATCTCTCAATTGCTGTTGCTACTATATCTTTGAATTTGAGCCACATCTCATCTACATTTGCATAGTCAGTTCGGAAGGAATGGAGATTGTCTCTTAGGAAGGCTTCTAGTGACACTTTATCCGCTTTTTTAAATAAAATTATTTTTCGTTTGTTTCTGGTGGATTTGGAAGAAACGGTATTGAGCCTAGCTACAACGACCTTGTGATCACTTATCCCTGTATCAGTCATGATGCTCTCTATTAGTTCTGGATTGTTTGTGGCTAAGAGGTGAAGTGTGTTTTCGCAACCATTTACAATTTGCGTGGGTTCGTGGACTAACTGCTCGAAATAATTTTCGGAGAAAGCTTTTAGAACAATCTCGGAAGATGTTTTCTGCCTACCACCGGTTTTGAACAAGTATTTTTGCCAACATATCGAGGGAAGGTTGAAGTCGCCACCAACTATAAACGTATGAGAGGGGTATTTATTTGTTACGAGACTCAAATTTTCTCTGAACTGTTCAGCAACTATATCATCGGAGTCTGGGGGTCAGTAGAAGGAGCCAATTATTAACTTAGTTTGGCTGTTAAGTATAACCTCCACCCATACCAATTCACACGGAGTATCTACTTCGACTTCACTACAAGATAAACCACTACTGGCAGACACAAACACTCCACCACCAATTCTGCCTAATCTATCTTATCTGAACATCGTCTGAGACTTCGTAAAAATTTCTGCAGAACTTATTTCAATCTTTAGCCAGTTTTCTGTACCTATAACAATTTCAGCTTCTGTGCTTTCTATTAGCGCTTGAAGCTCAGGGACTTTCCCAGCACAACTACAACAGTTTACAACTACAATTCCGACTGTTCCTTGATCCAAGCACGTCCTGTATTTGCCATGCACCCTTTGAGATTGCAGCCCACCCCGTACTTTCCCAAGGCCTTCTAACCTAAAAAACCTCCCAGTCCATGCCACACAGCCTCTGCTACCCGTGTAGCTGCCAGTTGAGTGTAGTGAACTCCTGACCTATTCAGCGGAACCCGAAACCCCACCACCCTATGCCGTAAGTCAAGGAATTTGCAGCCAACACGGTCGCAAAACTGTCTGAGCCTCTGATTCAGACCCTCCACCCGGCTCTGCACCAAAGGTCCGCAGTCGGTTCTGTCAACGATGCTGCAGATGGTGAGCTCTGCCTTTATCTCGTAAGCAAGACTGGCAGCCTTCACCAAATCAGATAGCTGCTGGAATCCAGAGATAATTTCCTCAGATCCAAAGTGACACACGTCATTAGTGCCGACATGTGCCACCACCTGCAGCTGGCTGCACCCTGTGCTCTTCATGGCATCCGGAAGGACCCTTTCCACATCAGGAATGACTCCACCCGGAATGCACACTGGATTTCTTCCCCTCCTTAGCCGCCATATCCCTAAGGGGCACCATTACGCGCCTAACATTGGAGCTCCCAACTACCAATAAGCCCATCCTCTGCGATTGCCTGGACCTTGAAGGCTGAGAATCATCCTCTGAAATAGGGCAGGCAGCTGCATCTGGCTCAGCCAGAGACAGTACCTGAAACCTGTTTGTCAGACGCACCGGGGAGGCTTTCTGATCAGCCTCCGGGGACATCTTTCGCTGCCTGCCACGCCTTGGAACGACGTCCCAATCAGCCACAGGGGAGGGCTCAGGCCCACTGTAGGCAACAACCGGGGCAACCACAGCGGCAGACCGATCTGGGGACAGACGGGACGAGGTTGACATCCCCGTGATACCCAAGCCCGGCTCCCCACAGTGGTGCCCATTGGCAACAGCCTCAAGCTGCGTGACCGAAGTCAGCGCCGCCTGCAGCTGTGAGTGAAGGGATGCCAACTCAGCCCTCATCTGAACACAACAATCACAGTACCTGTCCATTCTAATCAATGTTGAACAACAGTTACTGAAACACGAGTCCGTGTCTAGATAACGCAAGGGAAACACGCAAAGAATGTATGAACTAACCTGTACAAATGCCTAACGACTGCGCTACAATCTGCCTGAATTTACAATTACAGTAACTAAAACTCGAAGATACACCTCCTATACGAAACTCACACGCAATGTAAGTAAGAATCTACGAAGTAAACACAGAAAAGAAGCTATATACGTATCTTTCTGCGCTGTCGATGTGCACCAACTGGGAGCTCAGGCCACACTGGTAGGTGCGGACTTTGTAACTAACTTGGCTTTACAGTTACTACTTGTAATACACTTGACTGCAGCAAATCGGCTATTCCTTGCACATATGGGTGCCCGATTAACAGAAGTGCTTGATTATTGAGTTTCTGTGAAATTTAGTTTCAACACTTAGGGACTACAGTTTATTAAATCCAAAATTGTATTTAATAGAGAACTTAGTTCTTACATGTGTTTATATCAGTAGTACCATTCGCTGTGAAATGCAGTCTGAATTTTTAGTTTTTGCAGTGATGATACACGACGCCGGCATGCAACCATTTTACAGGCATTGCATCAATACTGCATTTATCTGGTTGTTGGATAGTATATTCCAGGAAAATGTTTGCAGCTTCAGCACCAGCAATGTGAGAAATCATCATGCTGTCTTCTCCTATGCCCTCTTCTTCATCAGTTTCATCATTACTTTTCTGCACAGTTTTGATTATTGCTTCATGTGTTAAAATTTGATCTATCTCACAGTTTTCTCATTTCAGATACTTAGGGACATATTGTTCATAATTTCTCCTCCTGAATGTATAGCATTGCTTAACATTGTAATTAACTAACAACATTGTTTCGCGCATCATTTATGCTTGAGTGACTAGAGGCAGGATGTGGGCCAGGTTACAGTGAGACCAGACAACTGAGAGCCATATTAATGACAGTTAATGTACATAAACTCAAAAAATTGGAGAGAGCTACTTGCAAGGGAAACTCCCCATTGCACCCCTCTCATATTTATTGGTAAGAGGGCCCAGCAGTCAGCCCATCAAAAACTGAACACAGATCAAGCACAAAAACAGGGAGAAGGTGTACTGGACTGTAAAAAAAAAAAAAAAAAAAAAAAAAAAAAAAAAAAAAGAGAGAGAGAGAGAGAGAGAGAGAGAGAGAGAGAGAGAGAGAGAGAGAGAGAGAGAGAGCAGTGAACGGTCCAAGAACAAGAAGTGCAATATAGAGCAGCCGGGGAGAGAAATCGTGTCATGGTTAAGTGGTGACAGTGTTGGACTGCCATGTGGGCAAATCCGCACTCCGCTTTGATAAAATTTGTGTCTGTATTGTGGTGTAACAGCCATTTGCAACAGTGAGGCGTAAGATAGGGACCTATAATGACAGCTGACACTGCACAACTACTGTTACTAGCAGCCGAAAGGAAGTGGCTTTCGAATGGGAACCACAAATGTTTGATGACAAGGCGACAAGTCAACCAAATTCTTGCATCGGTTACGTATTCTTACCACATAAGTCATTTTCTATAACCAGTGTATAGTATGACAACTGCCATAACTACAGAAAGAGAACAAACATTTCAGTGAGCAGACGGACAGTTCATAATGTTGAGGGGGAAAAAGAGGAAGTCTTGAACACGGCTCGCCTGCTTGGCAGTCCAGCACCCTGGCCACTTAACCATGATGCAGTTGCTGATTCAAGCTGCTCTTTATTGTACTTCATGTTCTTGGACCGTTCGCTGTTTCTATTTAGTTTTTCCACAGTTCAGTACTACACCTTCCTGTTTTCAAGCTTGATCTGTATTCAGTTTTTGGTGGACTGTCTACTGGGCCATCTTACCACTAAATCTGAGGGAGATGCAAGGGGGGGTTTCCCTAGTCACTATTTAATAAGCTGAAGGATCGTTAAGTCGAAACAACAAATATTAGCATTATTATCTAGTTCTGTGACAAAAAAATAGAATAATTTTTATCTGTATGTCAACAGCTTATAATATGAAGAAAGTACTTGTAATTTGATGGTAGGTCAGTGGCATGCTCCCATTTTAAAGTCTTGAGTGTTTTGCTATTATACTAAAGGGAAGACACCATTCACATTGCTGTCAGTGTCTGGTGTAGAAAAATTTTTTCTTCGCTGCTTGAATTGTCACTGTTCTCTCCCATATGTATAAGTAAATTTTTGACCCATTCTTTCACAAGGCCTTCATTGTTAGCTTCCTCTACGATTACACTTGCAGTGCTGTCCGCAATTTTTGCCGAGGTCTCACTTGTCTGTTGATTGATAACTTCCATAAGAAGATTCTTAACTTCGGGGTGGTAAATTTTTCCTTGTTTACAAAAACATAATTTTTATTTGCAGTCATACACCTTCAGTGGCATTAAAATGACAGTTGTATGGAGGAAGCTGAACAAGTCTGAACAGAGCAAGTTATGATTCACCCTTCTGCTTTGACCCATGATGACATATTTCAAGTAAATAGCATAGTTTGCACAAGTTAGTAAGACAATGCTGCGTTGGAAATATCTAGCTCGTCTGTAACCTCTTTTTATGAAAAACTTCACTCAGTGCAACATGTAGCTGTGCATATGAGAAGCAGGCCATCTCAGTCCTGTGAAACCTGACCTGAGTGTCTTTTACAATGGTACTATGAATTGTATTGGTCATTTTGCTGTGAGTCTATAACAGAGGTAGCACTGTTATTTACAAGTCTTTTAGAGCAATATTAGCAGCACATTCCACCGTGTGTGTGTGTGTGTGTGTGTGTGTGTGTGTGTGTGTGTGTGTGTCAGCAACAGGATGTAAGGCAGCAGGCAGACAATATGTGTATAATCAGTTGAAATAATTTTGCCAAATCATGACACAAAATGCACAAATCAATTTAAAAAAAGCAGCAATCATAATCTCAGAAGTCTGCGAGATGTCTGTTTTTAAAATAAAAATAATGTTGTTGTACATTACCCACAGTCAGAATCACTTGAAATAATGTTCAGCAACTGTAGCTGAGTCTTCTCTCATTATGTCACGTTTGTTGGCTTTAGACAACTCTCAACCAATCACCCACCTTCATCGTAACTTAAGCCTCAGGCTACACTACAATCCAATGGTCACTACTGTGTTCATCTCCACCCCTGAAATATATATATATATATATATATATATACGAACGAAAGCGCTGGCACGTCGATAGACACACACACACACACACACACACACACACACACACACACACATATATATATATATACAGAGGGAAACATTCCACGTGGAAAAATATTGTTGTTGTTGTTGTGGTCTTCAGTCCTGAGACTGGTTTGATGCAGCTCTCCATGCTACTCTATCCTGTGCAAGCTTCTTCATCTCCCAGTACCTACTGCAACCTACATCCTTCTGAATCTGCTTAGTGTATTGATCTCTTGGTCTCCCTCTACGATTTTTACCCTCCACGCTGCCCTCCAATGCTAAATTTGTGATCCCTTGATGCCTCAAAACATGTCCTACCAACCGATCCCTTCTTCTAGTCAAGTTGTGCCACAAACTTCTCTTCTCTCCAATCCTATTCAATACCTCCTCATTAGTTACGTGATCTACCCACCTTATCTTCAGCATTCTTCTGTAGCACCACATTTCGAAAGCTTCTATTCTCTTCTTGTCCAAACTAGTTATCGTCCATGTCTCACTTCCATACATGGCTACACTCCATACAAATACTTTCAGAAACGACTTCCTGACACCTAAATCTATACTCGATGTTAACAAATTTCTCTTCTTGAGAAACGCTTTCCTTGCCATTGCCAGTCTACATTTTATATCCTCTCTACTTCGACCATCATCGGTTATTTTACTCCCTAAATAGCAAAACTCCTTTACTACTTTAAGTGTCTCATTTCCTAATCTAATTCCCTCAGCATCACCCGACTTAATTTGACTACATTCCATTATCCTCGTTTTGCTTTTGTTGATGTTCATCTTATATCCTCCTTTCAAGACACTGTCCATTCCGCTCAACTGCCCCTCCAAGTCCCCCGCCGTCTCTGACAGAATTACAATGTCATCGGCGAACCTCAAAGTTTTTACTTCTTCTCCATGAATTTTAATACCTACTCCGAATTTTTCTTTTGTTTCCTTTACTGCTTGCTCAATATACAGATTGAATAGATGATGAAACTTACCAAACAAAAGCGCTGGCAGGTCGATAGACACACAAACAAACACAAATATACACACAAAATTCAAGCTTTCGCAACAAACTGTTGCCTCATCAGGAAAGAGGGGAAGGAGAGGGAAAGACGAAAGGATGTGGGTTTTAAGGGAGAGGATAAGGAGTCATTCCAATCCCGGGAGTGGAAAGACTTACCTTAGGGAGAAAAAAGGACAGGTATACACTCGCGCGCACACACACACATATCCATCCACACATACAGACACAAGCAGACATATATATGTCTGCTTGTGTCTGTATGTGTGGATGGATATGTCTGCTTGTGTCTGTATGTGTGGATGGATATGTGTGTGTGTGCGAGTGTATACCTGTCCTTTTTTCCCCCTAAGGTAAGTCTTTCCGCTCCCGGGATTGGAATGACTCCTTATCCTCTCCCTTAAAACCCACATCCTTTCGTCTTTCCCTCTCCTTCCCCTCTTTCCTGATGAGGCAACAGTTTGTTGCGAAAGCTTGAATTTTGTGTGTATATTTGTGTTTGTTTGTGTGTCTATCGACCTGCCAGCGCTTTTGTTTGGTAAGTCTCATCATCTTTCTTTTTATATATATAACAGAGGGAAACATTCCACGTGGAAAAAATATATCTAAAAAGAAAGAAAGTGATGAGACTTACCAAACAAAAGTGCTGGCAGGTCGATAGACACACAAACAAACACAAACATACACACAAAATTGTAGCTTTCGCAGCAAACGGTTGCTTCGTCAGGAAAGAGGGAAGGAGAGGGAAAGATGAAAGGAAGTGGGTTTTAAGGGAGAGGGTAAGGAGTCATTCCAATCCCGGGAGCGGAAAGACTTACCTTAGGGGGAAAAAAAGGACGGGTTACACTCGCGCACACACACACACACACACACACACACACACACACACACACACACACACACACACACACACACATATCCATCCGCATATACACAGACACAAGCAGACAGTGCTTTAGGTAGAAAGTTCCGTGTTGACAAAGATTTCGAAATTGTAACTTCGTTTTCATGTTTCATACTGTCCATTTCTTTGTTGTAGGTATGTTTAGAACCTCTTGTGGAAATTTCAATGCTTTCCTGAAATAGTTTGATGGAGTTTTGAGTAAATTGTCAGTTTGCTGATGTGTAAATCTCATCATACTTTTTGAGCTGAACATCAACATGTTACATGACTGCCAGCGCAGCTAACATCTTACAGATTGTATCCTATCTTATGGGGGCTAAAGATCTCTACTTCACCTAGTACCCACTAGAATAGATAACACACAGCAGTTTAACTGATATGTTATAATAAATTACGACCATGTCCTTTCAGCAGACAACCTCTCGGATCATTTAGGTCATACACTAGTGTTAAAATTTAATACCAAAATCAAACCAAGAAAAGTGTACTAGCACAAGAGAACACTGTCTGCAAACAACATTGCTAAGCTAAAACCAGAAACCTTGGGAATCCGTTATGACTAATCAAAAATAAATCAAAAATAAATGGAACATCTTTGTAGACGTTCTGACTGGCCACATAAATAGTACCATCCCATTACAAAAGTGAGTGTTCAGAAATACACTTTAAAATCAAGATATGTGCCATTAGATGTTAAGACAAAAGATCTGAAAGAAAAAGTGGAAAACATATATAGCTTGCACAGACTGACAACTATGAGTTAAAAAAATCTGCAAGCAGTTCAGGTTGCAGTGCCACGAAGAATTCAGGAGATTAAAAGCAGAAAGAATTAGCCAATAGAAATGAATCTCACATAATGTCTCGAAGTCCTGCTGGTGAATTGTAAATAAAATTAGAAACAACACAATAGAAACTAAAGTTAATAATGTAGAATTCACTTTGAACAATTATGTTATTTCTGACCCCCTTCTTCTTGTAACAATGACTTTATAGATACTCCGAAAATGATACACAGGTTACATTGCAGTCCACTAGTGAACAGAGCTGCAGTACACTACCCGCAGTAAGCACACTTGACATTCTGCAGCTTATTGACAGCCTCAGAAAAAAAATCTGCAGGATTAGATGAAATTTCACCATATCTATTGAAGAAATGTAAATATGTGAAACCATAAGTAAATGTAATACACTAGGTATTTTGTGAAAAGATGAAACTGACTGTAGTCAAACCCTTACACCTAAAGGGGAAACAAAGCATGTTAAGAACTACAGCAAACTGATTGAGAAAACAACATTAAAATTAATCTTGGAACATTACAACAGTGCTGACGTATTAGGTCATTTCCACCATAATTTCAGAAGAAGTCAAAGTACAATGTCAGTGACAGTATAATTTTTTCATTATGTATGTGAAAAAGTAAATGAAAAGCCCCAAGCAGCAGAAGTACACCTAGATCTCTCAAACACTTTTGATAGAGTGCACCATGACATGGTCTTATCAAATATTGTGATGAGTGGTGTCACTGGAAAACTCATGCAAGCTTGAAACTTATTCAAAAGGTAGTCAACACTGTGCAGAAATTATGTATGATAGTGGAGAAATTCTGAGAGGAGATGGTCAAGAATAAGAAATATACATTTTGGCATTTGCGAGGGCTCCATTTTAGATCCATTCCTATTTCTATGTTATGTAAATGATTTCCTGAGTTCTCTAGACGATAAGCATTTGATTACTATATTTATGCAAATGACATACCTGGTTTCTCTTGCGCTGATAGAAACAAATATTATTCACTTTAAACTGTGTAGTCCAAGTTGGCAAAATAGTGTGATTGAAGAAATTCTGCCAAAAATTTGTTTGGAATGTAAACGTTTGGGCTTATACTTTCTTGGAAGCAGCAAGTTCACCATGTCTGCAGAACAGAAGTAACATCCAGTCTATATGTATTCTGAAATTATCACCATTCCTTAGTTCTGAAACCCTAAGGACTGTGTATTTTGCATTAGTATATTCCTCCTTGTTTTAATAGTACTATGCGGTGGGACTTGCAACACAAATACGAAGGAGGTTTTCGTAATGCATATGAGGGCTTTGGGTGGGGATCATAACAAATGTAAAACAAAGAACATGTTCAAAAACTTCTTCGCTAAGTTCAGTATTCTCACACTGTATGCTATGTATATGCTGTATAACTTTATTCAAGTGAAAGAAGGTACTAAGGTTACAAATAGGAACATTGAAATTCACAACCATGATACAAGGCACAGAACAGACTTCCATATGCTTAACAGAAGATTAATGGCAAAATGTGGGAAGATTAATAACAAAAAGCCGCTTTGTCAAAGGAGCTGTTTTTCAAAATTTGTTACCAAATAAACTTAAGATGTTGACGGGGGATGCTTTTAAAAAGTGACTCAAGCAATGACTTCCCAAAAAAGCCTTTTACGCCCAGGGTGTTGTATGAGTGATATGGCTTATTACTGCAGTTAAGGGAAAAAAATTCAGTAATTGGCTCCTGTTTTCTTCCTCTGTCTCTGTTGGATATTTGGTGGTGGTCCCATTTATTTCACGCAGTTTCTCAGCGGCACACACATTTTTCCAACATGTGCTTCTGGTCTCTGGGGAACACAGCTGCAATATCAAACATACAGCCTCACTGATCAGAATGTTTTCCTGATGGGACTGCTGACTTGTAGCCAAAACAAATAACCTGATCTGTATGGGTCCATATGAGATTTCTAGTGGCCTATGAATCATCTTGTCATGGTGCAAGCAAAATGTTTGTGGCTGTCTCTAACTCAGACAGCAGAGTGTAAATAATGCCAACCCAATATAAGTTTGTACTTGTGTTCTTTCTAGGTTATTATTACAGTTACAAACCAATTTTCTGATTATAGTAACAAACATAAGTATACGGAAAAAACATTACATACAACATACCAACTTTACTAAGAAGCATGCTATATAAGAGGTTGCAGCTGTATGATAGGGAAAGAACTTGCAATACTTATTGAGAAAAACTTATGATGTTTTAGAAAATTAAAACTTTTTCCACAAATTCATCAAAAGAATTGAAACAGTGACTTTGTAGCGGGTGTTTCAGTTTGCATCTTATTTTACGTGGGCATGTGGCTGACCTGATGTCTGCTGGAAGATGATAGTGAACAGTCATGCCAGTTTACAAAATTTTGTACAATTTTTGCAGTAAAGTTACTAAACTTACATGTCTACTTAGGGTATGTCAGGATGAATTTTAAATACTGCATGAAATATTTCCTTCTCGGTCCTCATCCCCACCAGTCCCACCTCCCCCCCCCCCTCTCTCTCCCTCTCCCTCTGTTTTAATATATTAAGTCATTGTCTGAGTGTCTTTTAAGTCGTCATTGGGACAGTGTTCCAAGAAGATTGCTTAAAGAAAAAACTTCAGTCTCACTAAGTGCATAGTTCATGTTCTGCAAGTGCATTGATGCCAGCAAGTGCCCTAAAATCAAAATCATTAATATGTTGTGGTATTTGTTTCCCCATTATTTTTACCATAATTCGTTGTTCAAATGTTCACTTGTTTCTACAGCTATCAAGAATAAATAGTGAGTGTAATTTATCTTTGAGAAATTTTAATGTAGTTCTTGCATCTTTTGACTCTTTCTTGTTTCAGTATGACGAAGGATTTCAGCTGTTGTTGGAAATTAAAGATCAACTGATTGATTCATCAACTTTTGAGAATGAACTGTTGCAGCTGGAATGGAAGTTCTTTTTCAGTGTTTATCTTTCTATACCAGAGTGGAAAATACCAACCTCCTACGCACAAGTTGATTGTATTTCAAATGGAGTTGCTGCATTCAAGAGGATAATTGAACTTATTAAACATAAAAGTATGAAATTCCGTCTCTGAAAGTGTGTGATACTGTAACTTACGAGTATATAATCTACTGTAATACATTTTTAATACCAGTCAGAATAATTATGCTACCACAAGTAGTTGACCTTCTAGGTTACCCTTGATGGCTAAGTATTTATGTCACCTAGTTTAAATTTTGTTTTTTTGGCATGTGACTAAAATACACCCCCTCGCCTGCCCAACCTCTCCTTCTAACACATTGTCAGTAGCCACCATTAATGAACTGTGCCTGTAAAAGTGTTTAAGATTTAAAAGCATGAAACACTCCCTCTCAGTCAATCCAGTAATCCTTCCTTGACATTGGGTCTTGGGTGACTTTTCCTGTTCTCTTAAGCCTTCCAAGTCTCTCTTCTGTAACCTCTCATTTCCCCTACCAAAAGGCTAGGCCTAAAAAAATTAGAGTTTTATGTCTGTCATTGTGTTTCTGTCTTGTTCCACACGATGAGCAGATTATCATTTTGTTGGCCACATGTTTAGCTAATTGAACAAAAGTTAACTACTACTGCATGTGAGATGGCAGCAAACAAGACACGCACAAAATGTTATGCTGCCTTTCGAGACCTGAATTTTTTCATCAGACAGAGAGCCGAGGGGTAGAGAAAAATGAAATATTCATATTTCAGGGGGGAATAAAAAGGGCGCAGGACTCTTTAAGTCACAGATGGCACATCTGAACAGAAATGATCAAAATGTGGCACTTTTTTTGTTGTTGTTATTTCATGACACACATTTCTGTTATGCATATTGACATTTTTAAAGAAATAGTAGCTTTGAAATTACCACAGAATTGCACAACAATAATGTTTAAGTGATAGCACTAGCTTTTTAAAACACAGTGGAAAATGCATAAGGAAGTTTCTAAACACAGAAGCTGATAGTCAGTGGTGTTAATAATGGTCTTGCAGACCCCACAGTGTGTGGGGACGTGAGCTCCACATAGACATTACTGACTTATTTAAAAGTGCAATGTAGCTATGGAACCTCATTAAGGAGAAGTGAACAGAAGTGTGCCCGGAAGCATTCAGTGCCCTTTGTGGTTTAATGTTAACAAGGATGATACAGCATGTAGGGGCCACCTTTTCTCATAGCGCATAGATTCCACAAGTGTTATTTTTCTACATAAGCAATGGCTGGTACACCAGCTAGCACTGTGGACTGTGCTATCTTGTTTATTGTGTATATCCTTTGATTGGTGTCGATAACACTTTGCGCTCCTACTGACAATCCCTCAAGTATTTTTGTATGCCTGTGACAGTCACAATGTTACTGTGCAAGTAAACTGATAATAGAAACTGACTCAAACTTTACAATTGTTTACACCAGTTACCTGTCTAATGCAGTTTATTTCTTCTTGCTTTAATGTCAAATGTATTGCTTGTTTTGCATAGGCTGTTTGTAAAGGTATGCATTAAGTTAAAACTACAAATTCTAGGAGCAGGTTATATTTAAGTGATGCCAAAAAGAGAAAATTAATATCCTGCCAAGACTGAGTTAAAAGACATTAAAGATAGATACATTAATCCATTGATCAGCTACATGCCCGGAACATATATAGTAACAAAAGTGAATGCAAAAAAATCGGACAATTTGAAAGTTACAAAATTGAAACCAGTGGAAGACAGTTTGAAAGTTCATAGACGACATGATACCAGCTGTGACAATGAATGTGGTCTAAATTCTGGTGATGTACAATTTGAAAATAGTCCATTAGCAATACACACTGATTCATCACCACTAGACTGTTCTTCACAACTTCAAGATAATCAGCAAAATGCATCTTTTAGCACTGATACAGGATTATTGCAAGGTAAAATGAATGAAGACACTAAACTAAAAATTATAAATAGTGGACCATGCAAACCTCAGGGTCCTTTCCCTGGGGACATTAAGAGCAAAAGATTGTTTAGCTGTGATTATTATTGTATGAGGGTAATCCCAAAAGTAAGGTCTCCTTTTTTTTATGAGTACAGAACTCTGTTTGTGTGGCAGTTGATCGCACTGTTATGAAGAGTGCTTCATGCACTGTGTGTAAACATGCGCACACCGCGCTGAGGTGCTCAGACTTGGCTTGGCAGCCGTTGAGAATGGAGCTCCCATTGGATGTTACCGCCGAGTGCGAATTGCGTGGATTATTCAGTTTTTGAATGCAAAGGGCACTGCGCCAATTGAAATCCATTGCTAATTGATGGAAGTGTATGGTGAGTCATGCATGGATGTCAAAAATGTTCGTAAGTGGTGTAGAGTGCTTGCAGTTGGTCGGATCGAAATTCACGATGAACAAAGGAGCAGGAGACCGTCAATTTCTGAGGAGGCAGTGTTGAAGGTTGAGCAAAGCATGCGTGAAGACCGGTGGATCATCCTGAATGATCTCTGCATGTTTGTTCCTGAGGTTTCCCGAAGCACTGCTCACAGAATTTTAACAGAAACATTGAACTACCGGAAGGTGTGTGCAAGATGGGTGCTACGCATGGTGACTGAGGACCACATGCGGCAACGAGTTGATGTTTCCTGCGCATTTATTCACTGCCTTGCAGCCAAACAGGACAACTATCTGGACACAATTGTCACGGGTGATGAAACCTGGGCATACCGCTTTACACCTGAGACCAAGCAACAATCGCACCAGTGGCGGCATCCTTCTTCGCGAAAGCCGCGGAAATTCGAACAAACGCAGTCTGTCGGTAAAGTCATGACAACCATTTTTTGGGATCGGAAAGGGGTATTTTTGGTCAACTTTATGCCCACTGGGACCACAATTAACACTGACAGGTACCGTGAGACTCTGAAAAAACTCAGACGGGCAATTCAGAACCGGAGAAGAGGAATGTTGAGTAAGGGCGTACACATTCTCCATGACAAGGCTCACCCACACATCACTCGGCAAACCGTTGCTCTACTGCAACAGTTTCAGTGGAACGCAATCACCCTCCCACCCTATAGTCCTGACTTGGCACCCAGTGACTATCACCTGTTCCCTAGGTTAAAAGAACATTTGGCTGGAAAGCGATTCAGCTCCGACGACGAGGTGAAAGAAGAGGTTCATAACTTTCTGAACAGCATGGCAGCGAGCTGGTATGACATGGCCATACAAAAAGTGCCACAGCGTCTACAAAAATGCATCAACAGAAATGGCGATTATGTCGAAAAATAGCTAAATGTTCAAGCTGTAAACTGATGTAAACCATTGTAGAAATAAACAGGTCTATTTACTTATAAAAAAATAGGAGACCTTACTTCTGGGATTACCCTCATAATTATACCACAACAGATCAGAAAATTGAATGAATTTGGCTATGCTATTGCCCTACTTTAAATGCGATATAGTGTGTAGCACACTGATTATTCAAAGGTGGAGAAAATGCATGCCGTGATGGATAAATTAATGGTTTACAAGGTCCAAGCAAGAAAATAAAAGTACATAAACATGCACTATACTTTTAAATGTGTGTGTGTTATTTAAAGGACGTGGAAACATAGTAAAGGCATTAACACACTTTCAATGAAGAGCATGACTAAATGAAAACTATAATTTCTAGAATACTGGATGTAACAAGCACATTATGTCTATGTTAGATTGCTTTCCATGGCCATCATGAATATGAAACAGGGGAACAGAGTGGCAGTTTCTTAATTGTGACATACCTCCTCTTCAGATTTAATCCTCTTCTGAGGGTACATCTTTCAAATGAAGAAATTAAAACAAAATATGTAAGCCTACAAATTTGAAATGAGGTGATAAAACTATTAAATGATTGTGTTTTAAGAATGAATCATCAGTGAAATTAAACAGCAGTCATTCTGTCACCGATTGTAGATCCAATCCATGATATATCAAGAAAAGATCAACTTCTTGTTGTTGTAAGAGATTTGCACTTAGATTTAAACAATCCAGATGTAAGGGAGTTACAAATAAAGGAATCCTTTTTAGGATTCTATGAGGTAAGGGACCATGATGCTGAGATTTTTGAAAAAGTAATAACAACAGACTTAGAGAAGATGAACATACAACTGGATAGATATAGAGACCAAGGATACGATGCTATTGCATCCATGAGTGGCAAATAGGTTTGCAGTCAAGAATCAAAGTACAGTTTATATATTGATCAACACATAATTTTACTTTGGCACTAAATGATTCTGACACGAAAATAGTTTATGTGCAACAGCTTTATAAGAAAGTGGAGCAAATAACAAGTCAGGCTATTTTAGAAGAATTCAGCAGGGACAGGAATATTTTGCGTAAAATATGTGACAAAAAATACAAAAGTTCCAGTTTTTACCAACATAATGCGTAATACACAGTTTTTACAAAATTTATCAGAATATGGCATGTCCTCAGTTTCAGTGTATTTTTTTTTTTTTTAATTTGAAGGCAGCAATTTATTAATATTGATAAATGTAGTTACTTAATGTTGAAATCAGATCTTCACTTTTTCCTCAGGGTGGAGGTATGCATGTAACATTAAAATTACTGTTCTTTCTCGCATAAAGAACTGTTGCCCTGAATGTGGTGTTGGCTGGTAACATTTTTATCTCTCAGAATTAAGTTTCCCAATCCTTTTATGCAACAAATGGTAGCAAAAACTGTTTGAACTGTCAAGATATCTATTACAGTGCTTCAATTACACTGCCCTTTTTTTAAATGTAGTTGTAAATGCAAAAACCACCAAATTGACACTTTAGGTTTGGTATGATTTCTTGTGCAAAGGTGTTGGAAAATGTGACATTGGTGGATAAAACTGTTTCCTCTATTCCAAGTTTGAAGGTATATTGTTTATTGTGCAAAAAGAGCAAAATGGAGTTTTTTGTGTTGAAAATAGTGAACTTTCAATAAACATGAAGACAAAATATTTCACGCTGAGGTGAAGGAAACGTTGAATCGCTCTGGATTTACGCCTTCAAACTAGACTGTCAACTGTTACAGTTGTAGATCCAAGCAAATCTGTATTCACAAACTTATGTTTTGTTTTGATCCTGTGATGATAAAGATGAATTCATCAATGATATGACAGGCAGCTGGTTGTGTGAACCTGGACGAGTAGGTCCCTGGAGTGCAGATATTCTGAACAGATACAAAGTCACTTCAGAAAATAGTGAAATACACAGGAGTGCAAAACTTAAGGACGAAAGTAATTTCTGCATGATGATGTGACACTGCCAAGTAACATAGCTCAATGAAACTTGGACCATAGGTTGAAAGAACTGCTACAGTGTAGTACAAAATGTAACAAAGACAATGATTACACTGAAGTCACCGTGATGTGTGATAGCCCCTGAAACTAAAGAAAGATGGCAGTGCGTGCTCTGCAACAGCTCACATGCAGGCCACTAGGTTGGTAAGAGTCTTGTGATATGGTGTTCCGTTCTTCCACCAGCGTGATTTACAACTGCTGGATGCTCATTGGCGCATGTGGATGTGTTGCAATACATCTCCCCAATGCATCTCACATGTACTTGATGGGTTCTAAACCGAGGGAACGTGCAGGTAAATCCTTTTACCGAATATCCTCTCATTCTAACAAGGGAACCTCCCCATCGCACCCCCCTCAAATTTAGTTATAAGTTGGCACAGTGGACAGGCCTTGAAAAACTGAACACAGATCAATCGAGAAAACAGAAAGAAGTTGTGTGGAACTATGAAGTGAGTAGTCCATGCGTAAGATATGCAATATCAAGGACAGTGTGAGCTCAGGAGCGCCGTGGTCTCGTGGTTAGCGTGAGCAGCTGGGGAACAAGAGGTCCTAGGTTCAAGACTTCCCTCGACTGAAAAGTTTAATTTTTTATTTTCAGTTTATGTGACAAACTCTTATGTTTTCATCACTTTTTTGGGAGTGATTATCACATCCACAAGAAAACCTAAATCGGGCAAGGTAGAAAAATCTTTTTACCCATTCGCCAAGTGTACAAGTTAGGTGGGTCGACAACATATTCCCGTCATGTGACGCACATGCCCTCACCAGTGTCGTATAGAATATATCAGACATGTTTTCCTGTGGAGGAATCGGTTGATCTATGACCTTGCGATCAAATGTTTTCGGTTCCCATTGGAGAGGCACGTCCTTTCTTCTACTAATCGCACGGTTTTGCGGTGCAGTCGCAAAACACAGACACTAAGCTTATTACAGTGAACAGAGACGTCAATGAACAAACGGACAGATCATAACTTTGCGAAAATAAAGAATTTAAAATTTTCACTCGAGGGAAGACTTGAACCAAGGACCTCACGTTCCGCAGCTGCTCACGCTAACCACGGGACCACGGTGCTCCTGGGCTCACACTGTCCTTTATACTGCCTATGTTGGCCATCGACTACTCACTTTGTATATTTTGCTTATTTTTTCATAGTTCCACACAACTTCTTCCTGTTTTCTCGATTGATTTGTGTTCAGTTTTTGAAGGCCTACCCACTGTGCCAACTTATAACTAAATCTGAGGGGGGTGCGATGGGGAGGTTCCCTTGTAAGAGCTCCTCCATCTCCGCTGTTTGATGTGGTCACACATTGTCATCCATAAAAATGAAATCAGGGCTAAATGCATCCCTGAAAAGATGCACATGGGGAAGGAATATAGTCTCACAATAACATCGACTGGTGAGTGGTCTGTTTTCAGTGATTTGCAGGTCAGTATTCGCATACAACATTATGCTTCCCAAACCACAACACATGGACCATCAAAATGATCATGTTCAACAATGTTCCTTGGTACATTGTGTGTTCCCACTTCTCGCCATATGAGGGTGCGTCAAGAATCACTACTCAGACTGGATGTGCTCTCATCCGAGAAGAGCAGCTGACTGCCCTTCTCGTTGGTCCAATCAGTCCCTATGCTGTTGGCACCATTGCAAATGGTGCTGCTGATGTGTCAGAGTCAAGAAAACATGATGTACTGTTCATTGGGCAAAGAGACCACTCCCCTGCAGTCACATTGCCACTATGGAGTGTGAGATTGTGTGCCTTGCAGTCTTGTTAAAAATGTGGTTGAAATTGCACCCACTGTTTGCATGGGTCCATCTACTGCCGTAGTTGACTGTTGGCGACCACCTCCTCTCCGTAGGGCAGCAGTGCCTTTAGTTCGGAATGGTCCCCATGCATGCGAAACAATGCTGTAAGCAGTACCAAACTCCTGGGCCACACTTGTCACACTTCATTCTTTTCCAGTTTCCCAGTAATTCTTGCTCATATTACGTCATCCAGATGTTATCTCCAGGCCATGTTGTAAACAACGAATACCACCACAGGCCAATATAACTGCTTGTTGATTGACACACGCTGTCTTTCCCCATTCTTTCAACTGCCTTGTGTTGCAGGGCCACCCCCATATTTTAAAGAGCTGTGTAGTACCTTTCCATGTGAGCAAAAAATGTGGTTATTTTCGAAAATCTGGTGTTACAATGATTACAGTTTGGCTTCCGTGATCAAATACTGGCTCGGAGCAGCAATTCCCACATTATAGTGAAGGGTTGACAATTTATCAGCATAATTTATCAGAAGAGAACTTGACTTTAAGGCAGTGCTTTGATTTTAAAATTTTTCCACATTTTATGGTTATGAAGTTATTTCTTCTTTAATTGAATGGGTGCAGAAGATTTAACGTAAAAAGTTTAGTTTTTTATATAATGTAAATAAATGAGATGTGTGATTGCTATAAATATGATGTAATTGCAACAGATAGGAATATATTAATTTACAACATAACATTGAAAAAATCATGTAATATGACAAAAACATAGAACATAGTCGGAAAAAAAGTCGGTAAATAAAACTGAAATTGGAAGAAGGAAAACACTAATCCAAGCAAGAAATGACATCAAAATGGTCTAAGATATAAGATTTTTCTTGCCGCTACCCATAAGTTATTTAACATACATTGAAAATTTCACTAAGAGCTTTGCAAATTCTGTTATTTGATACTGAGATGTGCACAAAATTTAGTGAAATTACCAACAATTAACTGTAATTGTATATGTTATCCATAAAGTAAGTACCATTGGAAAACTCGAAATTAATTAAAAAATCCCCCCCCCCCTCTTTTTTCTCCAAGATACAGATCTATAATGTTGAGTTTGATCCTCTAACCATTCTTTGTCCTTCACTGTAGTTGTGATGAATGGATACTTCAATGGTTTAATGGTATCTTTGCCTACAAAATGTGAGATTTCGTTTAAGATTCTTTATAATGGTAATGTAATAGAGGGAAGTCCACATCACTTTCATGCATCTTAGTCGGGAAAAGTATCATAAATGGTTACAAGATATACAAGTGTGAGAAGTGGAGTGCAAGCTCAATTGCAGATGTAGATTACTGAGAAATTGAAAGTCACAAAACACCATAAGCAGACAATAAATGCCTCAAAACAAAAACAAAAAGAGGAAAAGATTCCAAAATGTAGATAGCAAAGAGCTGGGGGTGGTAGCTCTGACGCATAAATAAAACATAAATGGATTCTTGAAGAGCTCTCCACACAATAGCATACACAAAGCACAATTTTGTAAAGATAATACTCGATACTTCACCACATCCTTTCACTGCCTCTTTTTCCCAGAACTACCCTGCATGCTGACTTGGCCTCTTGCTCCAGACACTGCTCTGTGTACTGCTCTGGCCTATTGTGCTGGGCGAAGCCCCATGTGCTACTTCAACCTGTATCTCCTGTCACTGCCCTGCATACTGTCACGACCTCTTCCTCTGGGCACTCCTCCACATACAGCCTCGGCCTCGTGCTCCAGGCCCTCCCCCACACGTCGCCTCAGCTTCTTGCTCCAGGCCTTCCCCCACTGGTCACCACAGCTTCTTTCTCCGAGCTGTCCCCCATATGTCACCTCGGCTTCTTTCTCCGGGCTGTCCCCCATATGTCACCTCGGCTTCTTTCTCCGGGCTGTCCCCCACATGTCACCTCGGCTTCTTTCTCCGGGCTGTCCCCCACATGTCACCTCGGCTTCTTTCTCCGGGCTGTCCCCACATGTCACCTCGGCTTCTTTCTCCGGGCTGTCCCCACATGTCACCTCGGCTTCTTTCTCCGGGCTGTCCCCACATGTCACCTCGGCTTCTTTCTCCGGGCTGTCCCCACATGTCACCTCGGCTTCTTTCTCCGGGCTGTCCCCACATGTCACCTCGGCTTCTTTCTCCGGGCTGTCCCAATATGTCACCACGGCGTCTTTCTCCGGGCTGTCCCCCACATGTCACCTCGGCTCCTTTCTCCGGGCTGTCCCCCACATCACCTCGGCTCCTTGCTCCAGGTCATCCCCCACATGTTACCTCAGCTTCTTGCTCTGGGCCTTCCCCCATTTTGCCTCGGCTTCTCGCTCCGTGCCCTCCCCCACACACTGCCTCGGCTTCTTGCTCCGTGCCCTCCCCCACACATCGCCTCGGCTTCTTGCTCCACGCCCTCCCCCACACGTCGCCTTGGCTTCTTGCTCTGCACCCTCCCCCACACGTCGCCTTGGCTTCTTGCTCTGCACCCTCCCCCACACGTCGCCTCGGCTTCTTGCTCTGCACCCTCCCCCACACGTTGACTCGGCTTCTTGCTCTGCACCCTCCCCCACACGTTGCCTCGGCTTCTTGCTCTGCACCCTCCCCCACACGTCGCCTCGGCTTCTTGCTCTGCACCCTCCCCCACACGTCGCCTCGGCTTCTTGCTCTGCACCCTCCCCCACACGTCGCCTCGGCTTCTTGCTCTGCACCCTCCCCCACACGTCGCCTCGGCTTCTTGCTCTGCACCCTCCCCCACACGTCGCCTCGGCTTCTTGCTCTGCACCCTCCCCCACACGTTGACTCGGCTTCTTGCTCTGCACCCTCCCCCACACGTCGCCTCAGCTTCTTGCTCTGCACCCTCCCCCACACGTCGCCTCGGCTTCTTGCTCTGCACCCTCCCCCACACGTCGCCTCGGCTTCTTGCTCTGCACCCTCCCCCACACGTCGCCTCGGCTTCTTGCTCTGCACCCTCCCCCACACGTCGCCTCGGCTTCTTGCTCTGCACCCTCCCCCACACGTCGCCTCGGCTTCTTGCTCTGCACCCTCCCCCACACGTCGCCTCGGCTTCTTGCTCTGCACCCTCCCCCACACGTCGCCTCGGCTTCTTGCTCTGCACCTTCCCCCACACGTCGCCTCGGCTTCTTGCTCTGCACCCTCCCCCACACGTCGCCTCAGCTTCTTGCTCTGCACCCTCCCCCACAGGTCTCCTCTGCACCCTCCCATGCATGTCACCTCGGCTTCTTGCTTCGTGCCCTGCCCCTCATGTCGCCTCGGCTTCTTGCTCCGTGCCCTGCCCTGCATGTCGCCTCGGCTTCTTGCTCCGTGCCCTGCCCCGCATGTCGCCTCGGCTTCTTGCTCCGTGCCCTGCCCCGCATGTCGCCTCGGCTTCTTGCTCCGTGCCCTGCCCCGCATGTCGCCTCGGCTTCTTGCTCCGTGCCCTGCCCCGCATGTCGCCTCGGCTTCTTGCTCCGTGCCCTGCCCCGCATGTCGCCTCGGCTTCTTGCTCCGTGCCCTGCCCCGCATGTCGCCTCGGCTTCTTGCTCCGTGCCCTGCCCCGCATGTCGCCTCGGCTTCTTGCTCCGTGCCCTGCCCCGCATGTCGCCTCGGCTTCTTGCTCCGTGCCCTGCCCCGCATGTCGCCTCGGCTTCTTGCTCCGTGCCCTGCCCCGCATGTCGCCTCGGCTTCTTGCTCCGTGCCCTGCCCCGCATGTCGCCTCGGCTTCTTGCTCCGTGCCCTGCCCCGCATGTCGCCTCGGCTTCTTGCTCCGTGCCCTGCCCCGCATGTCGCCTCGGCTTCTTGCTCCGTGCCCTGCCCCGCATGTCGCCTCGGCTTCTTGCTCCGTGCCCTGCCCCGCATGTCGCCTCGGCTTCTTGCTCCGTGCCCTGCCCCGCATGTCGCCTCGGCTTCTTGCTCCGTGCCCTGCCCCGCATGTCGCCTCGGCTTCTTGCTCCGTGCTCTGCCCCGCATGTCGCCTCGGCTTCTTGCTCCGTGCCCTGCCCCGCATGTCGCCTCGGCTTCTTGCTCCGTGCCCTGCCCCGCATGTCGCCTCGGCTTCTTGCTCCGTGCCCTGCCCCGCATGTCGCCTCGGCTTCTTGTTCCGTGCCCTGCCCCGCATGTCGCCTCGGCTTGTTCCGTGCCCTGCCCCGTATGTCGCCTCGGCTTCCTGCTCCCAACCCTCCCCTGCATGCTGCCCTTGGCTTCTTGCTTCTCCGGGCCCTCCTCCGCATGCCACCTCAGCTTCTTGCTCTTGGAAATCCCCACCATCACGCGTCGCCACGGCTTCTCGCTCTGTGCACTCCCACGCATGTCGCCTCAGCTTCTTGCTCCTGGCCTGCCCCCATCTGACACCTCCCCTTCTTGCTCTGGGTCCTCCCCTGCATGCCGCCTCGGCTTCTTGCTCCAGTCGCCTCCTCACATTCCACTCCGGTTTCTTACTCCACATGCCGCCCTGCACTCTGCCTCAGCTGCTTCTTACGGGCACTGCTCCACATGCTACCTTGACTTTTTGCTCCAGGCACTATCCTGCACACCTCATTGGCTTCTTACTCCAGGCGCCACCTCACATGTTGCCTCCTGATCTGCGCTCCAGACCCCTCCCTCCCACTTCCATTTGCTGCTCTTGTTTCTTCTTCCCTATCTCCTCCCCCTCTTGCCTCTTGATTAATGAACTATTAAGTAGCTTGTCGTAAAATCTTATTAGTGATATGAAATAGAATTTTGTTCTCAATAATTATTTAGTTAATTTTGCAGCCATGTATAGGTTGAGAAGTCTGGTTAATAGTTTCTAGATTGCTTCATTATTCTTGAATTTTAATGTTTTCAAATGATTTCTAAGGAAAGATAGAACACTTTAGTTAAAACCAAGCAAGATGGTGGTGAGGTTCTCACTCTGAAGGGGAAGACTTCAACTGTCTATCCAGTCATACAGATTTAGGTTTCCCATGATTTTCCTGAATTGTTCCAGGCTAATACCAGATTGGTTCCTTTAAAAGTACATTGTCAATTTCCTTCCGCATCCCTGAAACATTCCGTCTCTAATGTCGATGGGATGTTAAAGCATAATCTTCTTTCATTAAGTTAAATTTCATCTAATTGTTCTTTTCCAGGAACTGACTTAAAAATACATGCAAGGCTGTTATGCATGTTGATGGATGTTGCAGATTGGCTTGTTGACATTCATCTCTGTCTGTACTGGACACTTGATGTTTACCAAATATTAAGAGAACTTCTGGTAATAACACAGATTGCTGGTCTTTCAACAAGGTAAATATTTTCTGTGTAGTTATTTGTAATTGTGCTAATAACAAATTTGAACTGTAACATTGTTGACAGTTTCAAGTTTTGTTGTTTTATTTTCCATGGGTAACTCATCATGAAGCAAAAAAGTCTTCATTGCTCAAAAACGCGAAGTAAGAGTAATATCTGGTGCCTGCCCATGATCATCTTCTAGACACCTGTTTAAGGACTTGGGCATTCTGACTACTGCTTCACAGAATATTTATTTCCTCATGAAGTTTGTTGTAAATAATCCAATACAGTTCAGAAGGAACAATCATGTTCGTAGTTCCGGTACCGGAATGAAAAATAGTATTCATTACTCTCTGTTAAGGTTTTCTTTAGCTAAAAAGGGGTGCACAACAAATTTTGATCACTTACTTGGTGATATAAAATGTATTGAAAGACAGCCAAGTAAAATTCTGTAGAAAAACATCTGTACACTTAAAAAAAAAAAAAGCTGCTAAGTGTTTAGCATGCAGGCACATTTGCAAATTAATTTGTAACAAGAATGTAAAATGACTCGTTCCACACATCATTAAAATTTATGTATGGATCATTATCCATGAAACAAGAAATCTACTCTCTGCTCTAATTCTCTGTACTCCTTTCTGTGACGACATGTCAAATATAAACTGAAATTTAAATCTGGTTGCTATGGTAGTGGACTGAAATGGACATGACCTTGACAGGATGTTGGGGGGGATGTCTGAAATAGCATTGTGAGGCTGTAGTTAGTGTGACACAACCACTCAAGTCAGGCCACCATTTGCAACCAAGAAATACATCTGTTGCTTTGCACATAATCACCAAGTTTCTTGCAAAAGAAGATCCCAAACCTGTGAAAATTTTTAGGAAGCTCTGTGTACAGTTTGGGAAGAAATACTTTTGAAGCTCCAAGTATGTGAATGGAATAAAACATTTGTGGCAGGATGGGTCACTGTGGAAAATGTACGCCCACCAAAAACAACCACAGACAAGCATGTCACCAGAAAACATTTATACTGTACAGGACCTTATTGCAGAAGATCTACACACAAATCTTTCCGAAGTTGCTTTGAGTTACTTAATCCCTTTTACTCCAGTGTGGAGCATAGGTCACATATTAGAGCTCTCCATCTGACGCTGTCTGTTGCCATCTTTTTGATGTTACTCCAGGAGTGGCCCAGTGGCTGCCACTTCAACTTCAACAGTCCTGCGCCAGGTCGACCTCGGTCTGCCTCTCCTTGTGGGTTCCATTCTAAAGCCTGCTTTGGAATATGTTGCGGGCCTCTTCTCAGGGTGTGTCCGATCCATCTTCATTTCCTTTCTTTTACAATTATCTTGGATTTACATTGTTGGGTGCGTTGCCATATTTCTTGGTTTGAGATAACATTTGGCCACCGTACTCCCAGTATAGTTCTCAAACATTTATTGATGAAGGTTTGTACTCTTGTTTTAATTTGTGCTGCCACTTTCCACATCTCACACCCGAAAAAGAGAACAGATTTTACATTTGAGTCAAAGATTTTAAGCTTTGCCTTCAACAAAATTTCATGAGATGTCCAAACTGGTCGCAGCTGGGCAAATGCCCCTTTTCCCTTTTTGATCCTACTTTCGACGTCTTCTGTCGCCCCTCCACTTTTGGAATCAATACTTCCCAGATAACAAAAGCTCTCCACCTGCTCAATCTCCTCTTCTTTCACGGCTAGTACATTCTTGTTCTTACTGTTCATCCTAAGCTCTTTAGTCTTAGCCATGTTTATTTTTAATCCAACTCTCTGAGCTTCTGTTTCCAATTCCTTAAGCTTCTCACTCATATCCTTAAAAGTGTGGGACAGAAGGCAGATGTCATCCGCAAAGTCCAGGTCCTCAAGGCTATCTCCATTGTATACTTCTCCTTTTCTCTCGAGTTACCTACTTCATGACACCATCTAATGTCAGCAAAAACAGCAGTGGTGAAAGCAAACAACTCTGCCTTACTCCAGAATTAAAATGAATGGTTCTGAGAGATTTCCATCCTGTTTCACCTGGCAAGTATATTCTCTGTACATGGTCTTCACGATGCTGATGATCTTTGGAGGTACTCCGTAACTCTGCATTGTTTTCCAGATGGCTTCACACTGCACACTATAAAGGCTTTTTCAAAGTCAACAAAAGCCAGATACAAAGGAGACCAGTATTTCATGGATTACTCAATAATGATGCTCATGGTGTTGATTTGGTCTGTGTGCATGATCTGCTTTCTCTGAAACTAGCCTTTTCTTTCCTGAGCTTACCATCCATGGCCACTCTGAGACGGTTTAAAACAATCCTTGAAAATACTTTACTGGGTATTGACAAAAGTGTGATGTCGTGCCAGTTGTGGCACTTTGTAAGGTCTCCTTTCTTGAGCAACTTGATAAGGATTCCTTTCCTCCAATCTTCTGGGATGGTTTCTGTGTTCCAGATTTCTTGGGACAGGGGCAGTAACATATCTCCTGTTACTTCATAGTCTGCCTTGAGCATTTCCGCCACCATGCTGTCTACACCAGGTGCCTTGTTATTCTTGCAGCTTTTAAGAGCCTTGATAATTTTGCTCTTGCTGGAAGGGTGAGTATTGATTTGCAGTGCAGGTGCTTCCTGTTGGTCTAGTTCCTCCTGCTCTTGTTCTTGATGGATCAGGGTCATATGGAACACCTCACCGAAATATTCCTTCCATCACTTTAGCTGCTGCTCGCTGTTGGTCAACAGTTCACCCTCTTTCAACTTCACTGGCTTACTTTCGTTAAAGCTTTTCTGTTAGGTGATATTATATAGCGCTTTCAAATTGCCCCTTTCTGCTGCCTGTTGAGCTCTTTCTGCAAGCTGCTCTACCTGATTTCTTCTATCAGATCTAGCACTTCTCTTCACTTGCTGATGAACTTCATTGTACCTTGCCCTAAGACATTGTTTTTTTTTTCATTGTCCCTACTCTGGTTGATCAAGGCCTTTATTTCTCTTCAATCTTCTGCCATATATGATCAGATATCCATGGCTTCCTTCTGGTGTCCTGGAATCCTAATACCTTCTCACTGGAATTTAGGAAGGTTTTCTTGATTTTATTCCACTTCCTCTCCACTTGTGTACTTGCCTCTTCCTCACTTCGATCCTCCACCTCCAACTTATTATATCGGTTTTTCAACTCCTGCACAAACTCTTTTCTTATGTCTTTGTTTTGAAGTTTTCTAACAGTGAATCTTTTCTGCCTGCAATTTGCATCTTGATGACCAGTAGCAGCAATCTTTAACCATACTTCAGTTATTACAAGATGATCACTTCCGCTGTCAGCACTTCTTCTGTTTCGGACATGAGGAAGGGAACACCTCCACATCTGGCTAATTGAAAAATGAAAAAATGATCGATCTGATTTTGTGTCTTGCCATCTGGTGAGAGCCATGTTATTTTATTGAAGAGTTTGTATGGGAACACCAGTCCTCCAATAACCAGCCTGTTGTTAAGGCACATATCAATAAAACTCTCTCCGTCATCATTTTGGACTCCAGCCTCGTGTTTTCCCATAACTTTCTCTAAGCCTTTTTGTGTCTTTCTTTTTGATCCTGGCTAGAACCTCTCCCAAATGTCCATAGAAATTGTCTTTTCCTTGAGTGTCTGCTTGTTCTGTGGGTGCATAACACCACACAAGATATGTATTTCTTACTCGGTCTTGAGTTACGCTGTAATAATCTGACCTGAGATTGGCTTCCACTCTAATAAGCTTCATCTTGCTTCTCTTGCCAGTAGTATGCCCATTTTCACAGTCTTCTCTTTCCTCTTTTGCTGACTACAGAAGTATCTTCCCATCTCTCAACCTGAATTCCCCAAAACCATTCCATCGTGTTTCGCTCAGTCCAAGTATCCTCAGTTTGTATCGTTCCATCTCCCTAGAGACTTGTTCCAGTTTTCCTGACTCGAACATCGTTCTCACATTCCGAAACCCACTCTTGTCCTTGTTTTCAAGCCATAGGAGGTCCTCAACAATAAGTCTGTCTGGTTTGCTCTCTTGTGTGTTTCAGTAACGGTATAATTTTTAAGAGCCGGGGTTGTTAGCCCCACGCCCAATACCCAACCTGTAGTTCCAGGATTTGTATTAGGTTTACTCCCCTAGGGAAGCTGGCTTCACTACGCCTCTAGAGCCCTCCCTGCCCTTTTTATGGGACACACTTCGTCTTGCTCCTTAGTCGAGACCAATCCGGCTTGGATGACCCTGCCAGTAGCTACGCTACTGCCGACATAGCTCTCGACTTCATGGAAGCATGCAAGCCCTCCCGCCTGGCACTGAAGTTGCCTACTACAAGGTGGTGTCCCCTATGACGGAAAGTTGCTTTGGCAGAAGGAGTAAGCTCTGGAAGTGGCCATCGTCACTGATGGTGATTCTTCTGCATGACAATTCAAGGCTGCACTCTGCTGCATTAACAAAGGAAAAACTGGAGGAAAGTCATTGCACGATTCTGGAACATTCTCCTTATAGCCGAGATTCATCACCCTGCAAGTAGCATATTTTTTGATTCCTCAAAGAAGTACTTGGAGGACAACAGTTCGATAACAAATGCAGCAGTAGTTAATTTCATTTATGAGTGGTTGTCACATGTCCCTTTTCTTTCTTTGAGGATGGTATTTGTGTGGCCAGTTAAATGGGGAAAATTTGTAGCAATGTAAGGAGAGTAGGTAGAAAAATCAGGTGGGTGTATTTTTTGTTCAGGTTGATTCATTAAAGTTTAAAAAAAAATCAAGTTCATAATGGAGTTCCCATCATATGAACTGTAACACTGTCATTTATATTGCCAGAAATTTGCTCAATTTTCTTTTTATGTTCCTCTGAATTATGAGGTATCTCAGGTGTACTAATAATTTAATGTCTGGTCTATAGACATGCTGGATAGTATATGGTACAACCTTTTTGTTACACCTTTCTAGGGATTTTTAAACATTGTGTGAAATGTGGGGGAAAAGTAAAAGATAGAAAATAACTTTTTCAGCATGTAACCTGTAAAACATCACTGTATTAATTATACTGACTTGTAATGGAGGACCATTAGACTAACGTAAATTTGATGTACCATTATGAACACATCTGTTTTTTTTTTTACCAAGAAACCTATGCCTTCATCAAAAATACATTCCAGAATTGTAGTCCATTTTAACTTATTGTGATGAATTTCTTCTATATGGTTTTCAATTTCTTGAACGTAGTGGAAAGCTTTGCTGTCCACACCTGCATCTTTCTTGTGCATAGACACAGAAGATTTACAACTTTATCATAAACATGAAGGAAATCTTACACTGGATGATCTAATTGCTGCTTTTCCCACAATGAAGTGATGATACTTTCACAATCATCATCATTTCATAGATATGCTAGGAAGAATCCATTTTCTTCATTTCTTTTTTTGAAAGACCCAACTGTCCAGAAGCAGTTGTGGTGGTGGACTCCTTAACCTCCATCCATGACTTCATGTAAGGCGGGGAATCTAGAATCGAAATTCTAAAGTAGGCAGGATTCTTTCCAGCTTCCACAGAAGTGAATACCTTCTGTACACTATATCTTTTAAAATGTGTTTGAAAAGTGTGGATAGTTCCCAAATTCAAGGGCTGCAACGTGCTGGTGCAGATTGTTAGCAAGAACTCTGAACTGCATATTCCGTAAATTTACATTTTTAGGGTGTGCAGGGCAGCAATCTAGAAATATGAGAAATTTTCTGTTTCAAGCTCCCATTTTTGAATCAAGACAATGCAACTGTTTTCAGATAGTTTTGATGTCATCCATGCTTCATGATTGGCACTGTAGTTTGTGGGCAAAGTATTCATATTTTTAAAACAGGAAAAGACATTGCAATGCCTGTGTTATTGTGAATACAATGAAAGTTCCTTCGGATAGGTATCTTCAAAATTATAGTCAGCTGTTCACCAAAAGTTCTTAAGTTCACACTATTTTCTTCCCCACATACAGTTTTGTATGCCACATTATATCACTTCTGACAATCCACCTATTAGATCTGCAGAAATTTTCATTCTGAATGTATTCCTTTAGCACCTTTTCACGTAACATCATGCCGTTATCAGGATGTTGGAAGCACATGCTTTCTGAAACCTATTCATCATCATCCCAGCTCCACATGTTTCAAGTAACTTGCATAATGTCTTCCCCTTTTCATATTTGATCCACTTCTATTTGCACTTTTTAAAACTGAGTTTTTGTTTTAACTGATGGTATTAAGTGTGAACCCAGGTATTCCTAAATTCTTTGCAAGTGAGACATGTTCCACGATGAGATTCAACTTTCTCAAAAAAATTTATTTGCTTTTCCATCAAGAGTCTTCATATCTCTTGTTGTAATAAAACTGTAATAGTAGAACACTATATTTCTACGTAAAACAAACACTTAACAACACAAAATGTCATTTACAAAATAACGCTATGAACGATGCTGCACGCATTTAAAACACACTGCACAGTGGATTATGGAAGTAGCCCCTCGTAAGAGAATACCAGTGCACATGTGACAGATCGTTATCCCCTAGGTTCTGTCTTTTCTCAACATATTCATTCATTTGTTTAACATCATCTTTCAGCTGAAGTAATTTTTGGTTGCCTTCTGGGCTTAAACTTAATGCCCAAAATTTTTTCTGTAGTGCATACCAACTAGGGAAGGGCATCATAAATAACTCGTACTGCAAGCAGCATTGAATATCACCTGTGGACAATATCTGCGTAGTCTCATACATACATTTAAAAGGCAATGCAGTAACCAATCTTACATAGTATAGTCTTTAACCCTAGGACTCACTCTGCTAAAATTTCCTTAGTACTCCATCTGGGGTCATACATGACCCCAATCAATATATAATTGACTGTGTGTACTAATCATTCAGAGAACAACGTACTGTTGTTTAATACTGTTTGTTTACATTTTATTTATTATTTAGACACATTTCACAGCTTTTTTAACAGGTATGTACGTAGTAGAATTAAATTACATATGACAGAGTAATTACATATCAGAAGTTACAATATTACTCTAAGTCATAATTTGTTTCACTCATAAATGTTTCACAATGGCTTGAAATTTACAGAAAATGTGATGAACAACTCAACAGGAAACATAATTCTAACCCGATCCCTGCTTACCGGTACTGCACGTTCATCTTCTCCACTGTCATCATTTTCAGCAAGAATATCATTTTCTTCTAATTCATGTAAACAAATTTCATCACTTTGGTCTACCTGTGTCTTCGGCGTCACTACCTCCTGAATCACTACTGCTACGAAATAAGTCTTCCGTAGCTTGTTCTACACTATAGCCAGGAGCAAAACGTATTCCATCCATGCTGAAATTACACTGTAACAACAAACGTACAAACGAACGTCCCATTTGAGGTTAGTTCTGAGTAACACCTGAATAACACCTGAATTCAGTGTTACCAACTCAAAATACCTAAGAAAGAGATTGTTAGTTGATAATCTATACATTCTATGAATGTTACATATAATCTATCTGGGGTCATAATTGACCCCAACAGTAGTTTTTTGTTAATTATTGACTTAAATGTTGCGTCAAGCGCTCTAAAAATTTTTGTGAGAGAACTACAATACTGTGTGGTAAAAGTCATAAAATTCTGGATTTTTACAAGAAATAGAAATATTATTTTATCCATAGTAAAGATGATTGGGGTCACCTATGACCCCAGAGTGAGTCCTAGGGTTAAGTACCCTTTTGATAGAGCCCCTGACACCACAGGTATCACACTGCTGATGCCTGAGCTGCTAGCTCCCCAAACATTCCAAGGAATAGAAACTCATCTTCTTGGGGTATCAGAATTCCCAGCAATGGCTGTTGTGAGAGATGATCTTCATTGCAGCTAGGTGGCCCCGTGGGGAGAGCCCTGAATCAGAGTTTGTGGCATCCGGGCAAAAAGACTCTCAGATTATACCAAAACAATGGCCGATGATACAGTTCTCTCATCAGACAGGTATAGAAATTTCAATGCAAACAGTTACAATCCTACTACTTTCCCTACCAGGGCTACCCCATGGAGTGAAAGACGAGCCAGCCAATTGGGAAGAAAACAAAATTCATCCAATACTTGTTATGTACTCGAAAAATAGAGATTTTTCCTTAGACAAACCCATTATTTTTTGTGGAACACATTGAAGATAAATTTGAAGGAACACATTGAAGATAAATTTGAAGGACTTGAGTCATTGAGAAAAATGCACAGTGGATCATATCTGATTAAAGCCTCCTCTTCTGTGCAATCTACAGCTCTTCAGGCATGAGAACTACTGGGTGACATACCAATGACCATTATTCCACATAAAACTTTGAATAATATCCAAGATGTTATTTTCCACAGAGACCTTGCAGTCCAGGCAAACAAGACACTATGGGCTAATCTCATACAGCAAGGTGTTCATTTTGTCTGAATCATACAACAGTATCCCAAGGATAATCAAACAGATACAGGCACTTTAATTGAATATTTGAAGAAAATGTACTCTAAGTGAAAGTTAGTCATAGTGAACAGGTATGATGATAAACTTTACATCCCACCATCTATGAGGTGTTTACGATGCTTATTCTGTAATAATATGTAATCCTGCTGCAAGGTGCAACTAAAATGCAGTAATTGTGGACGATCACTGCACAAAAGTAGTCCTTGTGAACAACCCCCTTTTTGTTTCAACTGTACAGAACACCATTCTCCTCATTCACCAAATTGCCCATTCTTTAATAAAGAAAAGAAGATACGTGAGTATAAGTCTATTGACCACATGTCATATACCTAGGAGAAAAATAATAATAATAATAATAATAATAATAATAATAAAGGCCTACATCCTATTGACATTACCCATTATGAGAAAGTTGCAGCAATTTCCAGCCGCCCCCCCCCCCACCCCCTCCCCAGTTTTTGCCCTTCTTTCTTATGGTCCCCATGGCAGCGCCTTCAGGAACTACTTTCTGCACACAGCTGGAAAAGTAGCTTCCTCCTCCAGTGCCTACTGGTGATAGGGCTCCCTCACATAACCATTCTATGCGGAAACCTGTAAGTCAGAGGCCCGATGTCAGCGAGTGACTAAAAGAGTCATGGCCTGTGGATGTCAGGGCACCCTGCTCTTCATTTGTCCCTTTGCTTGCTGTGAATAGGCCATCAAAGACTGGGCTGACTTACACATTGGGTGCTCCAAAAAGGCAACTGGCAGTTGTACCCCTCTGCTGTTATCTTTGCCCCCTCTCTGTCAGATATCATAGTCGAGGTCCGATGCGATCACCTGCACTGCTAACCTCCTTTCTACAGGTTTCTTCCATCACACGGATGCTTTGGTGGACCAAAGACATTGCCACAACAATTCAGGATCATTGTAGCCTCTTGCAATGTCTCAAGCAGCATCCTTCATAGGTTGGTTGCTCTTCCCACTTTTTTTACGACTCCACACTAAGGCTCCCTATCTAATTCATCGCAGTAACATGGTTAGCTGCTGGGAGTGCTGTGTCTCCTCGTCAGGACCATGAACCTCTTTCTCTCAGAAATGAGCCAAACTCAGTTGTCTTCTGGGCCACCAAAGATAATCAACTGTTCCAGGTATTGTCCTTCAATGTGATCTTTGTACCAGTGTGTCAGTTACTGCTCAACACCTGCAACCCACTTCATGACGACATCGGCATCTTCTTACCTGGCTATCTGTCTACTGCAGAAATGACTAATCCAAGACATCGTCCTACGTTTCACCTCCTGCCAAATGGAATTACGTAGTGAACCTTTCAACGACTGCGAAATACTTCAGGCTCTTGCCTCATCTCATGATACAGCCTGTAACGATCTTTAAACATTACTACTTAACTTGCGTTGGCCTGTGGTTCATCTATGTTGTGGGTGCTTCGAATAATGAGAACACCACGAAAATGTCAAGCTTGATAAATTATTTATTGACATTACCTGATCGACGGAACTGACATAAGTGCAAAAGAGACGAAACTGAGCTAAACTGAACTGCACTGCACTGACTCCCGAAGTAAACAAAACTTGACTGACTGCCCGCGCCGCATCACTGCGTTGCTTTAAATACATTTTAATAATCGCTACTATTGTTAATTTATTACAAAATGTAACTTACAATTAAAAATAATTTCATCTTAACTAACTGCTGTTACATTTGTACAGGTTATAAAATATAATGTCAAATAACATAATATTTATACCATCATCTTGCTTTTATGTGTGAAAATTAATTCACAATCTGATTTCAATAATTATTTTGATTTTACCTTATTTTCATAATTAGTGACTGTATGGATTTTATTGCTAACGTGTTCGAAGTATACACATCGTGCTTTGCCAGATTACATAAATTAAATACACACATTTTCTCAAATACCGGAATTTCATAAATTTGGGTGGTGTAACTAACAAGAGGTAAATATCTGGATAATTCACGAGCATCATTAATTATAATGAATTACATAAAAATGAATAACAAATTAAATTACACAACTGGATAATGATTGTTATTTTCATTTGAGTCATAATGAGGTTTTTGTTAGCAAATTTACAAATTGCAATTATTGTAATTTGAGGCGTTAGTTATTTATGCGAACATTTCCACAGCCTCTTAATATTTGTTGCTAAACATTTATTACTTCAATTTCACAATCTGATATTTAATTTGGCATATGTACATATTTTTGTTAATGACAATAATCTATTAACAATCATGAGAATGTATGTCATTCCAGAATATTGTATATGTATTTACAAAGGAGGACAGGTTTTCAGGCAAACTTAACTGAACGATACCTATAAAAATACACATAAAAGGCCCTAGGAATCACTGAATAGTACGATAAATACACTTATGCATATCGAAAAAGATGGTATCGGACAGTTCATAATGATCTTGGGGCAGGCTGTTGCATAATACACCCGCAGCCCCTCTTACAATACTTATATGAATGGCTGCTAAATACATATAGACGATCTGGTACTTTCAAATCACGTATCTTCAATACATTTAAGTTATCATAGTGCTAGTTTTAATGGAAAAAATCAAATTTTATTGTTCTTAGCTGTCACTCCAGTCACTGGTTTGCATCACACATCTTAAGGAATTGGCAGCTCACTATCATCAGTTCTTTTACGCTGTCCATCTTGTGTCTGCAACCCCTCTTTTTCTGGCAGTCTCTATGCTGCAATAGCACAGTCCACTATTAGCTTCATACATTTTAGTTTTTACTTCCAGGTCAGGTAAGGATCTTTGATACAGTTCTCTACGTAGGAACAGGGATGAACTCATTACTCAACTAGCACACTGGACTCGCATTCGGGAGGACGACGGTTCAATCCCGCGTCCAGCCATCCTGATTTAGGTTTTCCGTTATTTCCTTAAATCGCTTCAGGCAAATGCTGGGATGGTTCCTTTGAAAGGGCACGGCCGACTTCATTCCGTAATCCAATGAGACCATTGACCTTGCTGTCTGGTCTCCTTCCCCAAACAACCCCAACCCCCCTCATTACTCAAGGTACTCGTGTAGGTTACAATTAAGGTGACATCAGGTATATAAATATACCAAAATCATTCACATATTGTCCTATACTATTAGCATATTTATAAACAAAATTACACAAAGATAAGCATATTTAAACTGTAAAGATTTCATTATATACAGATTAAAGTCAATGAACAAAAATAAATTATATAAGTATCCTTTCTTTTTGATTAGTATTTCAGTATATTCTACTATACAGTGTATTTGACACCCCACCCCCAAAATCTCGTTTAACTCTTTATCATATCAAACATAAACTCACAGACTGTTTCTCATCACACAATCTTGTAATAGCATACTTTTCACAAAATGTCTTTTGTCACAGTGCAACTCGTCCATTTGTACGTTTTTGTGTGATGTCTGGACTTCTTCCCAAAATATTGGGATTGAGGTCTTAATGTGCTGTACAGTGGTTTGGTTACCCATTATTTGTAAGTGGTCACCCAGCCGCAGTTAATTATTTTTACCTGTTTTTTACTGGTATTTTATTTTTAGTTTTATCTACCTGTTTTGATGTGCAGTGTCCAATCTTGCAGTTTGAACATTTCCAATTCCCGCAAAGATCGGCTCTGAACTGATCCTTGTTTAACAGATCTTGGCTGCACTCGTCAACATTTCTTTTGGGAACGGGCGCTGATAACCTCGTTGTTGTGCGCCCTAAAACACTAATCATCATCATCACCATCTCATTAGCAGTTTCCCATGTTGTAATGCCTGTAATTCTCATAGAAACACCTTTGAACTACTTCTTGCTATCACTTCCCACAGATCAAATACATGCTCTACAGAATATAAGTACAATAATCTCCATTATTTTATATACTCACAGATTCTATTCTGTCATGAAAATGCTAACACTAACTTATCTATGACTATTATAAACTGTACACTACACACACATATGGATCTAGAAAATTGTCTTTTACTTCCAGAACTATACATTGTCCCACCAATTAGCTCCTGAACGTCATCACAAGTTCATAATGCTAATAAAATGCACAGAAAAAGTAAACATTCCTTACTAATACAGATTGTCCACAGAGTGTGATGGCCAGAAAGTAGTTTCTTAACAACACTTACAATACTTATGAATATAATAGAGGAAACATTCCACGCATGTGTGTATGTTTGTGTTTGTTTGTTTGTTTGTATGTCTATCGACCTGCCAGCGCTTTTGTTTGGTAAGTCTTACAATACTTATTTTATACATAGTACACACTTTAACCTATTATCATCTTTATCTCTACAAAGTTGTCGTAACTTTCTCACTATGTTTTACACAACTCGTTTCTCACAATCATTACTGTAAGAAAGTCAAATTTAATACACAGTTCACATTTTCAAATTATTCCTCAAATAATGTCACTCATTCACATTACATACAGAAAGCTTGTACTACAGAGAATGGATAGTATTTACAGTAACAGATAACTTCTTTACAAGTTTATAGATGAGTAAATGATGTAGCATCCAAAAATGAAAAAAAGAAAATAGAATGCTACATAGCTTGGAGACCTAGTGCTCACCAAGCACTTGACACAAAGATGTGGTGTCCTCCTGATGGCATTTACATCATCTGATTTTTTTCTTTGTGTGTGACACTTGCTTTAGGGTTTCAGTTCATTTATATTACGTAAACTAAATAACCTTCCAGGTTTTGGATACACTAACCTGTATGCATTTGGGTGTGGCATAGACTTAATTTTGAATGGCCAATATAGATATCAAAGAATTTCTTTAATTCGTTGCTTATAGCCTTGGATTTTTCATGTGGCTTCACCAGGACCAGATCATAGATTTCAAAATTTGTAGGCTTCAACATCTTATCATGGCTGTTTTCCTCAATTTCCCTTGTTCCATTACTTTCTTGACTATTTCTTCGCTTTCCTGTGGACTCATAGCCTTACATGCTGGGAATTCAATTAATTCATTGATCAGATTCAGTAGTTTCTTGTGATACATTATTTCATATGGGCAAAACCCAGTAAGTGAATGCTGTAAGTAAGTGAATGCTGTAAGCTGTTCAGTATATCTCCAAAGCTATCTACATACTCTATCCAACTTACACGATTCTTGTTGCAATAAGTTCTAAATAATCTCCCTATTTGTCTCGTGTAACATTCAGCCGGATTGCTTGACGGGTCGTGAGCTGATATCAGAATATAGCTTATGTTCTCATCATCACCAACTGTTTTCCAAAGTTTAGAAGTAAATTGTGCTCAATTGTCAGAAAGCATGCTCTTCAGTTTTCCTACCTTTGTGAAGTAGTCTCTTCTAATTTTCAAAATGATGTTCTTATTTGTTGCTTTCTTTAAAGGATATAGTTTAATGAATTTTGAAAAAAGATCCACCATGACAAATATGTAACAAAACCCTCCTTTAGCCATAGGCAGTGATCCATAAAAATTGGCTGCTACAAGTTGTAGTTGTTCTTTTGGCAAGATGTTTTGCATACATCCTTTGCAGGTTTGACTTCTAACTTTTACCCTCTGGCACCTGCCACATGAAGATAATTGCTTCCTCACTCTCCTGTCAGTGTCATAAAAGTATACATCCTCTTGGATCTTTTGGATACATTTCTGTGTCCCACAATGTCCGAAACTCTGATGTACATACTTTATTAATACTTAAGTATACTGCTCTCCCCAACACAATCTCCAAGCATCACTGTCTGCACACTATCTGAAAAAGTATACCATTGTGCACTTTATAATACTGCTCTACTTTCTCATGTCCTCTCTCACCCAGATAACTTTTAACTACCAATTAGAATCATGGTTCTGATATCTTCGGATGTCATTACAAATTTTCATGATTTCATTCTCATCTTCCACTCATTTTAGATACATAATCCAAAATTCCATTTCACATTCATCACTGTTATTTTCACCTTCTCCTCCCATTGGCAATCTTGGTAGAGCATCAGCAATTAGATCTTCTTCACCTTTTTATACTTTACTGCATAGTTGAACTACTGGAGGAATAGTGCCCACCTAGTTATTTTGCTGTGATGCAAAGTACACTCTTTTGTATAGATTAAAGCCTTATGGTCTGTGTATACTACTGCTTGATGTCCTAATAAGTAATTATTGAATTTGGTGAAAGCCCAATAGACTGCTAACAATTCTTTTTCGGTGACAGTATATGACTTCTCACGTTTTTGTCAAGTTCAATTGGCAAACGCTAGTGATCTATGCTCTATCACACCATCTACAATCTTTTCTTGGAACAAATGAGCTCCCAGCCCATAGTCACTGCTGTTAGTCATAATGCAAAATGGCTCTGTAAGATCAGGTCTGTGTAACATTTTACTATTGCACATCTGTTTCTTGATGTTGAATGCCTCCTGACAATCCTTGTCCCATACCCAAATGATGTTTTTCTTCAACAAGTTGTTCAAACATGGTGCATTTAAAGCTTGAGTGCTGACAAACTTGCAGTAGTAGCCACAAACTCCATAGAAAGATTTAAGTTGTTTCTGAGTCTTGGGCGTAGGAAATTTTGCAATGGCTTCAAGCTTTTCTCTACCCAGAAAGAATCCTTCTTCTGAGATGGTATGGCCTAAAAATTTGAGTTGTTTAACCCCAAATTTGCGCTTCTCTAGTTTTAATGACATACCTCCCTGTCCCAATCTATAACTCACTTCAGCCAACAAGCGTATATGTTCTTCCCAACTTTTTCCTGTTACAAGTATGTCATCAACATAAAGGACTACTTTACTTAACAATTCTTTTTCTAGAACAAAATCCAATGCTTGGATAAATTCTGCAACTACTACATTAAGACCAAATGGTGCAACACTATAGCAATAGCATCTTCCTCCATACAAAAATGTCGTATATTTCCTAGACTGAATCTCCAATGGTACCTGATGGAAACCTGCTGTTAAGTCTAAACTGGACATACTTCATATGTTCAAACTTATGTAATAACTCATCTATGTTCTCAGGGTGATAGATTTCTTCTCAAGGTATGTGTGTAAATGTCTCGAATTGAGCACAAGTCTTACTCCACCGCCATGTTTGGAAACTACCACCAACGAGTTACTAAATGCACTATTGCAGCTTTTGATTACTTCACACTATTCCATCTTTTGTAGTTCTCTCTCCACAACTTTTCTTTTTGAGATGGGTACTCTGTATGGTTTGATAAAAAATGATTCATGAGGTTTAAGATTAAGTCTACATTCATAGGTTTTCACTTCCCCAGTTTTCTCACTGAACATGTCTTTGTAGTCCCACAATAAACTATCTAATTGATCTGTCTGTTTTTATATGGACTCCCAGCTTCCTTTAGTTTGGTGGCCAATAATTCAGCATATTTGTCTTCACTGTATTTTCTTCATTGTCTTCCTTGTTAAAGTCTATCTTTTCATGTACACAAATCACTCTTCTCATTTGAAAATTATACTGTAGGCAGTTTTGGACGATTAGTTCAGACACATGTGTTACATCTGCATTTGAGTTGGCAAGCTTTAACTTTTTGTTATTCCAGTCAAAATCTGCATTTACTACTTGTATCCAATTCATTCCAAACAAAATATTTTCATTGAGGTCAGTGACTACGAAACATCCTTGGTTATACTGTACATCATTAATGGTGAAAGATATTAAGGCTTCTCTGTTTACAACTTTGCAGTGCCTACCAGTTGCTCCCTTAATTTTGATTCCAATAACAGGGTATTCTTCAAAGTCAGCACTGTGCCTTACCTGGTTTCTAAATTTTTCAGAAGAGGCAAAAAAACAGGACTACCCATGTCTAAGAGGCAAACTCCCTCATAATTTGCAACTTTTATATGTACATACGGAAAACCGAAAACTTTTTCTTTCCTGCTTTCCTCATCTTCATGCAACAAATCATCCTCAATCTCTCTAAAGTCTAAGTCATTTATACCATTTTTATCTGCACAATTTCTCTTACTTTGTCTTTATTTTCCTTAGAGCTACATCAGATGACTGCTTGATGTCATGTCCCTCTTTTACACACTGTCTACTTTTCCCGGAACTGATCTCACCTCGAAGCCGAAGCCGACCTTGGGGAAGATCAGTTTGGATTCCGTAGAAATGTTGGAACACGTGAGGCAATACTGACCCTACGACTTATCTTAGAATATAGATTAAGGAAAGGCAAACCTACGTTTCTAGCATTTGTAGACTTAGAGAAAGCTTTTGACAATGTTGACTGGAATACTCTCTTTCAAATTCTGAAGGTGGCAGGGGTAAAATACAGGGAGCGAAAGGCTATTTACAATTTGTACAGAAATCAGATGGCAAGTATAAGAGTCGAGGGACATGAAAGGGAAGCAGTGGTTGGGAAGGGAGTGAGACAGGGTTGTAGCCTCTCCCCGATGTTATTCAATCCGTATATTGAGCAAGCAGTAAAGGAAACAAAAGAAAAGTTCGGAGTAGGTATTAAAATCCATGGAGAAGAAATAAAAACTTTGAGGTTCGCCGAAGACATGGTAATTCTGTCAGAGACAGCAAAGGACTTGGAAGAGCAGCTGAACGGAATGGACAGTGTCTTGAAAGGAGGGTATAAGATGAACATCGACAAAAGCAAAACAAGGATAATGGAATGTAGTCGAATTAAGTCTGGGGATGCTGAGGGAATTAGATTAGGAAATGAGACACTTAAAGTAGTAAAGGAGTTTTGCTATTTGGGGAGCAAAATAACTGATGACGGTCGAAGTAGAGAGGATATAAAATGTAGACTGGCAATGGCAAGGAAATTGTTTCTGAAGAAGAGAAATTTGTTAACATCGAGTATAGATTTAAGTGTCAGGAGGTCGTTTGTGAAAGTATTTGTATGGAGTGTAGCCATGTATGGATGTGAAACATGGACGATAAATAGTTTGGACAAGAAGAGAATAGAAGCTTTCGAAATGTGGTGCTACAGAAGAATGCTAAAGATTAGATGGGTAGATCACATAACTAATGAGGAGGTATTGAATAGAATTGGGGAGATGAGGATCTTGTGGCACAACTTGACAAGAAGAAGGGACCGGTTGGTAGGACATGTTCTGAGACATCATGGGATCACCAATTTAGTATTGGAGGGCAGCGTGGAGGGTAAAAATCGTAAAGGGAGACCAATAGATGAATACACTAAGCAGATTCAGAAGGATGTAGGCTGCAGTAGGTACTGGGAGATGAAGAAGCTTGCACAGGATAGAGTAGCATGGAGAGCTGCATCAAACCAGTCTCAGGACTGAAGACCACAACAACAACAATGATCTCACTGTAAACCTGCTGATTGGTTCTACCTTTCCAGTTATAATGCAGTTCTTCACAAATAATCTTAATGACTCTTTACTCTGTCACTGTCACTATAACCCTTGTAAGTATCCCATAAAATTTCTAGCCTCAAATCTAAATCATGATGGCTGTTCACGTGTTCCTTATCTGATGATACCTTCCCAGTTTCCATTGGCACAATCTGGTTCCCATATTCTTCACTGACATCATCATCTTCACCACTAATTAAATTTTCTTTAACCTCCATATACACCATGCCATCTAATTCTTCATCCCATTCTTCATTACTACTTCCACTTCCACTATCAATCTTCCCACGCATGCTATCATCTCCAATACTAGACACTTCTACAACATCTTTGCAATGATCATCAGAATTGTTGACAAGTACACCAGTACAAGTATCATCACTTAAGTGCTTAACAGGGATAGATTCTTCCTTCATTAATTTACCTAAACCAAACTCATTAAGATTACTATCAGAACCAACATTTTCTTTGCAAACTTCTCCACCAGACTGATTATATGGACTGAGATAGTTTCCTTCCCTAATGGAACCTCTTCAACATTCTTACAGATGCGATTACTGCTATCCTCAACACCTTCATTCATACTTTTCCTGAAGTTACTGTCAAACTGTAATTTGCTAATCTGATGTCCTCTTCTTACATTAATTCTGTCATTTCCACTCCAATGGTGTTTAACCTGATTTGGGTACTTATTTCTCGCCCCAAGCTAACAGGCTCCTAATGAGGCGCTCGTCAATTTAAAATGTCTCGTCTTGATTGGTGATTATCTAATTGTCTGTTACTATTCTCCCAAGGTCTCTCTCTGTTATGTCCTCTGTTTCCATTCCCATTCCTATGGTTGATCCATCTATTATCACTTCTATTGTAACCACTATTATTATTCTGATTTTCACTATCACTCCTGGCTTGATTCCCACTTTGATTCCACCCCCCAGACGGTCGATTGCCATTATTTAACCTCTCATTTCTCTCAAAGGTTCTATCCAACTTATCTACATATCTCAAGGACTGATCTACAGAGTCGTCTGGTCCATAAATCAACTCCCACAGTACTCTTTTTGGTAATCTCCTTTTTAAGGCATCTATTTGTATTAATTCATCAAAAGGTTTGTCTAAGTGCACTAATTTCTTCAATTGGTTTTCATAGAAACACTTGAAGCCACCATCACTTTCCCTATACATCCGACCATTCAAGAACTCATTTTTAATCCTAGTGTGCTCAGATTCTGACCAAAACTTATTTAAGAACTTTCTTTCAAATTCATCATATGACATTGTAGAATTAACATTCTGATTGGCCCATGAGATTGTTTCTCTATCCAAATATCACTTAACAAATTTAATTGGCCCATGAGATTGTTTCTCTATCCAAATATCACTTAACAAATTTAATTTTAACATTGTTTATCATGTCATTACTAAAATTATCCTGACAGTGGTGTAAATAATCAACAGGATGCAATTTCCCATCCCCTGGAAAGCATTTTAAAGGTATGCCACCCCATACACAATTAATATTTCTAACAAAATTTCTTTGCAGTGGCTACCACACTGGACTCGCATTCAGGAGGACAACGGTCCAGTCCCGCGTCCAGCTATCCTGATTTAGGTTTTCCGTGATTCCCTAAATCGCTCCAGGCAAATGCCGGGATGGTTCCTTTGAAAGGGCACAGCCGACTTCCTTCCCCATCCTTCCCTAATCCGATGAGACCGATGACCTCGCTTTGTGGTCTCCTCCCTCAAATAACTCAACCCAACAAAATTTCTTTGAGCTACACCCTCGTGTAATTCTACAACTTTCTTACTTACTACAACATTATTTTTACACAAATCTATTTTTTCATCACACTTCAGTTCTACATTACTTATTTGATTGGGAATGTCTCTAAATGTTATATCTGAGTTCTTTTTGTAAGCTTCTACTTTTTCTTCTGAAACTCTCCTAGTCTGAACAACCTCTATTTTAAGTTTAGAATTTTCTGCTTCTACATGTTTTAGTTTCTCGAATCTCTCCTCATTTTTGGACAACTCTTGTGTGAAATTATTTTCTAATATATCTACCCTTTCTTCGTCTGCTCCCACAAGAGTATAGAGTTCACCCTGCCCTGTCTCAACAGTAATTTTTAGTGCTGCCAAACCTTCCTGAATTTCCCTTATCTGATTATTATTTTCAGTAACCCTATTCTTTAATTCACTTAATTGCTGACTTAACTGTTGACTTTGCTGACCAATATCCTGCCTAATCTGTCCCATCTGTTCCTTCACTTCTTTCATATGCTCATTAATTACATTAACAAATTATCTCCTCCTACTCTTCCCTAGGTAATTGGAGTACTTGTGGCGACATTTTCGCTGGAACCCTCTCCACCAAAACTTTGATCTACACTCGGATTCCTGCTGGACGATAGTTCACTGATACTTGATCGTATGTCCGTGGTGTTTTCTGCAAATTCACAGCCTACCCGCTTCTCTTCATTCATTTTCGTTTTTCGTTGTTATTCATCATACACAAATGTCACACAACACTATTTAAAATTAGAAAATTAAAGAGAACAGTTACTCATCTGAATTCCACCAGTTCAGTCTGAGAATTTGGTCCGTTACCATCAGGTAATGATATCCAAAACATATGATATTGCGATCTTCCCACAGCAGGTAATGGTTTTTTTTCCCCTAAACGGTCACCACAAACAATTCTGTGGGCAAAAGTTGTCGTTTAGATTTTGCACTCACGTTTTTACATAACCTGAAACACTCACTCATTAAACACAGTTCCAATTTCAGACATCAGTCTCAGCTCTACTCCACCACATGTAATTATCTTTAAGGGGCTCCGGAACACCCTATACTTGCAATGTTAAAATAACGCTTATAAATTACATCTTTCCTCACAAAGTATTTGAGGTAGGAAGTTGAACTTTTTACAGATTATTTATTGGAATATGGGCTACAACTTAACACAGGGATTTTACAAAATTTTAGTTCAGTTATTAAAGATGATCTTTTTTCAATTGTAATGAAAATTCACAACATTTTTTGCAATTTTTAATTTGTATATTCAAAAATATACAGTTTTTTGGAAAAAGGCTGTGTTAAATTATGCAGAAGGTACTGTGTAACATTTACTGAAAGTTTGAAACAAATATGTTTGGAAGATCCGTAGAAAACATGTAATTAGTATGAGAAAATAAAAGTTTTGGGAATCGAGCGACAAAGATTGGATTAACTTTTTAGTGCATTCCAGGTCCATAGGATGGATTATCTTCATCCTCTGCAAACTCCTCCTCCAGCTTCCTCTTGTTCCTCCTCCTGTTCACTCTTGCTTGTATTTCTAGACTCTTTACAGCCCTGTCTGCAGCCCGAAGGTGTTCCTTGTCTAAAGCAAGCATCGCTCGTACCATGTTAGAACCTATCTTCATTCCCATATTTCTAAATACCTTGCACCTTACAATGTTGCCATCATTGAAAGTCGCAACAGCATCATACACACCAAAGTGAAGTGTTTCTATTCCAACAAATACAGTTTTGGGGATTCTCGACCATATAACACTATTTACACTTTCATTGGGGTTTTGAGTTTTTCCGTGAATACACTTTTTCAACAGTTCAGGTGCTGCTAAGTCTCTGAAAATAGGTTTTATCACCTCCATTATTGCATGAGGCAGACTATGCTTATGAGTGTACACTTCACCAGTTAGCAATCCTTTGTTATATTTACACCAACTGTCTTCTTCTTTGGGACACAAGCTATGTTGGGGATTTTCATCGGTTGAAGAAGTATGAAAAAAAAAGAGCCCAAACAGCCTTCTTCATTTCGTCGACACTTTGTGTATTTTGCCTAATAGCCATTCCATAATAGTTCTGTATTTTGTCAATTACACTGTCAGTTAACCTTCCCTTCCCATCCAACCCTTTACCATCACTGAGTTTTTGTTTTTTGTACGAAGCTTTCAGTCGCCGAAGTCTTGTTCCCATTCGCTTCTGTACGTGTCCAATACACTCAAATTTCTGCACTACAACATCATCACCATAGGGCTTCAGTCCTTGAGCATGTTTGAAACTTTTAGAATCACCATCACCAAGGTAATTAACATATCGCACTTTATCACACGCCTCAGAACGCTGGAATATACTGGCGACACCAGCCACTTCCATTCTTCCACTACTGCCACTATAGTTAGCTTTGCAATTATTTTCATGTGTACCTTTATATTTTTGTGGACATCTACAATACTTTGATATTACTGCTACATCTAAAACTTTCCCTGTATACATACTGGTGGCAGATACTACACCATGAAGAGATGTGTGTCCCCGTTTATGCCAGGTACCATCGAACGCTGAAGTCAAATCTCTGTTACCATTATTTTCCATTACTGCCTCTTCCACAGCGTTCTTCATAGATTCTATACAGACATCTTCTACTTTAGACCCTATTAATTTATTATAGGTCGTAAACTTGGTTGGGGGATTTGGAAGATTCATGATGCCACAGAAAATTGCACCTGCAGTAGCACCCTTACCAACTGAACGCAAGGAATAAACAAATCTAATGTTGTGTTCGTAGATTTTGCTACCATTTTCTTCAGTTGCAGTTACTGCAACACTGTTCCAAAAGGTGGTCATGTATGAACACTTATCACATTTCAGTTGTATTTCACTAGCAAGTCCTACGTGCTTTATTATGGAGAGTTCCAGACCAACTTCACTACAATGAATACATCTTACACAGTTTGAAAAAATTCCTTTGAGAACCGACATATCAAATATTTCATTCACATCCGATTCGCCCGTAAAACATTCATAGTTTTCACTCATTGAACCAAGCTGCTTCTGTGAAGTATTTTCTTTCCCACTTTGACTGCTATGGGCAGGTGTACTTGAGAGGTTAGGTTCACTCACTTGGTTATCGTCTTTTTTGTTTACAGTAATAACACATACCTTTGGCTTTCCAACATTTCTCCTTTTCTTAAAAGCCTTCAGAGGATTTCTAATAACTTTACTTTTACTCATTATTATACTTCAACAAAACAGAGACTCAAGAAACAGAATTAATTACGAATATTTTCGAGATAACGACAGAGGAAATAACCATGAAACAATCGACAATCACACCAGCGATATATATTGAACCATCACAGGTTAGCCACAACACATGCTTTATCTCACATCACTAAAATGTACCTGATGAACACGGACGTTAATAATAACACCATTTGACAGCAGTTTAACAGCGCCACAGTGGGTCACGCCCATGTAGAACACATTTCAAAAAAAATTTAAAAATAGTTGTAGTCTTCGGAATTGAATAAATTATATATCTATTAAAAGGTAATAGTCTGCAGATTCAGAAAACGCAAAAAAGTAAAAATTGAACTTTTCATGATTTTGAGCCTTTCCGGAGCCCCTTAAACCTTACTACTTAACCTGCATTGGCCTGTGGTTCATCGATGTTGTGGATGCTGCGAATAATGAGAACATCACGAAAATTTCAAGCTTGACAAATTATTTATTGACATCAGCTGATCGACAGAACTGACGTAGGTGCAAAACAATAGACGAAACTGAGCTAAACCAAACTGAACTGCACTGACTCCTGAAGTAAACAAAACTTGACTGACTGCCCGCACAGCTTCACTGTGTCGCTTTAAACAATTAAAAACAGTTTCATCTTAACTAACTGATGTTACATTTGTACAGGTTATAAAATATAGTGTCAGATAACATAATATTTTTACCAGCATCTTGGTTTTATGTGTGAAAATTAATTCACAATCTGATTTCAACAATTATGTTGATTTTACTTTAATTTTGTAATGAGTGAGTGTATGAATTTGCTAACATTTGTTCGAAGTATACAAATCGTGCTTCGCCAGATTACATAAATTACATAAATTAAATACACATGTTTTCTCAAATACTGGAATTTCATAAATTTGGGTGGAGTAACTAACAAGAGGTAAATATCTGCATAATTTACAAGCATTATTAATTACAATGAATTACATAAGAATGAATAACGAATGAAATTACACAACTTGATGATGATTGTTATTTTCATTTGAATAGTAATGAGGTTTTTGTGTTAGCAAATTTACAAATTTCAATTATGGTAATTAGAGGTATTAGTTATTTATGCTAACATTTCCACAGCCACTATTTTGGTACTAAACATATATTACTTCAATTTCACGATCTGATATTTAATTTGGCATATGTACATATTTTTGTTGATGACAACAATCTATTAAGTCACGAGAATGTACGTCATTCCAGTATGTTCTATATGTATTTACAAAGAAGAATAGGTTTTTGGGCAAACTGAACTGAATGATACCTATAAAAATACACACAAAAGGCCTTAGGAATCACTAAATCATACGATAAATAAACGGATGCATATAAAAAAGGTGGTATCGGACAGGTCATTATCTTGGGTGAAGCTGTTGCATAATAGGCCCTGGGCCTCGATTCAATTCATATCTGACCGTTACTTAATGGCTACATCTACTCAGGATCGTCAACTGTATTCAGCTCAAAAGTGTCTTCACTTTGTAAATAACAAGATAGCATAATCACCCCAGCCCTTAAACCAGGCGAAAACCCAATGTCTCTCGACAGATACCAACTGATTAGCCTCATCAACATGCTCTGCAAACTGCTCGAAAGGAGTATTGCTTGCAGATTATGCTGGGTTCTCGAATTGTGGGGCCTTTTGTCCCCCTATCAGTGGAGTTTCCAAGATGGATGACCCGAAACCCATCATCTGGTTAATTTGGAAACAGCAATCCTACAATCTGTTTCTAAACACCTACACCTCATCATCACAGTTTTTTTTTTTTTTTTACTAGTATAAGGCATATGACACTGCTTGACGTCATCACATTTTACTTATCCTCCATGAACAGGACTTTCAAGGTACCCTACTCCTTTTCATTTGTCGATTTTTCTCCCTCTGGTTGTCTCTGGTGAAAGTCGGCACTTCGCTCAGCTCTTCACAGGTCCAAGAGAACAGCTTCCCACAAGGCTCTGTTCAGAGCGTCACGCGCTTCCTCATTACTATCAATGGGCTAGTGACCTGCGTGGGATCCCACTCAGTAGCATCAGCTAAACACCAGATCCAAGGCACCATCTGAAGGCCTCTGCTTGGACACTTTCCCATGGTTTCCAGTTCTCCCCTGAAGAAGCATTTTTGACTGTACCGTGTGGTCCATCCTGACCCAGAACTCTGGGTACCCAGCACTTGGTTGTTGTTGCACTGTCCCATGTTTGACTTGGTTGCCTCCTGTTTGTCAACTAGACAAGCTACATGCTGAATCTCAGCACTCCCTGCTTCATTGTGCACACCTCTTAGGGTGCAGATCATGCTACTCTTTTCCATATTTACTGAGCCCTAGTCTTGTCTCAGTTGGACTATATTTGTGAAGTTTATGTCTCAGTGGCACTGTAAGCTTTGAAATTGTTAGACCTAGTCCATCATTGTGGCATGCAAGTGGCCACTGATGCCTTCCACACTAGTCCCATAGACAGTCTCCTCATGAGGCAGAAATCTTCCCTCTTCAGTTCTAATGGTACCAACTCTTTCAAACCTATGCAGTTGGCATTCGACAATTCCCTGATCATCCAACAGGTCCCATTCTTTCTGCATACGAGATGTATCTACGTCCTGGTACCTTGGGATTATCAGTTGGAATATGCCCTGTAATCCCCTGCAAGGACCTCCATCTCTCCCTAGAATTTACTCACTATATTTTCTTGTGCACACAATTTGGTTGGTACCAAGTTCACGAATTAGGAGCGATCTATTTCTAGGTCGTAAAGTCTTGGTTGCCTCCATGACCTGTCGGTGTTTGTTATGTTCAGTTCTTTAGGAGTTTCAGGGTGCTATTATCTTTCACACAGATGACTCTAAAACTGTAGATAAGATGGTCTATGCTTTTACATCTCCTGCCAGTCAGGAACACTGTTTATTGCTGAGAACAGTGTTTTTGTGACAGAGCTGATAGTCATTAACAGAGCCCTCCACTTTGTTAAATGGCACTCCCTGGACCGTGTTTTAATATGCAGTATCTCAGTGAACTGTCTCCAGGCCATTGACTGATGTTACTCTTGTCACCCTGTGGTCTGTGCCAGTCGTGACCTCCTCACTGAATTTAGTCATTCTGCCGACTGGGTTCTCTCTCTCTCTCTCTCTCTCTCTCTCTCTCTCTCTCTCTCTCTCTCTCTCTCTCTCTCCTCTCCCCCCCCCCCCCTCTCTCCCTCTCCCTGAGTCACAAGTCATGTTGGTACCCCATGGAATTATTAAAAGTGCAGATTTGCTGCTGTGAATAAGACCTCTGCTCACTCAGAGATGAAACAACATCTGGTAGGCTACTGCTCCCCTCAAATAAACTTCACACTATTTGATAGTATACTACTGCTGCATGGCATTCATCCTTCTGTTCCTCCCAGAAGGAATCCACTATCCTATGTCGCCTCTGCATCAGTCATACCAGACTAACCAATAGTTTTATTTCATGTAACAAGCTACCCCCACACTGGATGCAGGGCCTTACAAGCAGTAGCTCATATCCTGAAGGGGTGCCCCCTCATTCTGCTGTCCATGCTGAGAGTGGTCATCCAAATTCTTTGCCTCTAATATTGGCAGATAATTCACTGACACTTGAATTGGTTTTCTTTTTGAAAATGGCGTATATTCTCAGATATAAGGTTTTAAAGTACCAGGGTGTTTGGGTTTGGGACAGTTGAGAGCTCTCCTGCTTCATGCCGGGTCTTACCTCCTTGACCAGTTCAGTTGTTCATCCCTCCTTTTCTGCTGCACTCTATTTTCCATTTTAGGTTTAGCTCTTTGGTGAATAGTGGGTGCTCTTTAGTGCGCTGACTATAATGGATCAGGGGTGAGATGATGGGGGGGGGGGGGGGGTCGTCCCATGCAGAGCTCCAACAAACACCCGCCTGCTGCCTTCCCTTTCACTCTCATCTTGTTTTTATTATTTACAGTCATTATAATGTCCATTGTGTTTTTAGCCTTCTCACTTTTACTGTTCTGAATCTCCTTACTAGAAGGCATCCTTTGCTCTGTAACTGTCTTGGCCCTTAATTGGGTTGGTGGGGTCAGATGCAGTGTGAGGTTTTTCTTATTATGGATGAGCCCTGGAAGACCCTCGTCAGCTGTGACCTATCTACCTGGCTCAATCCATATACTTCTCCATGAATTACGCCTTAACTCTGGCATCAGTATTGATCTCAGTGTCTCTAATTTATGGCTCTCACCTACACTGACCATCTGAACTTGTTCCTGTGGGATGTCACTAACTCCAGAGGCCCTATCCCTCAACTGAGGGACTCATGACCTTGCTGTTTAGACCCTTAACCTCCAGCCAACCTACCAATATTATAGGAGTAGCTGTGTCAATTGAAATCAAAATAATGGTCTCAGTTCGATAACAAAAGTTTTCTCATCACATCCAACCTAGTCACTCTTCGCTGTTTATTGTGTCTGCATGCTATAAACAGAACTATATTGATAACTAAAAATACTAAGGAGTAAATGTCGTCAGTATATTATCACAATCACGGGGAAAAGTTAACACACAAACCACATGGCTTCAATAATTTCGACATACTAGCACACAGTATTGATAGCTAAGTTTGGTAGCGATCCAAAACAAGTGAATGTCAGTCCAAAGTCATAGAACACCAGACTTCTATCAGAACAGTTATTTCCATCAACCACCACATCCAGAAATGTCTTAGAGTAAATGATTAATAGATACTGTTTGGTTGGATGCAATTTGGGACAAAGCACTTGCACTACAAATTGTTCCAACTTGTGATGCCTGATACCAATGCAGATCAAGAAAATATGATTACCTGAAAACCAAAGCATTGCCAGTATCACATAATTTGAAAGCCGTGCCCCCCCCCCCCCCCCCCCCATTTTTCCAGCCATGAATGTTGTTTCTTTAGTGTAAATTGTTTGGAAGTTTATTTTTATGTTAATGCAAAAATGGATTCTAATATTGTGAGCATTTGTGTAAATTGTGGAAGTTTATTTTTATGTTAACGCAAAAATGGATTCTAGTATTGTGAGCATAGAAAATCTGATATAAATTCCAGGATGGCATGTAATCTCACACACACACACACACACACACACACACACACACACACTACATCGTGACTTAAAAGGAGAAGCAGTCTTGGCTGGGTTGTGGTGGAGACATGAAGAGGCATACAATGGGGACAGGGAGGAACAGTAGAGGAAGGAATTAGGAAATATTTCTTTGTTATGGAGTGCATAAGTGTCTGACACGTAGAATGTTCAAAGAGAATAGTAATGAGGGAAGTTGGAGGTTCCAAAGTAAGCAAAGACAACACAGTCCAGCTTTATAAATTGTATAGCATTAGGTAACAAAGAATGTTTTGGAGGGAGAGTTCACATTTGTATAGTTTGGAAAAATCTGTTGTTAGAAAAACAGCCATTGAAGACAATCACATTATGTTGAGTTATTGGTTGTGCTAGTGACCAATTTGGTTGGTGACTGTCCTTCATGTGGGTTAGATTGTTCACAGTTGTATGACATAGATGTTGTGAACTGTTTAGTGAAGTTGGTAAATGATCTGCCTGTTTTCACAAGTAGTCCAACCTCTAATATTAAGGTATATGATGCCAGTGACATGGCTGGAATTGGTGGTAGATGGGTGTATAGGAAAGGTTTTTCAATAGGTCGTCCAGCAGGATATAACCCATGAAGCTGAAATGATACAGACAAACAAGGGTTTTGCATAGATTTGTGGGCAGTGCCTTCTTGCATAGCGCAGTTATTTGCCCAGTGCAATTTAGATATTCATTTATTATTACTCGTAGACTCTTTGCTTATGGAAAGAAGTTGGTATTTGTCCCATTTAGAGTAAAGATCGAATTCCTGATATTTCGGACCTATGAGCCTAGAGTGACAGCCAGCACTCAATGAGTTTTGGATAGACTGAGCCTTAACCTTATATCCTGCACCCATCTTGATGGTGCTCACAGATCTGTACTGAGATTCTCGATAGCTGTCTCCAGGTTTACTGGTTTTGCAGTTAGATACAACTGGAGGTCGTCGATGTACATGTGGTATTTGCAGCAGGACAAAACTGATGACACATCATTTACATACAATGAAGAGAGTATAGAACATAGTAATGAACCCAGGGTGACTCCTGATAATATCTGCCTCCATTGTGACTTTATGGTGCTGGACATAACGCATTGCTGACAAGGTGTCATGTATGAGAGAAACCATTGCAATGCACTTGGCGAGGGACTTTGGCAAGTAAAATGTCATAGTCAAGGGTGTCAAAGTATTTCCTGAAGTCTAAGAAGCACATGATAGTTATCTCTTGCGCATGCATGGCAATCTTCAGTCCATTTGTTACCTTTAGTAGTAAGGCAGATGTTTCACTGCGATGTTTACGGAAACATGATTGGTATTCATCTAGTCGATTGTCTTGCATTAGTTAGTTTGCTAGCTGGTCATGTGCTATATATTCTAAGGCCTTGGAAAGTGCAGGAAGAATGCAAATAGGTCAGTAATCAAAGGGCACTGTGGCAACATCCTTTGTAGGTATGTCGTAATTAGTACCTATTTCCAGGCCTTGGGGAAAACATGTGGTTAAGGAGGGGTTGAAGATATCTGTTACAGTAGGCAGTTGCTGATCAGTAATAAGTTTCATCATTTGGGCTGTGATGCCATAATGTCCAGTAGATGCTGATGTAATATGTGTGATGTCTTTTTTTAATGGTATTCTAAGTAATATGTAAGTCATTACCCCCATAAAGTAACCAATGCCTTTTTTTCCCCTTGTTGTTCAGTTGTAGTTGTAAGTAATGTGAAGTACTAGTGCAGTTAATCAGCTGGGCAATGGGATCAGTTGCAGCTTTTACTTTGCCTATACTTAGACCATGCAGGTTTTTCCATAGGATAGCTGGTCTGTTTCTGTTATTGGTTAATGAACGGGCATTCCAGAGTTTTGCATTTCTCACAGCTTGACTGACTCTGTTCTGCTTCCGCTTGTAAGTAGTATGGTTTTCAGGCATAGGGCAAAGCTTGTATGCCCAATGTGCGATGCCTCTGGAAATCATGAGCTGTTTTAGTTCTTCAGTTAGCCAAAGTCCAGGTTTCCTTCTTACATGTTTGATCTTTAAGGGGCATATTTATGATATAGTTTAGTAAGTTTTTCATTTATGTCCAATAACGGAATAGATGATGACCCCAAACTATTTCTTGCACCTCAGTTGCAAGTTTGGACAAATTAATGCCTTTGAAGTCTTGCTGTGTAGTCAGTTATGGTTTCTTTCTGGGACATTCTAGCAAGTACATCATAAAAAGTGTGGTCTCATCCCCCAAAACAACCCAACCCCAACATCATGGGGGAAAAAAGCAAGCTGACGCAGTGGCACACACGAAGAAGAAAAATCTGCTTAAATTTCACACTGGTTTGACTAGTGTGTAGAAAATTTTTTAGTGTCGGCAGCATAATTATATGCTTCTATGTCGATTTTAGACTTGAAAGAGCAGTTTCAAAGCAGGCAAACCTGCCTGCTTTAGAAAGTTTGTAAAGGACACATATCGGGCACTTTCTGGTAAGAGATATGATCTCTGTGGACATCTATTCCACTTGTTTGTCTTCAGTATTGTTGGATGTGTGTAACACAGTAAGTAGGTACCTGGTCTAAAATTACATTCATAAAAATAAGACTAATAAAAAATTGGCATTAAGGAAATCAGTAGCTCAGACAGAATTTATGTATCAGGTTGCAGGAAAGAGACAGTGTGTATGGAGGGTACTTGAGTTCCTGTGGTAACCATCAAGAAAGTAAAATACACAAATATGCAGGAAGATTGCTGGATTTAATGTAGTGAATTTATCAATGTAGAAAGCGAAATATAAAACACAGGAGACTGACGGTGATCTAGGAGGGCGGGAGATTGTTGCATAACACACAAATGGGGCTACCACTGTAATGTACCATAGACAAAGAAGCAGGCATGCTTCAAGGTTATATTTACAAATTTAATCTCTTTCAGTTTGGTTAAATGAACAAATTTTGATATTGTTTGCTATACAAAAACACAATTGTACTTTCATTTGCTTTTTACTTACTTTTGCAGGTCGGCATATATCTTGACAGTGATGGCAGAAATTGATGTCATGAGAGGTTCTTTTGCTAATGCAAATGTGAAGTTGGTAGCCTTACACTCATTTTATATATCTGAATTGTGGGTGCAGCATTCATGTAATACACAACCAGTAAAGGATTCTCCTACTTACATGAGTAAACTATGTGAAGAAATGACTAACATGTCAATAACCACATCAGATAATGTACAGAAAATAATAGATTTTCAGCTTGATACTCAAACGCGAGGAGAGATAGTACTAGCCACCTCAGTAACAAGAACAAGTGGAAAAGAAATTTCATCACCAGTATGTCAACATCATCATGAAAAACGCCTATCAGTGCACCCACCTTCATCATACTGTCAGTGTTACTCTTGTAATAATCTTCTCTGTCATGGTGTTCTGCTGCACTACATCATGGTAATGGCATTGTTCAACCATTTTTCTGGTAATTCAAAGACTACCCTAGAGTTTTTTGAAGATGGTTTATCAGTGTGCAATGCATTGTATAAAATCCAAAAACATGGTGTACAAGAAATGAACCAAATTATGTTGTACATACTACAAGGCATGGAGAAAAACAGCATGCTGCCAAGCTCTCTTGTAGAAAAAATTAAGACATTTGTTCATCGTTATGCAAAGTTTTTGTCGCAGAACAAGAAACATGAGGAGGCTAAAGCTTTGTATCAGGCAATGGCCTGTTTTGAGGAACGTGCTAATGATAAGTCGTACTGCATGCCAACTTTCTTGGAGCATCAATTCGCACTGAAGCTTCTTTCCCTTGGAGACAATCCACTGCTGGACACATCCGTGTATAAATCCCGTAAGTATTTATATATATATAAAAAAAGGTTGTAATTATATCTTTGTGATTCTTCTAATCAGTTAACAGTTATTATGTTGAAAGTGTTATAGTTGATCATATATTAGGTCACAGTTCACTTTTAACATAACAATTACCAATTTCAGTATTGGACCAGTCTCAGATTTTTGAGCAATTACAGTGTACACATAGACGTCATCGCCATTGTTGGCTGCTTCAACATTTAAAGCATACCAACGCTAGTTGCTTACTGTCACCCACATTTCACCCTTTCTTTTGACTCCTTTGCGATGGAAGTCAGAACCATGGTGCCCAGCTTTGAAATCGTGTGGTTTTATTATAAGTGGCTGAGAAAAACATTACAGACAGACCACCACTCACAACCAACAGGAAAAGGCCACGGGGCAGGTACAAAGGGCATCAGTGAAACCACCACTTTTCCTGGGGCATTGATTCCCACACCTTTCGCAGTTGAAAGTAACAGTTCGCAGTGCGGTGAGCAACATGTATGTTCTTCACAGCCTTTAACACTGCTGACACCCTTGGGCATTTCAGCCCTTCCTGAAGGAAATTGTGGGGCTGCATGACTTTCAAATGTGATCATACCCATTTGGAGCACAGCATTACCACAATTTTTGCTCTTATGTACAGGTTGGAACCACTATGGACCATTCAAAACTATCTGACAACATTTGTATATGATCTGAAGTAGCTAAGGGTGTTACCCATCCATTTTACTGAGAATTTTAAAAATATACCTGCACAAACAGAACCTGTGACGAAGGCCTAGGCACTTACAGACTGGAAACCTCTTCAACACTCGGATTCTGCATGACCTACTATGAAATGCAAGAGCAGTAGGGCATTGACAAAAGAGCAGTGTAGCCTGCCTGCAGGCACCTGTTATTCTCGTCACAGGTTCTATTTGAAAAGATACTTTTTTAAGGTCCTTCGGAAAGGCTGATAGGTGCCACCAAGAGTTTTGCAGAACTGAGGGGTCTTAGAAGGCCGCCCCACTGTTTATTTCATGCCTATGTCAATGTCACCACAGGAGAACACGAACTAGGAGGGATGAAAAATCATAAGCACTCTTTGCTGCTTTGAATCACATTCAGGATTTGTCAAATGGTGTTGAACGGTCCCTTGTGGTTCCAACCTGTAAACAAGAGCAAAAATTGTAGTTGCACTGCGCTCCAAATGGGTCAGATTATGTGTAATGGGGCTGTAGCCCCACAATGTCCTTATAGAAGGGATGAAATATCTGAGACTGTAAGATCATCACACTGGGAACTTGGTTTTTGACCATGAAGTGTGTGGGAATCAACACCCCACAGAAAGTGGTGGCTTCATTGAGGTCCTTTATGCCATCCTCTGAGGGCTTTTTGTACCGATTCTGAGGGGTGGTGTATCACTCATAACAAAACTGCATGATTTCAACACAGTGTACTCAACCTCCATCCCAACTTGAAGCTGAAAGTCATCAGTTTCAACCGCTGCTGTGAGTTCAATTTGTTGCTAACTATAAGTTTTGTGCGTGCGTGCGTGCGTGTGTGTGTGTGTGTGTGTGTGTGTGTGTGTGTGTGTGTGTGTTTTCAGTTAAAAAATTAAATATGAAGTTTCAACCATTGGTTTCTGGTCTCAAAGTGCTCAGTTTGAAACACTCTAAAATTTATATCATTTTGACCTGGAAGGTTTGAGATACTCAGTATACTTCATGAGAAACTTTTGTGAAGCTGTGAATAGAATTATATTGTTTTCTCAGTTAGAAAGTCTGGACTACCAAAATCATTTCCAATATCTGAAGTAATGAATTGTTTCAGGTGTGGTAGACGTAATAACTGACATGCCATCAACAAAAACGCCATATAGAGCACCAGCAGTCATTCAGCTTACCCCTGTGATGCGGTACACATCAAAGGAAGTTGACTCAGAATTTCGCAGTAACATGCATCGTCTGCGCAGTGGTCAACACAAAATTCTGTTTGATATGGATGAGGAAGCAGATAGCCAGTGCAGTGTAAATGTGAGAGAAGAAAAATGGCAAAAGAAAGTCCAGGGATATAGTGATATTTTAAACATAAAGAAAAGTGAAGTAGTTGTTACAAAATGTGGAGGAAGTCAAAATGTTTTGTCAGATGTAGACAGAAATGCATCAAGTGCAATTCTAGATGATACAGTTACTCCACGTAGAAGACAGAAGGTTAAGTCCAGGCAGCTTTCATCTCAGTCTTCTGATGAAATGGATAAGTATGTGTCTCAGTTGATATGTTCGTCACCCTTAAAGGAAAATTTGAATAAGAATATTTGTGATGATAGGGACCATAAAAGTAACATACCATCTAATTTAAGTAACCAAAAACTGAGGCATGTAAAATCTAATAAGGTGTCAAAAGTAAGAAATATTGAGTCAGTAACCACTGCAAGCAAAAGTGATGCTCTTGAGGTAATTACATCAACTACAACTAAATCAACAGTATTTAAGTCCCCTCAGTATGTACCACACAAGCAGAAACCAAAATCAATGTCAAAAACTCTACTTGGCGTAGGAGAGCACTCAGTTCTTGCACCTAGAAGAACTAGGCAAAGAAAATTTTCCAGTCACTCTTCTGATGAAAATGAAAGCCAAATACCTAGATTTCTTCTTAATTCACCATTAAAAGACAGTGGTAATGCAGAGCATGGTGTTAAAAATATCAAAAAAGTTGCCAAAAGAACTACAGCATGCCATAAGAGTACTGGGATTAAAATCTTCTCTGAATGTTCAGATATAAATTCTGACTGTACAGAAGGTAAAGTTATGCAAAATAAATGTAAAAGCAAACGTAAAGCACAAGTGTAATTGTTTTTTATAATGTTACTAACTAGTGCCAATGAAAAGGAAGGTTCTCAATGGACAGTTGCATTAATTAGCTGCTGGATAAAACTGGCCTGTAAATACATCAGTTCTACTGCATACAAATATCCATTTTACACGAACTAGAGTAAATACTAATGATTATTTCTGTATTATCACAGTTAAGTAGTGATGAAGATTTGACTGTATATTAATGTTTCAATAAATATTTGTATTTATACTGAATGTTTTTGCAGTATTTGTGTCTGACATTATTATTATTATTATTTCTTTCCTTTCTCAGACCTTAGGTCTGGTTCGAAATGAAAGTGACGCGGACCTTGATCAAGCGTGACTTCCTTTTAACTGTATGGTATATGTTACATTGCGTTTAGGAACTTTCGGGTAATTGAACATGTATCAATAATTACGGATTTCTGTAGTTGTATATATATGTTTGGATGTAGCTGTATTGCGTTGATGTACTGGTGGAGATTGTGTGGTATGACTCCTGTAGTTGATAGTATAATTGGTATAATGTCAACTTTATCCTGATGCCACATGTCCTTGACTTCCTCAGCCAGTTGGATGTATTTTTCAATTTTTTTCTCCTGTTTTCTTTTGTATATTTGTTGTATTGGGTATGGATATTTCGATTAGTTGTGTTAATTTCTTCTTTTTATTGGTGAGTATGATGTCAGGTTTGTTATGTGGCGTTGTTTTATCTGTTATAATGGTTCTGTTCTAGTATAATTTGTATTCATCATTCTCCAGTACATTTTGTGGTGCATACTTGTATGTAGGAACGTGTTGTTTTATAAGTTTATGTTGTAAGGCTAGCTGTTGATGAATTATTTTTGCAACATTGTCATGTCTTCCGGGGTATTCTGTATTTGCTAGTATTGTACATCCGCTTGTGATGTGATCTACTGTTTCTATTTGTTGTTTGCAAAGTCTGCATTTATCTGTTGTGGTATTGGGATCTTTAATAATATGCTTGCTGTAATATCTGGTGATTATTGTTTGATCCTGTATTGCAATCATGAATCCTTCCGTCTCACTGTATATATTGCCTTTTCTTAGCCATGTGTTGGATGCGTCATGATCGATGTGTGGCTGTGTTAGGTGATACGGGTGCTTGCCATGTAGTGTTTTCTTTTTCCAATTTACTTTCTTCGTATCTGTTGATGTTATGTGATCTAAAGGGTTGTAGAAGTGGTTATGAAATTGCAGTGGTGTAGCAGATGTATTTATATGAGTGATTGCTTTGTGTATTTTGCTGATTTCTGCTCGTTCTATATTATTATTATTATTATTATTATTATTATTAACCATTGTATTTATGTATGTGAGTCACCTATTTCTTGTCAACTGACTCTTGCTGACTATGGGAGTATTTCAACATCATGTAAACAGTTCATAGAATGAGATGCCATGTGTGGATGAGCTTTGTCCAGTTGCAAAATGGCTCTGTGATACTGTCACGTGAGAGGTAACACATAACTCAGGATGTCTGTGATGTGCCATAGAAGCTCTCCCAATCACTATCATCTGTAACATGAAGTCACACCTGATTGCTCCTCTCACCAATATACCAGGAGTAACACATGATGATACCAGGTATAACATCTCAGTGCCTCTCCAGAATATTGGAAGAATGTGACCTCTCCCCAGGTTACCACCATACTTGCTGTTGATCATCTGTGGTAGTGCAGAACCAAGATGCATCACTGAACACAATACAAAGCCATTTATCAGTGGTCCACACTTCCCAGTCATGGCACTACTGATTCCCTAGACTGGCTGCTGCTAGACTTCTCAACTAATGATGTAGGATGACACAGTATGTTGCAGGGAGTCCATTAGTTGTTCTCAAATGGTAGGTGCCAATATGTGAAGGTTACAGTGTGCTTAGTGTACACTGCTGTGATCCTCCCTTTTGGTGGGCAGACGTGGTTGACTGGAACTTTGCACAATGAGTATGCCTGCCTTCACATTCCCATGCAGTCCAATATGGGGCCACTGTCACATCTGAATACCCACAAAACTGGGTATTGTACAAGTCAATCAGCCAGCCGAATGAAGATCCACAATGAGGCCCCCTTTAAAACACTCATATGAGCTGATAATGCTGTCTCCCATGATTGCACAACATCTATGTGTCCATCACAGTGATCACACAACATTTATGCTGCCCACAGGCCTTAAATACCTTATCAGGTTAGGGTCAAAATATGAAACACTACTGCATTCTGGTGGCTGTGATATTATGTGCTATAACTGTAAAATTGCATAAAGAAAAACTACCCAAGTTTGATGAATGATATACACCAACCTCTTATCTGCACTTAAAGCCAAACCTTCTTTAAGACAATCTGTGTTCAGATATGGTTGCAGACATTACAGTGGAACAAGATGTCTAACTGTTCTGAAATTGTTCATTCTTCTTCTTCTGGTATAGGACCACCATAACATAAATGGAAAAATTAGAAGCTCCCAATAATGCTCGGTTATCAGTTATTGATTGAGAATATCCTACTTAACATAATAAAAGCTCCAACAATAAAAAGGACAAAGCAGATGTCACTATGATGATGGCTATCAGTGAATTGCCATCCATGTCAGTTCTTCTGTCAGCATTTGGCAATCATATTCAAAGTGGATTATGCAAGGCAATGCTTGCAATCGATTCTGTGATCAGTTCATAGCACTTCCCATCCTACAACTGTGATGATGAGTCTTCTGAATGTGTTTCGGCAATTTCGGATAAGTTCTCTGGACAGAATATTAGTCACTCCCCCACAAGAGCATACTTATTGCTTTGGAATTGTGCAGAACTGATACCAGGTAGTCATATGGCTTTCCAGTACTGATGTGATGTAAAGCCTTGTGAAGTGAAGTGAAGTGAAGAGTTTGTGTCACTTGGTTGTATGGACTCATCACAGTAAGATGGGGCCACATGAATACAGGATTTAATGACCTAAAGGAACAATTGTGTTAGGACATGACCAAGACCATATTGTGACCGAAGCTGCCCAATTTGTTAGTTTATCAACATTTCTGCAAGGAATGGTGCACCCACTTGCTGCCATATAACCAGTGTAAAGAACTGTGGCCATCAAAAGATACCAACCAACAGGGACCGCATATGAGTTTCACACCTTGTCAATGAAAATTGGTATCAGATCTAACAGTAATTGTTGCAGTCAGTGAATGCAAACCCATCTCAACCAGTTTGCAAGAGAACGTTCCGAAAGGAACTGCATGCTGTGGCCGTTTGGAGTTGGATACCTCACATAAGAACTTCGTTCACAGCCACTAATTAAGCTGCACATCTTCATTGGGCCAAACAAGGCAGAAGTGATGTGTAGGCTGGCCCAACAAGTTGTGATTTTGCCCCATTTTCAGACGTCCTCATGAATTTCAGTTACCATCAATGGTTTAACTGATGTAGATACCCAATGGGTTTATCAGGAACATTTAACTAGATACTCTGTGGATTAATTTAAATGGTGGTTACAGTTTCCAATATGTTGTTCTTGAAAAGTTATCCAAGTAATTGTAGAAGCAACCTACACTATGCACTGATGTCGCTTCATGATGGAATCTCCTCGCCCAAGCTTCAACCAGACATCATAAAAGTGTGTGCAACATTTTAATTACATGGTTCCAGAAAAAAATTTTCAGCAGTGGGAATGTTGAATTGAACAAAATTTGCAACTGAGTGAAAATGCACCTTCATGAGCTACGGCAATTAATGAGAAGTGAGCAGCTGGAAGTGTCTCCTCTTAAATTTTGGGCTACCAACTTCCAGGATCAACAGCAACTACCGAGAGGGGTCAAATGAGACCCCATGCAGTAATAATGATTTTTCTGTGAATACAGAGTTTAAGACAATACCTGTTTTCATATTTTGCCTCTCTCTGATACACACACAAGAAATAGAATTCCATATTTAGAAAATGTTACACTAGTTAAACTAATCCTAATGCAACAAAACAAAAACAAATACTGCTGAATACAGAAAGAAAGAACTATCAAATTTCCAAGAATTTGTGCACTTTGTTGTCACTGCATGGAACACACACATTTTTGTAATTTTCTTCAATGTTATGTGTATATACATTTTTTTCCATATATCACAGGATGCAGCTTTACTGTATGATTAAATGATGATGGCGTCCTCTTGGGTAAAATATTCCGGAGGTAAAATAGTCCCCCATTCGGATCTCCGGGCGGGGACTACTCAGGAGGACGTCGTTATCAGGAGAAAGAAAACTGGCATTCTACAGATCGGAGCGTGGAATGTCAGATCCCTTAATCGGGTAGGCAGGTTGGAAAATTTAAAAAGGGAAATGGATAGGTTAAAGTTAGATATAGTGGGAATTAGTGTTCGGTGGCAGGAGGAACAAGACTTTTGGTCAGGTGATTACAGGGTTATAAATACAAAATCAAATAGGGGTAATGCAGGAGTAGGTTTAATAATGAATAAAAAAATAGGAGTGCGGGTTAGCTACTACAAACAGCATAGTGAACGCATTATTGTGGCCAAGATAGACACAAAGCCCATTCCTACTACAGTAGTACAAGTTTATATGCCAACTAGCTCTGCAGATGATGAAGAAATAGATGAAATGTATGACGAGATAAAAGAAATTATTCAGGTAGTGAAGGGAGACGAAAATTTAATAGTCATGGGTGACTGGAATTCATCAGTAGGAAAAGGGAGAGAAGGAAACATAGTAGGTGAATAGGGATTGGGGGGAAGAAATGAAAGAGTAAGCCGCCTTGTAGAATTTTGCACAGAGCATAACTTAATCATAGCTAACACTTGGTTCAAGAATCATAAAAGAAGGTTGTATACCTGGAAGAATCCTGGAGATACTAAAAGGTATCAGATAGATTATATAATGGTAAGACAGAGATTTAGGAACCAGGTTTTAAATTGTAAGACATTTCCAGGGGCAGATGTGGATTCTGACCACAATCTGTTGGTTATGAACTGCAGATTGAAACTGAAGAAACTGCAAAAAGGTGGGAATTTAAGGAGATGGGATCTGGATAAACTGAAAGAACCAGAGGTTGTAGAGAGTTTCAGGGAGAGCATAAGGGAACAATTGACAGGAATGGGGGAAAGAAATACAGTAGAAGAAGAATGGGTAGCTCTGAGGGATGAAGTAGTGAAGGCAGCAGAGGATCAAGTAGGTAAAAAGACGAGGGCTAATAGAAATCCTTGGGTAACAGAAGAAATATTGAATTTAATTGATGAAAGGAGAAAATATAAAAATGCCGTAAATGAAGCAGGCAAAAAGGAATACAAACGTCTCAAAAATGAGATCGACAGGAAGTGCAAAATGGCTAAGCAGGGATGGCTAGAGGACAAATGTAAGGATGTAGAGGCTTGTCTCACTAGGGGTAAGATAGATACTGCCTACAGGAAAATTAAAGAGACCTTTGGAGAGAAGAGAACCACTTGTATGAATATCAAGAGCTCAGATGGCAACCCAGTTCTAAGCAAAGAAGGGAAGGCAGAAAGGTGGAAGGAGTATATAGAGAGTTTATACAAGGGCGATGTACTTGAGGACAATATTATGGAAATGGAAGAGGATGTAGATGAAGATGAAATGGGAGATAAGATACTGCGTGAAGAGTTTGACAGAGCACTGAAAGACCCGAGTCGAAACAAGGCCCCGGGAGTAGACAACATTCCATTAGAACTACTAATGGCCTTGGGAGAGCCTGTCCTGACAAAACTCTACCATCTGGTGAGCAAGATGTATGAGACAGGCGAAATATCCACAGACTTCAAGAAGAATATAATAATTCCAATCCCAAAGAAAGCAGGTGTTGACAGATGTGAAAATAACCGAACTATCAGTTTAATAAGTCACAGCTGCAAAATACTAACGCGAATTCTTTACAGACGAATGGAAAAACTTGTAGAAGCTGACCTCGGGAAAGATCAGTTTGGATTCCGTAGAAATGTTGGAACACGTGAGGCAATACTGACCTTACGACTTATCTTAGAAGAAAGATTAAGAAAAGGCAAACCTACGTTTCTAGCATTTGTAGACTTAGAGAAAGCTTTTGACAACGTTAACTGGAATACTCTCTTTCAAATTCTGAAAGTGGCAGGGGTAAAATACAAGGAGCGAAGGGCTATTTACAATTTGTACAGAAACCAGATGGCAGTTATAAGAGTCGAGGGACACGAAAGGGAAGCAGTTGTTGGGAAGCGAGTAAGACAGGTTTGTAGCCTCTCCCCGATGTTATTCAATCTGTATATTGAACAAGCAGTAAAGGAAACAAAAGAAAAGTTCGGAGTAGGTATTAAAATTCATGGAGAAGAAGTAAAAACTTTGAGGTTCGCCGATGACATTGTAATTCTGTCAGAGACAGCAAAGGACTTGGAAGAGCAGTTGAACGGAATGGACAGTGTCTTGAAAGAAGGATATAAGATGAACATCAACAAAAGCAAAACGAGGATAATGGAATGTAGTCAAATTAAATCGGGTGATGCTGAGGGGATTAAACTAGGAAATGAGACACTTAAAGTAGTAAAGGAGTTTTGCTATTTAGGGAGTAAGATAACTGATGATGGTCGAAGTAGAGAGGATATAAAATGTAGACTGGCAATGGCAAGGAAAGCGTTTCTCAAGAAGAGAAATTTGTTAACATCGAGTATAGATTTAAGTGTCAGGAAGTCGTTTCTGAAAGTATTTGTATGGAGTGTAGCCATGTATGGAAGTGAAACATGGGCGATAACTAGTTTGGGCAAGAAGAGAATAGAAGCTTTCGAAATGTGGTGCTACAGAATAATGCTGAAGATGCAATGGGTAGATCACATAACTAATGAGGAGGCATTCAATATGATTGTGGCACAACTTGACTAGAAGAAGGGATCGGTTTGTAGGACATATTTTGAGGCATCGAGGGATCACAAATTTAGCATTGGAGGGCACCGTGGAGGGTAAAAATCGTAGAGGGAGACCAAGAGATCAATACACTAAGCAGATTCAGAAGGATGTAGGTTGCAGTAGGTACTGGGAGATGAAGAAGCTTGCACAGGATAGAGTAGCATGGAGAGCTGCATCAAACCAGTCTCAGGACTGAAGACCACAACAACAACAACAACAACATCACAGGATACACTACTCTTTCTGTCAAACTTTCTTGGATGCAGCTGACACTGGCTTGTTTTGAAAGCTGGGCTTTAGCATGATGTTCACTGTCTTCTCTTCCTGTTACCCTGGTTCTGAAAAAAGATTTTTCATTGCAGTTATTATCATCTTTGCAAGTCCTGCGGGTCATTCAGGTACTCATTTTACTTTTGGTATGATTAACTCCTTGCCGAGATTCAGCAGAAAATTTCTCCTTTCAAGCGTAGAACTTTATGGAGAAGCTGCCATTTTTTCCCCATGATATATAAGCATTCAGGCACCCTATATCGAGGGTTGAGGATTAAGAGATGAGACCATCTTCTTGTGGTTCTTTTCACAGATAGGCGTTAATCATCTTGCCCATTGTATCGACACCTCCTTCGGTGGTCTTATGATGAAAAATATCTGGTTTTAGCTTTCAGTATCACCTCCTACATTCATGTGAAATCACAGCACCATTCTTCATCAGGGCATAGGACACCAAGGGAACCCCATTATGAAAACTTAAGGCAGATGACATTACTTTCTTTATAGCGCTAGGCAACAAAGCTGTAGATATTTCTTGCTTGTTCTTCCTCATTGTTCCAAAAAAAAGAAAAGTCAAATTTCTCTAGTAAAAAATTAATTGCAATGAAATAGATATAAACAAAATTGTCAGTGGTGTTGCAATAACTCCTCTAAGACAGCTAGTTAGAACCAGCACTACTCTTTCTCCTTAATTTTTTCTGTGGCATCCCCTTCTTTTTTCCAGAATACACTTGTAAGTTCAGTGCATAATTTCATTCAGTATCAATCAATGCCCATGTTTTGAAGCCTTACTTACAAGGTTTTGACTTCATATAAATGATAAATAGACAACATCCTCGGAAAGGAAAAAGTTGTTAATCTGCTGTAAGATGCAAATGAAGTCGGTAATTGGACTTGCTATGGTTGACAATCAGTGTGGAGAAATCTCAGATAGCAGTGAGTTTATCATTCTTTTTCCTTTTGTTTCTTGTACTGATGTTACCAAATCTAATTAATGTAGGTAACTGCTGAAACTGAGTTTGAGACATTGAAGCAAGGAAAAAGTCTCTTCTGTACATAGTATCTGTGATCAACAACTACTCTTAGTTTTCAGAACCTCAAAAAATTTCAACATCAACTCTCATCAACCATTGTTTCTGCTTTTATGTTCCATTCCTCATAATGTGACTATAGCTTTTTACTGGTACACACACGAATTTTTAAAACACTGATCAAAGAACAGCCTAAAAGAAGCACTTACCGACGTTCCACGTTACTTATATCTTATCTGTCACGATACCTTTCTGACATTTTTATTTCATTAACACACACAGCATTTGTAACCTCTCAGATCAATGCCAAAGAATAAACTAAATGAAGTCAAACAAAATGATGACAACTGTTCATTCTCACAACAGTGATCAACTAAAATGTTTGTAGCCTGCAGTTCTGTACAGTGTAGTGCATGAGAGTTTCAGGCGTGTGTCGTACTGCGGATGCTCGATTTTGCATTATCAAATTAGTTCCGCACTGGCCACCAGGCGTGTTCTGTCTATTAACTTCATGCTGTTTACACTTAGTTATGTCTAGATCTAAGCTTGTATATAGGAAGACACTTTATACCTCTGGCACTGGAAACATGTCATGTCCAGTCCTTCTCCATGCCTGGCCACACAAAATGGTGAGAAACAAGTTGGAATGGCATAGCACAAGTTATGGATACTGACAAAAGTTTGTCTTCTGAACACTGGTGGAAGAAGCAGATGAGAATACCTATGAGAGATGTTGCAGCAGAGCTTGACGTCTTCTCCCGGAGAATCGATGAGCTGCCGTTCTAATGCTGACATTGACAAATGTTTGGAGTTAGTCTTCTTTTTGTGCTTGGACCAGTACAGAAAAGTTGATAGGACTCGTTAGTCTGCCGATGCTTAAAGACAGTTAGCCACAGCATTATCAATTCTTGAAATGTATTTGTGCTACAAATTGTAAATGAATGGAATGGCAGGGAGAGCAGTTAGTACTATTATGTTTGAATGCAAAAGTCAACAGTTTATGATCAGTAATTATTATTAAAACCTTGCCCTTCGATTTGAGGGCATAAGTATTCACTGCTTCATATACTGCCATGAGCTGCTGATCTTACATGCTCCACTTTCTCTGTTTTGAGAAAAGTATGCCAGTGGTTGCCATGAACTGTCTTGACACTGCTGTAGTGTTGTACCGATAGCCATTAGCTTGTATCCAGTACTAATGCAAGAGGTGTGTTGAGCTTAGTATGAGCTGGAAGTGCAGTGTCAGCTATGCTCTGTCTTGTGGCCTCGAATATGGAACACATGACCTCAGTCGATTGCACTGGGGAGTTGCCTTTCTTCTTAGGATCATTCAGCTCCACAATCAATGGTTCCTGCAATTCTGCGCATGAGGCAGGTGACGAATATAAAAATTCAGCATACGAAGAAAACACAGTTCCTTGATTGTGGTTGGCTCAGGTAAATGTAAAATTGCGTCAGCCTTCTCTGTCAGAGGTAGAGAGCCCGCAGCAGACATTCTGTGTCCCGAGAAGGTCACTTCAGATTATCTGAAAACACACTTTGCGACATTCAACATGACTCCACAGTGCTACAAACACTGGAAAACCTCTTGTAGATGATGTCAGTGTTGTTCCTCAGTTTCTGAGAACATGAGCATGTCATCCAGTTATGCAAAACAGAACAGGAGGCCTTGAAGAACAGAAGCAATGAATCTTCACCATGTATGCTGCGTTTGATAATCTGAAGGTAATACACATGCTTTCAAACAGGCCTATCAGCGACTTTCCAGATACAACTGTATCTCTTGCCCATGCACACCTAGAGGTTGTGGGACCGCTTCCTTCATCGAATACTCAACACTTTTTCACAATGATTGATCATTTTACCTGCTGGACAGAGGCAGTGCCAAATGATAATATTGCCACTGAAATGTTAGCATCTACCTTTGTGTCAGTATGATTACTGAGGTTTGGGTGCCCACAGCATATCGCTGCCGATCATGGATGGCAGTACGAGTTGGATCTTGTTTGTGCAGCTTGCCACATTTTGTGGGTAAGTCCACCACAAGACAAGAAGTTAACATCCTGCTAGTAATAGCATGGTAAAAAGCTGGCATGCTTCCTTGAAAGTGGTACTCATGCCATGAAAACACACAGCCTTCAGCTCTTCTACTTGGCCTAGGAACAACTTACAAAAACCGACATCGATTCTTCAACCACACACTTGATCTATGGATAGACATTGTGTTTGCGTGGCGAATTTGTCGATGCCGATAAACTGCAAACTTCCTCACAAGACCAGAGATATATCTTATCTTTACTGCAGAACCAAGTCACACAGATCCTTCCTCCAAAGATTTCATGTCATTGCACACCACTTTGATACATATATCAGGACCTTGTTCACTGCTCAAATGTCATGCTCCACACCAGTGGCGTAAAATCACCCTTACAACCATTGTACACTGGCCCATACCATGTGTTATGCAGAAGTACGCAGGCAATGGACATATAGATGAACGGCAAGCCAGCAATCATTTCTCTGAACAGAGTCAAATCTGCATACATTTTTCAAGAGGCATCACCGTCCACTACCCAACAGAGACATCAGAACCTTTGAGCAAGACGCACAGCCACAGGCACCACCACTGCTGCAGCGGACCACAGAACATCCACAACCAACCTGCTCCAGACACCATGTCCAGTTCCCTGCCTGTTTCTTCAATACCGATACTATGTTTCCATCAAGGGGGCCGATATAACATCCAATATGACAGCTGTTATGTGCTAGTGCACAGAAGTGAAGTGTTCGCTTAGTGTGTGTGTGCGCGCGCGCCTACTCCCGCTTGTTGTAACAGTGGAATCGTTACTGTCAAGGCAGTTCTACGCTGGCTGCCAGAGGCACTGGGTGTTGCATATAATAGTGACTAGCGACTGTCAACAGTTAGGTGCCTGGCCTCAAGGGGCATCGGTTTTTTATTTTTCACATGTGCTTGTACATTTTCCATGGACAATGTTTATTGCTTTTCCTAAGTTCTGTGTTTTTGGATCCTTTTTTGTTCTGTATTGTCGCTCTGGTTTACAATTCAATTAGCTTCCTGGTATGAGTGGATAAAGTGTTTCCTGTCAAACTTAATCCTCTGGAATTGGATTAATCAGAATTATTAAGTCACTCAGTTTTAATTACTCTGATCCTGAAAGTTTATAGCAATTCATTTGTTAATATTTACTTCATGTCGAGCTCTGTCATTGTGCATAGCCCTTAGAGTCTTGTCCTGGCGTCCATTGCGTGTAAAAGATGTTCTGTATTACTTGACCTATGGACGAATAAAGTCATCTTACCAGTAAAGAAGACATCGTTTGGGCATTATATATTGTAAACTAAGCAGGCCTTCTGGTTGGACAGGTGAGTACCCAGCCCTAAGACCAAAAAACAAAGTTGTGGAGTAATTCACTAAAGTCAAAGTATTTCACTGTTCATTGATAACACTTCAGTAAGTAGTTTCCTGATATTGTATAACATTGTACTTCTAATATTTCCTTGATTTCAGTATATATTAACCATTTCCTTTTTCAATACTGAAAATAAACTGACTCTTTTGCCTGATGGATAAAATAAATGTTCCTCTCATATTAAATTCTCGTCATTCTTCATCAGTGAGATTGGTTTTACTGCAGTGTATTGCAATATCGGATCACGTCCATGATCGGCAGCCTCATAAAAACATACTAATTTGGATTTCAGTTTCTTAATACATCTTTCATTACAAATTTTCATAAATATTAATTATAATATGATACAACGGGGCTCTTGATACTTGCAGTTAGTATCTTCCCCTGAGCACTGACTGTTGGCAAAGGTGCTGCATAGAACGTCCATGATCGGCAGCCTCGTAAAAACATACTAATTTGGATTTCAGTTTCTTAATACATCTTTCATTACAAATTTTCATACATATTAATTATAATATGATACAACGGGGCTCTTGATACTTGCAGTTAGTATCTTCCCCTGAGCACTGACTGTTGGCAAAGATGCTGCATAGATGTGTACTGCCTGTGATCTCTGTGTACTGTCCAAGGGGATAAGTTTTATAGATTCTAACCAAAGGAGATTGGAATAAGGAGGAGATGACGTTGCACCACTGCCACCATACTGTTGTGCCCATAACATCTGGTGTCGAGTGAGTTCATACTGCATTGCAGTGATACTTTATGCTGCATCAAAATACTGTACCTACTCAGATTGAATTTTCTCATTTTGAGAGTACCAAAGGAATGATTTGTTTACATGCTAACATTCGACAGCCTAGATAGCATAACCCACCCCCCGTGAACCATGGACCTTGCCGTTGGTGGGGAAGCGTGCGTGCCTCAGCGATACAGATGGCCGTACCGTAGGTGCAACCACAACGGAGGGGTATCTGTTGAGAGGCCAGACAAACATGTGGTTCGTGAAGAGGGGCAGCAGCCTTTTCAGTAGTTGCAGGGGCAGCAGTCTGGATGATTGACTGATTGGCCTTGTAACATTAACCAAAACGGCCTTGCTGTGCTGGTACTGTGAACGGCTGAAAGCAAGGGGAAACCACAGCCGTAATTTTTCCCGAGGACATGCAGCTTTACTGTATGATTAAATGATGATGGCGTTCTCTTGGGTAAAATATTCCGGAGGTAAAATAGTCCCCCATTCGGATCTCCGGACGGGGACTACTCAGGAGGACGTCGTTATCAGGAGAAAGAAAACTGGCATTCTACAGATCGGAGCGTGGAATGTCAGATCCCTTAATCGGGTAGGCAGGTTGGAAAATTTAAAAAGGGAAATGGATAGGTTAAAGTTAGATATAGTGGGAATTAGTGTTCGGTGGCAGGAGGAACAAGACTTTTGGTCAGGTGATTACAGGGTTATAAATACAAAATCAAATAGGGGTAATGCAGGAGTAGGATTAATAATGAATAAAAAAATAGGAGTGCAGGTAAGCTACTACAAACAGCATAGTGAACGCATTATTGTGGCCAAGATAGACACAAAGCCCATGCCTACTACAGTAGTACAAGTTTATATGCCAACTAGCTCTGCAGATGATGAAGAAATAGATGAAATGTATGACGAGATAAAAGAAATTATTCAGGTAGTGAAGGGAGACGAAAATTTAATAGTCATGGGTGACTGGAATTTGTCAGTAGGAAAAGGAAGAGAAGGAAACATAGTAGGTGAATAGGGATTGGGGGGAAGAAATGAAAGAGTAAGCCGCCTTGTAGAATTTTGCACAGAGCATAACTTAATCATAGCTAACACTTGGTTCAAGAATCATAAAAGAAGGTTGTATACCTGGAAGAATCCTGGAGATACTAAAAGGTATCAGATAGAATATATAATGGTAAGACAGAGATTTAGGAACCAGGTTTTAAATTGTAAGACATTTCCAGGGGCAGATGTGGATTCTGACCACAATCTGTTGGTTATGAACTGCAGATTGAAACTGAAGAAACTGCAAAAAGGTGGGAATTTAAGGAGATGGGATCTGGATAAACTGAAAGAACCAGAGGTTGTAGAGAGTTTCAGGGAGAGCATAAGGGAACAATTGACAGGAATGGGGGAAAGAAATACAGTAGAAGAAGAATGGGTAGCTCTGAGGGATGAAGTAGTGAAGGCAGCAGAGGATCAAGTAGGTAAAAAGACGAGGGCTAATAGAAATCCTTGGGTAACAGAAGAAATATTGAATTTAATTGATGAAAGGAGAAAATATAAAAATGCCGTAAATGAAGCAGGCAAAAAGGAATACAAACGTCTCAAAAATGAGATCGACAGGAAGTGCAAAATGGCTAAGCAGGGATGGCTAGAGGACAAATGTAAGGATGTAGAGGCTTGTCTCACTAGGGGTAAGATAGATACTGCCTACAGGAAAATTAAAGAGACCTTTGGAGAGAAGAGAACCACTTGTATGAATATCAAGAGCTCAGATGGCAACCCAGTTCTAAGCAAAGAAGGGAAGGCAGAAAGGTGGAAGGAGTATATAGAGAGTTTATACAAGGGCGATGTACTTGAGGACAATATTATGGAAATGGAAGAGGATGTAGATGAAGATGAAATGGGAGATAAGATACTGCGTGAAGAGTTTGACAGAGCACTGAAAGACCCGAGTCGAAACAAGGCCCCGGGAGTAGACAACATTCCATTAGAGCTACTGATGGCCTCGGGAGAGCCTGTCCTGACAAAACTCTACCATCTGGTGAGCACGATGTATGAGACAGGCGAAATACCTTCAGACTTCAAGAAGAATATAATAATTCCAATCCCAAAGAAAGCAGGTGTTGACAGATGTGAAAATTACTGAACTATCAGTTTAATAAGTCACAGCTGCAAAATACTAACGCGAATTCTTTACAGACGAATGGAAAAAACTGGTAGAAGCCGAACTCGGGGAAGATCAGTTTGGATTCCGTAGAAATGTTGGAACACGTGAGGCAATACTGACCTTATGGCTTTTGGCAATGTTAACTGGAATACTCTCTTTCAAATTCTGAAGGTGGCAGGGGTAAAATACCGGAAGCGAAATGCTATTTACAATTTGTACAGAAACCAGATGGCAGTTATAAGAGTCGAGGGGCATGAAAGGGAAGCAAGCAGTGGTTGGGAAAGGAGTGAGACAGGGTTGTAGCCTCTCCCCGATGTTATTCAATCTGTATATTGAGCAAGCAGTAAAGGAAACAAAAGAAAAATTCGGAGTACGTATTAAAATTCATGGAGAAGAAGTAAAAACTTTGAGGTTCGCCGATGACATTGTAATTCTGTCAGAGACAGCAAAGGACTTGGAAGAGCAGTTGAACGGAATGGACAGTATCTTGAAAAGAGGATATAAGATGAACATCAACAAAAGCAAAACGAGGATAATGGAATGTAGTCAAATTAAATCGGGTGATGGTGAGGCGATTAGATTAGGAAATGAGACACTTAAAGTAGTAAAGGAGTTTTGCTATTTAGGGACTAAAATAACTGATGATGGTCGAAGTAGAGAGGATATAAAATGTAGACTGGCAATGGCAAGGAAAGCGTTTCTCAAGAAGAGAAATTTGTTAACATCGAGTATAGATTTAAGTGTCAGGAAGTCGTTTCTGAAAGTATTTGTATGGAGTGTAGCCATGTATGGAAGTGAAACATGGGCGATAACTAGTTTGGGCAAGAAGAGAATAGAAGCTTTCGAAATGTGGTGCTACAGAATAATGCTGAAGATGCAATGGGTAGATCACATAACTAATGAGGAGGCATTCAATATGATTGTGGCACAACTTGACTAGAAGAAGGGATCGGTTTGTAGGACATATTTTGAGGCATCGAGGGATCACAAATTTAGCATTGGAGGGCACCGTGGAGGGTAAAAATCGTAGAGGGAGACCAAGAGATCAATACACTAAGCAGATTCAGAAGGATGTAGGTTGCAGTAGGTACTGGGAGATGAAGAAGCTTGCACAGGATAGAGTAGCATGGAGAGCTGCATCAAACCAGTCTCAGGACTGAAGACCACAACAACAACAACAACAACACATAGCATAAAATATTTCATTATTTAAGACAACCAGTTTCAATGATATTTGCTGTTATCTTCAGATCTCAAAAATCTTTTTGTTGTAAAACATGTTATTTTACATTGAAACTCACATCAGGTTGTCAAGTGGATAAAAATTATCAGTTGACAACTTGCCATGAGCTCCAATGTAGAATGAACGCATTTGACAACAAAAAAAGATTTTTAAGACCTGAAGGTGACTGTAAAATCTGTTGAAAACAGTTGTCTTAAATAAAGAAATGTTTTGTCTGATCTACACTGTTGAATGTTTCTTAACAGTACATACTGAGACATGCATGCCTGTTGAATGAATGAAAGCTAAGAGGGTAAATGTCACACAGTATTTAACTGAGGAACTCACTTCCTGGCCTCAGCAAGATGGTGCCCTGGCTTCAGTTGATGTCCGAGTTCGGCATAGATAGTGCCATCTCCCTTATTCTAACCACCTTATTCTAACCTCCTTGTTCTAATTTCGTTGGTACTGTCGATCGAGTTAAACTTATAGATACTGCAACACTGCTGCATCCCCAGAAGAGAACCAGGCCGTGTTGCCTTGACACGTGCTGCAGGTGAAACGGAAAACCACACTAATCTATATTTAATAAAATACATTAAAAATAAACTTATAAATTTTTACCTGATGTTGCTCTGACAAGAATGACACTGATATTATGGGAATATTCTGTAATGCTACAGGGTATTCTGGTACATGTATTGCGCTGCTTGAATTGTTTGCATGTTAAATCGTGTACTCTGTACACGTATGATTTTTGTTTTCCTTTTTTGGCCTTGTAAGTAGGATGTTAATAATCTGTCTGTGACATTTCTCATGGCTATGTACAGACTTTTGTTGTTATTTGTGCTTCTACAGGTTTTCTTTGCTATATACAGGGTGTATACGCTCCAGGACAACTGGAAATTTTATTATCCCGGAGAAAACCCGAAATTTGTTTAGAATTCTGGGAATTTTTCATTGTCTTTGTCTTGAGTTAAACTGTTGTAACTTTGACTGGTAAGAACTGACAGTCTAACAAAGAATTTTACTGTATCCTGTTACTACAGAATAATGCTGCAGCAACAAAACGACAGAATAAAACATAAGTTGCAAAGGAAATGTGCCACTTACAACAACAAAACACAGTGCTCACACAAGCACCTCTCTAAAGCAAAATGTGTCAAAGGCTTTAGGATGAAGACAATTACTTCATGACAGCAATCTACTTCCGATGAGGGTGACATCACAACTGTTTACATTAAGTTTGTTTTGAGTAGGTGCCAGCAGGCTCCTGTGCTTGCGCAGTTGAGCTGCGTATGAGTAGTACCTTGTGCTTCTGGCTGCTTGAAGTGTGGCTGCAGCAGTAGCAAGAAGCAGTCACACTACCCAGAAAAATTTGTATGGTGCGCCAAAGCTGGCAGATTCGCACAGAGCAGTCTGGGTTGTAGTTGGGAGGGGGATAGTGTCCCGTGTTTACGTTTAGTGATTTTGCTGCTTTCTCTTCGTTTACAGTTCACACATCAAATGAAAACAAAACGGATTTCTGTCACCGGGATCTATCACGTGAATTACAATATATTCTCATAATTATGGATGTCTAAAATAAGTTATTAGTTTCAGTTTTTCTTATTTGATTTTATTTCCTCATTTTAGGCAGTGAACCATTAATCGCTACGAACAACAACAAAGATATTTTGTCTGTTTGCTAAACAAATGTGGCTTTTATTAATCTTTTCCACAGGTGTAGTCAATTTATCAGAAATGAAATGTTTCATTCCACACTATTGGCAAGTTTCAACTGTTCGCTGAATTTCAAGTGCACATTTTCATCTTCTGGCACATATGGCATTATGCCACAATAAAGAACCAAACATGAGACAATACTGGCACTCCAAGAAAATTTACATCGTGAAAAGCCCACTGAACAATTTAATATCGGGTTGGGTGACTACACCACGTATCCTATGCTCTGAATATCTGATGTCACTGGCTAGTGAGATCACGTGACATGAGCTGTGATTGGCAAACTCTATTTCAATGCTTCGGAAATTAATGTGCTGTTGGTGGAATTTGAATTTATACTTTCGTAATATGAAAATATGCAGCATACATGTTGGTGCACATCAAAGATCATTTCAAAACATGTCTCCCCCACTTTCCCAAGTTTCGCTTTCTAAAGTCCCCATGAGTTCTACGCTGGTGCATAAAACCTTTACCATTCAAAGGATTGATGTTTTTACTGCTTCGAGGGAAACTACACTGTTGCTTATCATGGAAAAAGTGTATTTTCCTCTTGGAAGAAGTGGTTTTTTTGGCGTGGGAAAAAGTGCATTTTTAACCTGGAGATCCGGGAATTTTTTTCTTGTTGTCCGCGTATACACCTTGTATATACCAAACAACTAAGTACTTTATGGAAATGACTGTACCGGTCAGTATTTCTAGGTTTTTTTTTTCCATTCCTTGTATGAAAATTCGTGATTTCTCGCTAGGTAGGTGTACTTTGCCTTTTTTGCCAAATAAAATACTTTTTTGCAGCTAAAAAATTGCAGCACAGCAACTCATGATTTAAGTGGCTATGGTAAAAGGCGTTATAAGAATTGGGCAACACTCTGGATGATTGACTGATCTGGCCTTGTAACGCTAACCAAAACGGCCTTGCTGTGCTGGTACTGCGAACGGCTGAAAGCAAGGGGAAACTATGGCCGTAATTTTTCCCGAGGGCATGCAGCTTTACTGTATGGTTAAATGATGATGGCGTCTTATTGGGGAAAATATTCGGGAGGTAAAATAGTCTCCCATTCGGATCTCCGGGCGGGGACTACTCGAGGACGTCGTCATCAGGAGAAACAAAACTGGCATTCTACGCATAGGAACGTGGAATGTCAGATGCCTTAATCGGGTCAGAAAATTTAAAAAGGATAATGGATAGGTTAAAGTTAGATATAGTGGGAATTAGTGAAGTTCGGTGGCAGGAGGAACAAGACTTTTGGTCAGGCGAATACAGGATTATAAATACAAAATCAAATAGGGGTAATGCAGGAGTAGGTTTAATAATGAATAAAAAATACGAGTGCGGGTAAGCTACTACGAACAGCATAGTCAACGCATTATTGTGGCCAAGATGGACACGAAGCCCACGCCTACTACAGTAATACAAGTTTATATACCAACTAGCTCTGCGGATGACGAAGAAATTGAAGAAATGTATGATGAAATCAAAGAAATTATTCAGGTAGTGAAGGGAGGTGAAAATTTAATAGTCATGGGTGACTGGAATTCGGTTGGAATTCGGTAGTAGGAAAAGGGAGAGAAGGAAACATAGTAGGTGAATATGGACTGGAGCTAAGAAATGAAAGAGGAAGCCGCCTAGTAGAATTTGGCACAGATCATAACTTAATCATAGCTAACACTTGGTTCAAGAATCATAAAAGAAGGCTTTATACATGGAAGAAGCCTGGAGATACTGACAGGTTTCAGATAGATTATATAATGGTAAGGCAGAGATTTAGGAACCAGGTTTTAAATTGTAGGTTATTTCCAGGGGCAGATGTGGACTCTGACCACAATCTATTGGTTATGAACTGCAGATTGAAACTGAAGAAACTGCAAAAAGGTGGGAATTTAAGGAGATGGGACCTGGATAAACTGAAAGAACCAGAAGTTGTAGAGAGTTTCAGGGAGAGCATAAGGGAACAATTGACAGGAATGGGGGAAAGAAATACAGTAGAAGAAGCATGGGTAGCTTTGAGGGATGAAGTAGTGAAGGCAGCAGAGGATCAAGTAGGTAAAAAGACGAGGGCTAGTAGAAATCCTTGGGTAACTGAAGAAATATTGAATTTAATTGATGAAAGGAGAAAATATAAAAATGCCGTAAATGAAGCAGGCAAAAAGGAATACAAACGTCTCAAAAATGAGGTCGACAGGAAGTGCAAAATGGCTAATCAGGGGTGGCTAGAGCACAAATGTAAGGATGTAGAGGCTTATCTCACTAGGGGTAAGATAGATACAGCCTACAGGAAAATTAAAGAGACCTTCGGAGAAAACAGAGCCACTTGTATGAATATCAAGAGCTCAGATGGAAACCCAGTTCTAAGCAAAGAAGGGAAAGCAAAAAGGTGGAATAAGTATATAGAGGGTTTATACAAGGGCGACGTTCTTGAGGACAGTATTATGGAAATGGAAGAGGATGTAGATGTAGATGAAGATGAAATGGGAGAGCACTGAATGACCTGAGTTGAAACAAGGCCCCGGAAGTAGAAAAACATTCGATTAGAACTACTGACAGCCTTGGGAGAGCCAGTCCTGACAAAACTCTACCATCTGGTGAGGAAGATGTATGAGACAGGTGAAATACCCTCAGACTTCAAGAAGGATATAGTAATTCGATCCCAAAGATGTGAAAATTACCGAACAATCAGTTTAATAAGCCACAGCTGCAAAATACTAACGCGAATTCTTTACAGACGAATGGAAAAACTAGTAGAAGCCGACCTCGGGGAAGATCACTTTGGATTCCGTAGAAATATTGGAACACGTGTGGCAATACTGACCCTACGACTTATATTAGAAGCTAGCTTAAGGAAAGGCAAACCTATGTTTCTAGCTTTTGTAGACCTAGAGAAAGCTTTTGACAGTGTTGACTGGAATACACTCTTTCAAATTCTGAAGGTGGCAGAGGTAAAATACAGGAAGCGAAATGCTATTTACAATTTGTACAGAAACCAGATGACAGTTATAAGAATCGAGGGGCATGAAAGGGAAGCAGTGGTTGGGAAAGGAGTAAGACAGGGTTGTAGCCTCTCCCCGATGTTATTCAATCTGTATATTGAGCAAGCAGTGAAGGAAACAAAAGAAAAATTTGGAGTAGGTATTAAAATCCATGGAGAAGAAATAAAAACTTTGAGGTTTGCCGATGTCATTGTAATTGTCAGAGACAGCAAAGGACTTGGAAGAGCAGTTGAATGGAATGGACAGTGTCTTGAAAGGAGGATATAAGATGAACATCAACAAAAACAAAACAAGGATAATGGAATGTAGTCGAATTAATTCTGGTGATACTGAGGGAACTAGATTAGGAAATGAGACTCTTAAAGTAGTAAAGGAGTTTTGCTATTTGGGGAGCAAAATAACTGATGACGGTCGAAGTAGAGAAGATATAAATTGTAGACTGGCAATGGCAAGGAAAGCGTTTCTGAACAAGAGAAATTTGTTAACATCGAGTATTGATTTAAGTGTCAGGAAGTCGTTTCTGAAAGTATTTGTATGGAGTGTAGCCATGTATGGATGTGAAACATGGACGATAAATAGTTTGGACAAGAAGAGAATAGAAGCTTTCGAAATGTGGTGCTACAGAAGAATGCTGAAGGTTAGATGGGTAGATCACATAACTAATGAGGAGGTACTGAATAGGATTGGGGAGAAGAGAAGTTTGTGGCACAACTTGACTAGAAGGAGGGATAGGTTGGTAGGACATGTTCTGAGGCATCAAGGGATCACCCATTTAGTATAGGAGGGCAGCATGGAGGGTAAAAATCGTAGAGGGAGACCAATAGATGAATACACTAAGCAGATTCAGAAGGATGTAGTCTGCAGTAGGTACTGGGAGATGAAGAAGCTTGCATAGGATAGAGTAGCATGGAGAGCTGCATCAAACCAGTCTCAGGACTGAAGACCACAACAACAACAACAACAACAACAATTAGGCAACAACATGTCCTTTTCACTAGTCGTGAGCATGGATACCAAACAGCTGACTCAAGCTAATTTAGTACACATGAAGTACGTATGTTTTGTATGGAGGTGAATACCAAGATTTTAATTGAGCTTTCATCACTGTCATTACTGTGCTTTCCAAAAAGAATATTTACAGTTTTTGAGTCATTAATTTGCAATTAATTGGCTTCAAACCATATATTAAACATTTAATGATGTTCTTCACTTTTTTGATTTAGTACTTGCTGAGCTTATCAGCAGGAAAAAAAATAGTGCCACCTGCATGGGGTATGAATGTAAAAGTTATAGTACAGGGCAAGTCATTTATTTAAATTATGAAGTCAAAGTAGTTGACAAATCATTTATGTAAACTATAAACAGCAAAGATGCAAACAAAGATGCTTGTGGAGTTCTTTGCTGACTTACCAATGTTTGAATAATTACTTGCTTTCTGTCATTAGATAACACGTAATCAAAAATAGTTCTGCACTCTTACAGCCATCAGGAAATCTTTTTTAACACACTGAAGAGCCAAAAAAAAAAAAAAAAAACTCTTACACCTGCCTGATATTGTGTAGGTTCCCCGCGAGCACACAGGAGAGCCGCAACACGACATGGCATGGATTCAAATAAAATATGAAGTAGTGCTGGAGGGAATTGACTCCATGGATCCTGCAGGGATGTCCATAAATCCATAAGAGTACGAGAGCATGGAGATCTCTTTTGAACATCATGTTGCAAGGCATCCCAGATATGCTCTACATTTTCATGTCTGGAGAGTTTGGTGGCCAGCGGAAGTGTTTGAACTCAGAAGAGTGTTCCTGGAGCCACTCTGTAGCAATTCTGGACTTATGGTGTGTCTCATAATCTTTCTGGAATTGCCCAAGGCAGTTGGAATGCATAATGGATATGAATGGATACAGGTGATTAGAGAGGATGCTTACGTAGATGTCACCTCTCAGAGTCATATCTAGATGTATCAGGGATCCCATATCACTCCACCTGCACACATCCCACACCATTACAGAGCCTTGCCAGCTGCAACAGTCCCCTGTTCACATGCAGAGTCCATGGATTCATGAAGCTGTTGCCACCATCTCGCTTAAATCTGATAACCTGTGATTGTAACAGCAGTAACTGATATAACAACTGGGCCAGACACTTGTTGTCTTACACAGGCATTGTGGACGTAGCACCGTATTATGCCTGTTTACATATCTGTTTATTTGAATATGCATGCCTGTATCAGTTTCTTTGGTGCTTCAGTGTAGAATACTATGTCTAGTAGAGTCAAAAGCTCCACAAAGTCCAAAAATGTTGGAATTACACTCACTTTGGATTTGAAATAAAATAATGTAAAGGAAACAACATTTTGAACTACCTTCATAGTCGATAAGTCAGAACTGAATCCATACTGGGAATCATTAAATATTTTGTTTACAGATACAGGATTATGTCTATCTCTGTAACTGACAGGTGTACATGCCGACTGCCATGTGAAGGACCTTGCTTTGATTCCTGACACTGCCAGGAGTTTTTTTTGATAGGGGGGCTGAAACAGGATGCACTCAGTCTCATGAGGTCAACTGAGGAGCTACTTGACTGAGTAGTAGCACCTCCGGGTCATGAAAGCTGACAATGACCAGGAGAGTGGCATACTGCAATTGGCAGAGGCAGATATGGCAGTCAGTCAGTACTGATGGTCACACCAGGGCCTGTGGACAGAATTTCAGTTTACAATACATGAATATGAATTTGGAGCTGCTAGTAGTGCTCTACTACTTTTTATATGATTGGTATTGAGCAAATTGGGTGATAATTATTTGGGCATCATTGGAACATTTTTGTGTTGAGGTGTAACCATTGTTGTTTTTAAACATAACAGAAATAGCCACTAGCAAACATCTGATAAATCATTTCTGCTATCTATAGTTTTGATTTTGACATATAGGTGCATTCATTTTATTTTGCCCATACTTGGGACATATTGAAACAATTATTTTTGAAGTATAAAAGACCTTAATATTTTGTGATATTTAACAAGAATGAGTTATCGATTAAATGCACAGTTGTTAGGTGTTCGTCTTGTGGTTTTAGGAATGTGTTAGCATTTTGTTGTTGTTGTGGTCTTCAGCAACAACAAAAAAATGTTAACACATTCCTAAAACCACAAGATGAACACCTAACAACTGTGCATTTAATCGATAACTCATTCTTGTTAAATATCACAAAATATTAAGGTCTTTTATACTTCAAAAATAATTGTTTTTGTTGGTCATAAAATAACTTACTTCACATTCATCACAGTGCCAATGTATATTTCTCTCTGCTGAAGATTTCAAATTGCACCAAAGCATACTTACCTATTTCTTCAACCTTCTTCCGTTCCTCAGGGACATCAGACTTCAATGGCAGTATTCGTCCTTCAAGCACTTCATTATCATCACAAAAATCTGTGACAATATCATCTTCAGTAACAGTCAGCTGAACAACAGTCACTGCATTTATTTTCTTTAAAAAGTGGATTGAATTTTTTCTTTCTGCGATATCATCTCTAGTGTGCTGATAACAATGATAATTTTGCCCTCTCTGTGATAGGTTTTTCTATTTTTGTTTTCATTTTCATTTTTTCTTTTTCCTTCCTTAAGTCAAATGTCGAAAGCAAACCTAACCATGTTCTCCTGAGATTCTCTTGATGAGCTAAGTTTATTCACTTATGTGTATTTTTAATCCCATTGTATATCTTTGATTTGTTTTTGTGACATATTGCAACGTTTCTGTCAGGACTAGGATATGTTTCCTATGAAATTTCTTCCATAAATTGCACAATATGTGCCAATTACCACTGGCCGCCACGTTACATCACATCATAGCACTGCCATGTCAGGCTGTTTCACACTGTCCATCACATATCAGTTTGATAAGCCCAATATCAAATGTTGAGAGAGAATATGAGCTACCCATCAATGATACAAAAAGTTGAAGTATAGTACCACAATCATCAAACTAACAGTGATAAACTTTTATTAAGGCAAAAGAAAACTTAATAACATACATTGTTGCTCAATTTTGTGTGAGAAAGTGGTGAGAAATGAAACAACAGTTCAAAAAATTGATATCCATTTGCTAGTGAAAGTATACAGGGTGGTCCGTTGATAGTGACTGGGTCAAGTATCTCATGAAATAAGCGTCAAACAAAAAAACTACAAAGAACGAAACTTGTCTAGCTTGAAGGGGGAAACCAGATGGCGCTATGGTTGGCCTGCTAGATGGTGCTGCCATAGGTCAAACGGATATCAACTGCCTTTTTTTTTTAATAGGAACCCCTATTTTTTATTACATATTTGTGTAGTACGTAAAGAAATATGAATGTTTTAGTTGGACCACTTTTTTCGCTTTAACATTTCGCAAGTGTGGATGGTATTTGCTTCGTGATACATTACCCATGTTAAAATGGACCGTTCACCAATTGCGGAAAAGGTCGGTACTGTGTTGATGTATGGCTATAGTGATCAAAATACCCAACGGGCGTATGCTATGTATGCTGCTTGGTATCCTGGATGACATCATCCAAGTGTCTGGACCGTTCACCGCATAGTTACATTAATTAAGGAAACAGGAAGTGTTCAGCCACATGTGAAATATCAACCACGACCTGCAACAAATGATGATGCCCAGGTAGGTGTTTTAGCTGATGTCGCGGCTAATCTGCAGACAAATTGCGCAAGAATTGGGAATCTCAAAAACGTTGGTGTTGAGAATGCTACATCAACATCGACTGTACGCATACCATACTTCTATGCACCAGGAATTGCATGGCGATGACTTTGAACGTCGTGTACAATTCTGCCACTGGGCACAAGAGAAATTACGGGATGATGACAGATTTTTTGCACGAGTTCTATTTAGTGACGAAGCATCATTCACCAACAGCTGTAATGTAAACCGGCATAATATGCATTATTGGGCAACGGAAAATCCACGATGGCTGCGACAAGTGGAACATCAGCGACCTTGGTGGGTTAATGTATAGTGCAGCATTATGGGAGGAAGGATAATTGGCCACCATTTTATCGATATCAATCGAAATGGTGCAATGTATGCTGATTTCCTACGTAACGTTCTACCGATGTTACTACAAGATGTTCCACTGCATGACAGAATGGCGATGTACTTCCAACATGATGGATGTCTGGCACATAGCTCGCGTGCAGTTGAAGCGGTATTGAATAGCATATTTCATGACAGGTGGATTGGTCGTCGAAGCACCGTATCATGGTTCACACAATCTCCGGATCCGACGTCCCCGTATTTCTTTCAGTAGGGAAAGTTGAAGGATATTTGCTATCGTGATCCACCAACAATGCCTGACAACATGCGTCAGCACATTGTCAATGCATGTGCGAACATTACGGAAGGCGAACTACTCACTGTTGAGAGGAATGAACCACACATATTGCCAAATGCATTGAGGTTGACGGACATCATTTTGAGCATTTATTGCTTTAATGTGATATTTACAGGTAATCATGCTGTAACAGCATGCGTTCTCAGAAATGATAAGTTCACAAAGGTACATATATCACATTGGAACAATCTAAATAAAATGTTCAAACGTACCTACATTCTGTATTTTAATTTAAAAAACCTACCTGTTACCAACTGTTTGTCCAAAATTGTGAGCCATATGTTCATGACTATTACAGTGCTATCTATCGCAAAGGGAAAAAAGTGGTCCAACTAAAACATTCATTCGACATAAAAGTTTTCTGGGTATGGTCTGACCCAGACCCAGAAGAAGGCCGCTGCAATCGTGGCTGAAACGTTAATTTTTCTCCAGCAGCAGTATTTTTTTACATTATGGCATGGTGCTTTTATGTCAACTGACTCTGGCCGTGGAAGCCTATGCAATTATATAAAACATTCATTTTTATTTATGTACTACACAAATATGTAATAAAAAATGGGGGTCCTATTTTAAAAAACGCAGTTGATATCCGTTTGACCTATGGCAGTGCCATCTAGTGGGCCAACCATAGCGCCACCTTCTTTCCCCCTTCAAGCTAGGCAAGTTTCATTCTTTGTAGTTTTTTCGTTTGACGCTTATTTCGTGAGATATTTGGCCCAGTCACGATCAATGGACCACCCTGTATAGAAACACACACATCAAACATTATTTACAAATATAAGGGAATAAATAGAGTTTATCCAAGTGACAATTCACACTGTTTGTCACTTCACATCATAGCCCGTACCAAACTGTGGAAGTGAGGTCGTAAGTTACCACGTGCAATACAACAAATAGGAATATACACACATCAAATAACGTTTTGCATCTCCCCAGTTCCCAAAACTCCTGAAGATAGATGTTGACTGTGGATATTGTATCACAGACACAGTCCCTTTGACTGTTCAGAGATGTTACTAAACCCTCCCAAAGATGTAAACAACCATGCATGAGCAGCCCCTATTACACGGAGGGGGTCTGATAGCTGATCAGTTCCAGTCATTCCACCAGAAAGGAGGTACACGGCTTGTGTTGTCTGTAGTTCAACCATGCCTCGACGGTCAGTACTGCGGTTTGGTCCTTCCGCATTGTTACTTTCTGCAAGGAAGGGCTCTCAATAAGGAAAGTGTCCAGGTGTCTCGGAGTGAACCAAAGCGATGTTGTTCGGACAAGTTGGAGATACAGAGACAGACAGGAACAGTCAATGACATGCCTCACTCAGGCCGCCTGAGGGCTACTACTGCAGTGGATGGCCGCTACCTACTGATTATGGCTCTGAGGAACCCTCACAGCAATGCCACCGTGTTGAATAATGCTTTTCATGCAGTCACCGGATGTCATGTTACAACAAACTGTGTGCAAAAGGGTGCATGATGCAGAACTTCACTCCCAATGTCCATGGAAAGATCCAGCTTTGCAACCACGACACCATGCAGTGTGGTACAGATGGGCCCAACAACATGCTGAATGGACCGCTCAGGACTGGCATCATGTTCTCTTCACTAATGAGTGTCCCATATGCCTTCAACCAGACAATTGTCGGATACGTGTTTGGAGGCAACCGCATCAGGCTGAACACCTTAGATACACTGTCCAGCAAGTATAGCAAGGCGGCAGTTCCTCAATGTTCTGGGGTGGCATTATGTGGGGTCGACGTATGCTGCTGGTGGTCATGGAAGGCGCCGTAATGGCTGTACGATACGTGAATGCCATCCTCCTACTGATAGTGCAATGATATCAGCAGAATATTGGCAAGGCATTTGTCTTCCTGGATGACAATTTGTGCCCCCATTGTGCACATCTTGTGAATGACTTTCTTCAGGAAAATGACATTGCTCAACTATAGTGGTCAGCATGTTCTCCAGACATGAACCCTATCAAACATGGCTGGGATAGATTGAAAAGGGCTGCTTATGGACAATGTGACACACTAATCACTCTCAGGAATCTATGCTGAATCACCATTGAGGAGTAGGACAGTCTGGACCAACAGTGGCTTGGTGAACTTGGGATAGTATGCCATGACGAATACAGGCATGCATCAATGTAAGAGGACATGTTACTTGGTATTAGAGATACCGGTGTGTACAGCAATGAGAACCACCACCTCTGAAGGTCTCCCTATATGCTGGTAGAACATGCAATGTGTAGTTTTCATGAGCAATAAAAAGGGCAGAAATGATGTTTATGTTGATCTCTATTCCAATTTTCTGTACAGGTTCCGGAAGTCTCGGAACCGAGGTGATGCATAACTTATTTTGATTTGTGTAGTATTGGAACTGAGTAACTAATGATGATAAAGTTTATTAATGGTCAAAGCAAACTTCATGGTTCCTGATCCATTTTGTGTGGCTAAGTGCGAAGAAGCAGAACAACTTTCAAAACATTGACCATTACTTGTTAGTGAAAATAAATACATACAAAACCATTAAACAATATCTGGAAGGGAATTAATACAGCCTGTTTACCTTATCCATAGTGTTTTTTCCTCTTGCATTGCTAATGACATAAACAACAGTATTTTTCTCCTTCGTTAGAACTGATCTTTTCACTTGAAATGTACATTTAATGAAAATTGCTTCTTCAATTTATGTTCTTGTTTGTGTAGTATGTGTATACAGCTCTGTTATTTTATTGTAAAACCCAAATAATTTTTCGCTTTCAGATATCTGACTTTTCTTGTGAAAGAACACTTAATGGGAAAAAGGGCAACTAAACCAAGTATTCAGCAAACTAGACAAGAAGCAGTTCTGTCATATCTCAATGAAGAACTTGAAATTCTTAGTTCGGGACAGAAGCATGTAGAGGAACTATGGTTCATGTTTCAATGATTAGTTGACCACGCATTCTTTCAGTGTGTGCCCACTAGAAGTTCCTGATGGAAGAGATCCACCATAGTATACAGTCAATGTAAAGGAACTTCTAAATAAATAGAGACTACTGCATAATGGGTATAAAGCAAAGCGTAGGGCTGTAGATAGAGAGATACCGAATGAAATGCATTTGGTAGTTAAGAGAGCAATGTGTGAAGCCTTCGCTGACTACCATAGCAGAATATTCTCGTCATATGTAAACGCCAGGAATGGCATCAAAATTTGTGTCCATTCACTCGTTGACATGACAGGAATTGAAATTGAGAGTAGCAGCGTAAAGCCAGAAATACTGAACTCTATTTTTTTTCCTCCCCAAATGTTGCTTTAGGAAAGAAAACCATTCTATTTTGCCCCAATTTGATTCTTGTACTGCTGAAAAGATGAGTGATGTAGATATTGGTGTCAGTGGTGTTGAGAAAGTATACATTAGAAAAGATATGAAAATGAAATGAAGCTAGTAAAAATGAAATAAATGAAGCTATTAAAGCTATGAAATGAAGCTATTAAATGTGAAAAATGAAGCTATTAAATGTAAGTCCCAAAAGACCATCAGAGAACTAGGGTGGCATGAACCCACTACTGAACCAACAGCAGCAGCCAGAACTGCAGATACAGCCACATCAACACCCAAGAGGAAGGATAATGCTGCCACTCACTCATCTGCCAGATGCAGGAAAGTGACTAGCTGTAGTGAAGATTTTTTATGAACTATTGTGCCCCAGTCAGTGCCAAAAAAACTGTATATACAGAAGTATCAAATTCTTTGCCTATTCTTGCTGACAATAGAATTTTAATTTTGCATCTAAATGTGCAGTCAATCAGTAACAAAATAATGACATAGATGTATTCCTAATTTCAAACCCCTGCCACATTTTTTGTGTAAATAAACACTGGCTCACACCTGATGAGACTGTTCTGCAAGTCCCTGAAGGATTTGAGTTAGCAAGTGCATACTGTAGAAACAAAAGCAGACATGGGTGAGTTGTAATTTTTGTAAATAAAAACTCTAACATTTAACATGTAGCACAGAAAGTTCATTGGTTTTGCAAATACCAACTTTTTGAAATTGTTGTATTGCTACTTCCAAAACAAAAGTCAGTGCTCATCTCTATTTATCGCACCCCAAGCTCTGATACAAACCAGTTTATTGATCAAATGTAGACTCTAAATAAGTACCTGTTGGTAAAATACAGGCACCACAAGATAGTATACATTGGTGACATTAATATTGACATCCTACAAAAAATACCAACTGTCACACATTTTCAAAACCTGCTAAGATCCAACAACTTGTACTGTGTGAATGACCAGCCAACACGATTAGTGGCATGCCTGGATAACATAATTTCCAATTTAACAAAAGATGAATATCAGTATGGAGTGATGGATCCAATATTATCTGATCCACCCAGCATATGCATAAAATACGAAGAAGAGCAGATAGAAGAGGTTGACAGTCTTAAATTCCTGAGATTACAACTTGATAATAAATTCAGTTGGGAAGAGCACACCACAGAACTGCAGAAACGCCTTAACAAATCTGTATTTGCAATTCGAGTGTTAGCAGACATAGGCGACATAAAAATGAAAAAGCTTGCATACTTTGCCTACTTCCATTCCATAATGTCATATGGTATAATATTTTGGGGTAACTCTTCAAGTCAAACCAAAGTTTTCAGAGTCCAAAAGCTTGTAATACGTATTATTTGTGGAGTAAATTCACGGATGTCCTGTAGAAACCTCTTCAAAGAACTGGGTATACTAACTACTGCCTCTCAGTATATTTACTCATTAATGAAATTTGTCCTAAATAATATATCTCTTTTTCCAACAAACAGCTCAGTTCATACATACAATACCAGGAACAAAAATGATCTGCACAAGGACTTAAACGCACTTACTTTAGTTAAAAAAGGGGTCCACTACTCAGGAACACTCATCTTCAATAATTTGCCAGTAAACATAAAAAATTTAGTTACAAATAAAGATCAGTTTAAAAGGAGACTGAAAGACTTACTAGTGGCCAACTCCTTCTACGCCATTGACGAATTTTTTAGTAGAAACAAATGTTGTATTGTATATATTCATACTATTAGTATTGTTATTTCAGCTTAAAAAAAAATAAAAATTTGACATGTTCCACATCCACGAGGATCTCCTCAGCACGGATCTATGGAACGAAAACTAATCTAATCTAATCTAATCTAACCATGGCCTATGGTTGGTCAACCATGAAACATACCCTATCCAGCAACCTAAACACATTAAGAGGATCAGACTGTTATTTCCAGCCAACAACACACAGGTAAGACAAAAATTATCAGAACTTGAGTGGGGTAGAGTATATAATTGTGATAGCAATGACAATGCTTTTAACATATTTATTAACGTACTAATGAGCTCAGTTCAAAGCTGCTGCCCACAAGTAACTAAAAAGGTGAAAACACATGGTCTATCAAACAAGAAAAACTGGAACAACTGGTTCACTCCTAACCTGCGTGACCAGAGAAAAACTCTTATTGCCCTACGTAAAATGGCTAAAACTAGTAACCTAGAATGGAAACAGAGGTACAAAGAAGCCAGAAAGAGGTACAGGACAGAAATACAGACAGCAAAGCAAAGAGCCAATGATGCTTTCATAGAAAACTCCAGCAACAAATGCAAAGCAGCTTGGAAGGTAATCAACACAATAGCAGGAAAACATAAAAACAGACAAGAAATTCCAATATTGCCTGATAAATTGAATGAATTCTTTGTAAACAGCACTAAGTATGAAGCTGCTCCTACCTCTGCACTAAATCAACTTCGGGAAGCTTTTTCCATAACATACCTGACAATAACTTATCCTTTAAATGGAAACAGGTTACCTGCCAAACTGTACACAAAGTGGTCACAAACCTACAACCATCTTACAGTGAAGATCTGTATGGTATCTCAAACAACATCCTGAAACAAATAATTGTTGTCCCTCTTACCTTTCTGATCAATAATACCTTTAAAACTGGAAAATTTCCTGAGGTCCTGAAGGCTACTATTATTGTCCGTATTTATAAAAAAGGGGAAACAAACAAACCTGAAAGTTATCGCCCAATATCTCTCATGCCAATAATATCCAAGGTAATAGAATATTGTATTACATTACAACTTTGCAACTATTTTGATGATCATAATCTTATCTCCTCATCACTCTTTGGATTTAGGCCAGGCTTGTATACAGTAAATGCAGTGGAAACTCTTGTAACAGACATTCTTAATGGCTTTGGGAACAATTTCTACACTTGTGCCTTACTACTAGATCTGAGCAAAGTATTTGATGCTGTGTCACAAGAAAGACTCATAAATAAACTGGAGTGCTATGGTATCAAGAATAATGAACTGACACTAACTGGATCATATTTGACTGACAGAACTCAAGTGGTCATGGTAAATAACTGTCAATCAGATGCCCTGCCAGTAGTTAGAGGTGTGCCACAAGTCTCAGTGCTTGGGCCTTTCCTTTTCTTAATATACCGGGTGATCAAAAAGTCAGTATAAATTTGAAAACTGAATAAATCATGGAATAATGTAGATAGAGAGGTACAAATTGACACACAAGCTTGGAATGACATGGGGTTTTATTAGAACCAAAAAAATACAAACATTCAAAAAATGTCCAACAGATGGCACTTCATCTGATCCGAATAGCAAAGATGATGTTCTTTACAGGAAGTTCTCAATATGTCCATCATCAGTCCTCAACAATATCTGTAGTCGAGGAATCATGTTGTGAACAGCACTGTAAAGCATGTCCGGAGGTATGGTGAGGCTTTGGCGTCGGATGTTGTTTTTCAGCATTCCTAGATACACTTGCGACTTCAAGTAACCCCAAAGCCAATAATAGCACGGACTGAGGTCTGGGGAGCTGGGAGGCCAAGCATGACAAAAGTGGCGGCTGAGCAAATGATCATCACCAAACGACGCGTGCAAGAGATCTTTCACGCATCTAGCAATACTTTGTTTTTCTTTTCGGTTCTAATAAAACCCCATGTCATCCCAAGCATGTGTGTCAATTTTTACCACTCTATCTACATTATTCCGTGGTTTATTAAGTTTTCAAATTTATACTGACTTTTTGATCACCCGGTACATGAATGACTTGCCTACTTTCTTGCCTGACAAGCCAATAATATATAGATACTGATGACACTACCCTGACTACAGTGGGCTACAAATTGAAGGAGGTGAAACAAAAAACAAAAGCTAGTCTTGAAAAGGCTGCCATATGGCTCCACAGTAACATGTTAATCCTAAACAATAGCAAAACCGAGACTATGTTTTTCTACCTGCACAAGCTTAACGAAAAAGTAAATGAATCTGACTCAGTAAGGCTTCTTGGAATCCACCTGGATCCTAAACTGACTTGGAAGTGCCATGCTGAACAGTTATGTACCAAACTATTGAGAGTAGTCTTCTTGTTAAAGAAATTAAAAACATTAGTTCACAAACAACAACTTTTAACTACTTACTTTGCCTTCTTTCAGTGTCACCTCCAGTATTCAATAAAACTGTGGGACAACTCTCATGGTGCTCAGACAGTGTTCATGTGGCAGAAGAAAGCCATAAGAGCAATTGCAGGCATTACAAACCAGGAATCATGTAGAAAGTGTTTCAAAGACCTCAGCATCTTGACTGTACCTTCCCTGTACATTAAAACTTGTCTTCTCTACAAAAAATCAAATACATACACTACCTTGCAGAACAGACATCCATTCGCATGAAATTAGGTACAGAAATAACGTAGATGTAGATTTTACAGTACTGTGTAAGGTACAAAGTAGCTTTAAACAAATAGGGATAAAATTATATAACAAGCTACCACCACCAGTGAGAGACTTGCCATGTGATACCTTCTGTAAGCACATTCACAAATTGTGTTGATAAGAGTGATTATAGTTTTAAGGAATTTGAATGTATATAGTAAAGCTAAACATGTAAACTATCAAATGTGATCAACTTTTAAGTATGTAACTGTCTATTTCAACTTATGTTGGCTAATGACAAACAAAAAAAAAATAAATAAAACAGGTGAAATTGTTAATACTGTATGAAGCCCCAGGGCTTACACACACACACACACACACACACACACACTCTCTCTCTCTCTCTCTCTCTCTCTCTCTCTCTCTCTCTCTCTCTCTACTGCCAACTCCAGCATCTCAGGCTGGAATGCCCCCTCTTTTACTGACGAAGGCTGTGGCCAAAAGCTTTAGGTGAATGTCTTTTAATTGTGCCTGTCTTCAATGTGATGTGTCTTTTCTATGGTAAGTATCAATCTGTCTTTTCCTGTAATCTATCATAGATCTGTCGAACAAAAATACCATGCCCAATAGCTAATAAAAAAAAAGGCACAGCTCACTCAGCCTAAAAGAAGGTTAGCAGAAGTTACCCACAAAATTATGTCCAATATCCTTGACATCCACTTGTTGTAGAAACATAGAACATATTCTGAGTTCAAACATGTGAGGTGTATCAAACAGAACGTTCTCCTGTGTGCCATTCGGCATGGATTTCGAAAACACGGAACATGTGAAATCCAGCTCATACTTTCTCACAAAAAATTCTGAAAGCCATGGATCAAGGCAGTCAGGCAGATGTAGTATTTCTAAATTTCCAAAAAATATTTGACTCGTACCACACCTACGCTTACTGTCAAATGTATGATCGAATGGAGTACCTAGTGAAATTTGTGACTAGACTGAGCATTTCTTCATAAGGAGGATGCAGCACATTACCTTGGATGGAGAGTGATTGACAGATGTAGAAGTAATTTCAGGTCTACCCCTGGGCATTTTGTTGGGTCCCTTGTCATTCATATTGTATATTAATAACCTTGCAGACAATATTCATAGTAACCTCAGACTTCTCTCAGATGGCGTAGTTATCTATGATGAAACACAGCGTGAACTAAGCTGCACAGATATTCAGTCAGACCTTGAGAAAATTTAAAAGTGGTGCAAATATTGGCAACTTGCTTTAAATGTTCAGAAATGTAAAGTTGTGCAATTTAAAAAATGAAAAATTTGCTACCCTGGGAATGATATCAGTGAGTCAAAGCTGGAATCGGTAAACTCACACAAATATCTGGGTGTAGCACTTAGTAGAGACATGAAATGGCTGAGTCATTTGTGAAGCAGGTGGCAGACTTTGGCCTATTGCTAGACTTTTGATGAAATGTAGTCAGTGTACGAAGGAGACTGCTTACAAATCACTCATGCAAACCATCCCAGAATATCACTCTAGTGTGTGGGACCCTTAGCAAATAACTCTAGCTTTGAATTTTGAACATATACAAACAAGGGCAGTGCAAAAGCTAACATACTTGTCTGACCTGCAGGAGGGCATCACATAGGTATTGAAAGAACTGAACTAGCAGATTCTTGAAGACAGACAGAATTTTTCGCAAGGAAGTCTAGTAACACAGGTTCAATTAACAACTTTAAATGATGATTCTAGAAATGTACTGCAGTTTCCTATGTATTGCTCCCATAGGAATCGTGAGGACAATATTGGCTTAATTACAGCACAGAAGCATTTAAACAATCATTATTCCTTTGTTCCATATGTGGAAGGAATGGGAAAAACTCTAATAACTGGTATAGTCCACCATATGGATCTCCAGGACAGTGCTGCCATGAGAAAAAGACTGAATAACTGATGAAAGGATAACTTTCTGCAAGTAGGAGTATGGAATGTCAGAAATTTGGATGGGATAGTGACGCTAGGAAAGATGAAAAGCGAAATGCCAAGGCTCAGTCTACATATAGTGGGTGTCAGTGAAGTGAAATAGAAAGAAGACACAGGTTTCTTGTCAGACAAGTATAGGGTAATATCAACAGCAGCAGAAAATGGTACAACAGGAGTAATATTCATGGTGAATTGCAAGACAGGACAGAGAGTGAGTCACTGTAAACAGTTCAGTGACAGGGTTGTTCTCATCAGAATTGACAGCAAGCCATTACTGACAGTTTGCCACGAATCTGCTCCAGTCCGGAATCCCTGAACCATTACACCAACAACCTGACAACAGCTTTCGCATCTCGCAACTACCCTCCCGACCTGGTACAGAAGCAAATAACCAGAGCCACTTCCTCATCCCCTCGAACCCAGAATCCCCCACAGAAGAACCACAAAAGTGCCCCACTTGTGACAGGATACTTTCCGGGACTGGACCAGACTCTGAATGTGGCTCTCCAGCAGGGATACGACTTCCTCAAATCCTGCCCTGAAATGAGATCCATCCTTCATGAAATCCTCCCCACTCCACCAAGAGTGTCTTTCCGCCGTCCACCTAACCTTCGTAACCTGTTAGTTCATCACTATGAAATCCCCAAACCACCTTCCCTACCCTCTGGCTCCTATCCTTGTAACCGCCCCCGGTGTAAAACCTGTCCCATGCACCCTCCCACCACCACCTACTCCAGTCCTGTAACCCGGAAGGTGTACACGATCAAAGGCAGAGCCACATGTGAAAGCACCCACGAGATTTACCAACTGACCTGCCTACACTGTGACACATTCTATGTGGGAATGACCAGCAACAAACTGTCCATTCGCATGAATGGACACAGGCAGACAGTGTTTGTTGGTAATGAGGATCACCCTGTGGCTAAACATGCCTTGGTGCACGGCCAGCACATCTTGGCACAGTGTTACACCGTCCGGGTTATCTGGATACTTCCCACCAACACCAACCTATCCGAACTCCGGAGATGGGAACTTGCTCTTCAATATATCCTCTCTTCCCGTTACCCACCAGGCCTCAATCTCCGCTAATTTCAAGTTGCCGCCACTCATACCTCACCTGTCATTCAACATCATCTTTGCCTCTTCACTTCCGCCTCGACTGACATCTCTGCCCAAATTCTTTGTCTTTAAATATGTCTGCTTGTGTCTGTGTATGTGCGGATGGATGTGTGTGTGCGTGCGAGTGTATACCCGTCCTTTTTTCCCCCTAAGGTGAGTCTTTCCGCTCCCGGGATTGGAATGACTCCTTACACTCTCCCTTAAAACCCACATCCTTTCGTCTTTCCCTCTCCTTCCCTCTTTCCTGATGAGGCAACAGTTTGTTGCGAAAGCTTGAATTTTGTGTGTGTGTTTGTGTTTGTTTGTGTGTCTATCGACCTGCCAGCACTTTCGTTCGGTAAGTCACATTATCTTTGTTTTTAGATATATTTTTCCCACGTGGAATGTTTCCCTCTATTATACATTATAGTCTGTAAGATATCTCTTCCCTTTTATATATATTTTCATTGCTCATCGTTTTGTTTTAGTACATTTTGTTAAATTACAATTTTGTTACATTATTTGATTCAAATTATATGAGTACACATATTACTCACATTTGGTTGTACATTTTTCATATAACATTCATACAGCAATAGATTCTGTTTTCCTTTATGGCATAAATTAACATACATTTCATTTCAATTTACAATGATTTCTTGTGGGAGCATATTTATCAGTTCCAAAGAATTAAAGAAGTAAACAATGTTTGCTATAATAGATACTACGCACCGCTCAGGTAACTACACATGGCCTTGCCTCTCTAGCATTCTCTGGGAATGATCTACACATTACAGAGTTGAGGAAATTCCACGGAAAGCCATTTATGTGCTCAGTTATGTCTCGTTTATAGACTTAACTGTGATCCCATGAGCAAAATAGGGTGTTGTTTATAAATACAACTCAAAACTGATGATACCGAGTGTATCAAATACTTATTTAGTGTTTAAAATTGCAGCTCAGTATTTACTTGTTATGTTCATTGTATAAAGGGTAACCATTTCATATGCTGAGGTATAGAGAGTTGTATCATGAATACGATATGCTACATACTATGAACATAAAAATTGTTTACATAAGTAACAAACATGCATTAAAATGTCTATATAAACCAGGTGTTTGAGACTTTCATGGGTAGCCGACACTCACAGTAGTTAGGTTTTGACCCCTTGATTATTTGGTAGTGCTCAACCTTAGTTCAGAATCATGATATGTGACGTACTGAAACTGTTTTCATCTTCACATACTTTCACACTATCACATACATATGTATCATAAACTTATAACTATATTTACCTTGTGGTGCGGTCCTTTCTTACGTTTATATGGTACCCAACACTATACAAGCATTTATCTTTCTTCACTTTAGGACCTGTCGATGCATCGTTCCCTGGAAGAAAAAAAAGCTTAATACTAATTTAAAACTAAATCTTCATTGATAAGTGTGTAGCGTCTCGGTGACTACTAATACCTTTTTCATATATTCATTCACTTCAGTATGCAGTCGTGCTATCGCAAAATGTCACATATGCGTCTCTAGTTACCTAATAAATCTGAAAGGTAAAATGCATTAGAGGCATGTTACGAACTCATTCAGTTTGTCACTTATACTGTACTTGCTTGATTCCCTGCAGCAAGACTATTCTCATCCATCAAGTGTGTGCACTTTCAATATTTAAATTTGTAAATATTGTGCATAAATAGATGTAATGTGTATAGTAGCATAGCTTAAGTAAATATCTCGCAATCCAGCAGCCCTTTCCTGTGTATATAATCCCCTAACTTATCTTTCTATGTGTGTATTGTGTAGATAGTCATAGTTGTAGCATACACTCTCCCTTCATTTTCAATGTCCCTCTTTATGCAATAAGCTTTACTAATGCTAGTGCGGGCTGTAGCTCATCGGATTTGTTTGTTTTGGACGCTCCAACACTCCCAGCTGTGCCTGTCTAGCAGGCACACGCTTGTGGTTTGTTGACTGGCTTGCTACACATTGCACAGGAGCTGTGTTGCTCTGATACCACTTACGTTGTGGCGAGTTGCGTACTGGATTGCGCACTACCGTGCATTTCACAAGTTCGTTAATTTGTTTACAACTGGGCTACGCGCAAGGCGAAGCATTGTATTTAGAGTATTGTCGTCTCTAGACACATAAAAGTAAAATTCTTCCTTGTTACAAACACTCATCTTATTATTTATGCATTTGACATATAAGGAAAAATACAAACAAAAATTTTCATTATCAACTAACAAAATAAATTCTGGAATGTGACTTTCCAGCATCCTAAATCTAAATTGTTACACATATATAAAACTTAGAGGGTAAACAGCCCTTCATCAATATACAAACTCTCTCTTTACCCGTGTTCGTGTATGCCAATCTGTATGCCCCTGGATAGGAAATTTTAGTAATTATGTATGGTCCGGCGTATAGTAATTGCCACTTATGGTTCAGTTTTCCAATTTTTGTTTATTTGGGATGTGTTCTAAGTAACACCCTTTGTCCTATATAAAATTGTGTTGTACATTTCAGCTTTCTGTCACAAATTCCGTTCCTATATTTGGCCCAGGTTTCAAAGTTGATTACTGCTTGTTGTATTTTATCATCCAGTGATAATCCCATTATCGGTATCTTGGGCAAAGGTTTGTTCCACTCGTCTACTTGTTTGCAATTGAACATCAGCTCATTTGTTGTAAATCCAGTTGATGTATGGGGAAGGTTGTTAACAACTAGTAAGAAGGGAGTGACATATTCAGTGCACTTGGTATGTTTACGAGGTATAAGTCCTCACAAACCCGTTGAATTCCTTAATACCCTTTCTGTGGGGGATGTTTTGGATTGAAATTTAGATACTAAAATGTATTTGATTTGGTTGGAATCTACAAACTCTTTCCATTTACATCCAACAAAATGTGATTCCTTACCTGTTAACATGACTTCTGGTTTTCCTACTCTTGCAAAATATTTACGCAGAACTTTTGCCTACATTAAGTTGTATATGACTGCAGTTTTTTTTAAAAAAAAAAAAACAGACACTGTAAAAACGTAATACAGCACACCTGTCGTAAGAAGGTATGAATACATAATTTTATGTGCTCTTCAGAAATCTGTGATAATGAATTATAAATTAATATTTACATGTATTTAAACAGTAAAGAACATTTCTTATGTTTAACAGCCAAAGAATAAAAAAACTCATTAATGATGATGATGATGATGATGATGATGATGATGATGCAGTGAAATATGTCTGGGACAAAAAATAAAATTGTGTTTTGTGCCCAACCAAAAATATATGTTATTGTAAAAGCAAACACAGATATAAGAGCTTCAATCTCAAGATGAATATTTACCTATTTTGTCAGTGCATTTTGCAGTGGCATAATGGCCCCAAGTATTGTGTGTATAAGATAAAATCATCTACATATTCCTCTGGCAAACACACATGCCATTGTTCTTGTTCAGGGTGGTTCCTGTGGCATAGAACAGCTTTGTGAAAACTGAAAAACTGTTTTTAACTTTTCATCACCATTTTGCGTAAGTTTCGCTCTTACCTTACTCCAGCATTTGTCTTTCTGCTGTAATTGCTCCATGTGTTTACACATGTGGACACAGTAGGTCTGAGTGTTTTGTCTTCCATCAACATAGCTCATATTTCACCTTCCAGCTCTAAAAGATCGTTGAATTACTCTAAGCCTTGTGGTAATGTTTTGGTTTCCTTTTATGTATACTATTTCAAAATCGAATTCTTGAAGATAAATACACCACCTGGCTATCCATTGGTGTGGCAGTTTACAAGTTAACAAAAATTATAGGGACAGATGCTCACAGTATACTTTTGTGTGTTTACCCCAAAGGAAATATTCAAATATTTAAAGGACCAAATTACAGCCAAATCCTTCAACCCCGTAACTGAATATGAACATTCAGCTTCAGATAAGATGCAGCTGGTGAAGCTAATTACTTTAGGGGTGAATTTTCCCTCTTCATCTACCATTTGAAAAAGGCATGCACCATGAGAAGATGCGTCAGTGCATAAACAAAAATCCTTCTTCATGTCTGGTTGAGATAAAGTATTAGCCTTTAATAAGGCTTGCTTAATGTTCTCAAAATTAGTTTGACATTGCTCGTCCCATAATCAAGGTCTGTTTTTCCGGAGAAGATTGAGTAAAGCATCGTTGTTCATAAGTTGGTAGGATGAATTTCCTGAAAAATGAGAATAGTCTCTAAGTATCCCACTTGTTTTGAGCAACAGGGCATTTCCTAATGGCATCAAGTTTTTTTCAGATCTGGCAGTATCCCTTCCAAAGAGATTGTGTGTCCTAAAAATTTTATCTTTTCTTGTCTGAAATCATATTTCTTGTGATTTGCTGTTACTCCATATTCAGAAAAGTGGCTCAATACTTGTTCAGTTAATCTTAAGTGCTCTGCCCAAGTGGGTGTAGCAACTACTGTTACCTTACTCAAAAGTTTGGGCCTGTTCTGTCATAACCACAAACGCCGGAACAAAGTTGCGGAATGCAAGAGCAGAGAATGGAGTGAGGAAACACCAGCCAATGGTGCATGCATTTGGACTGTGACACACCAAGAGTGACACTGGATGATGTAAATAATATAAACGCCACTCCTGCCAGCCTCGGGGACTCAGTTCGGCACTGGATCACAGACATTAGTTATCAGTCACGTGAGTCAACTTGCCTGAACTGTTCAGATATCAAGGACTCTTAATTATATTGCTTGTCGCACCTCGTTTGCGACTACTACTTGTAAATCTCCAACGTTAAGTATTGTCAATTTGTTTTCTAGAAATAAAACTACTAATGTTATCTGTTTGAATTGTCATATAGCATTCTGAGAACACTACATCCCATAGGCACCCTATTAGCGATGAGTGGGGAAGACCCCACAACTGGCAACGAGACATCAACCAAAGTACGTGCTGATGGCCACAAACTTTTTTTGTGTTTTTTTCTGGCACCTTAATTCTCTCTTTCCTTTACCAGTTACTTGTCATTTTTGATAATCAGTGTTTTCAGGTGGGCATTGCAGAACATTTCTTTGCTTTGTCATAATTTATGTCTTTTTGTTGCATTTGTGTCTTTCACCATGCCCACCAATCCTGTCCCACCCCCTGCTGCGGCGTCACAGCTGCAAGCATTAGATGCCACACAGCTAATGCAGTTGTTTCAGTTTCAGACGAACCAGATTTCTACCCTGCTCAACACGGTGCAACAGCTCCTCGCTGATGCTGCGCACCTGACAGAACAAGCAGCGCCTTCTACAGCTGCTATACCACTATACCACATTTTCGTCAATTTAGTGAACAAGATGAAGAATGACTCGAGTAGTTACAACAGTTTGAGGCACATTTACTCACCCACAACGTTGCAGGTACTGTGCAACTTCCCTATCTATTGTCGACTGCAGGAAGTGCAGTGTTCAGATTAGTCCAAAAACTCTTTCCTAACGCCATTCCGAGTGAACTGTCGTACAAGACAGTGATAGGCACACTAACAAACTATTATGACCAACAAGTGAATGTGGCAGCAGCTAGGTAAGAATTCTTTAATTGCAGAAAATGGTCATAACAAACATATCGTGGGTGGGTAACAGATTTGCAGTGGATGACAAGCAAATGCAAAGTCAAATGTGCTTGCAGTTCTTTAATTGTGGTTGCCCCTTTCCGTACCAGTGACGTGCGCTAGCCACACCAAGTATACAACCTTCCCTACCACATACGCAGTTATTCACAGCACAAACGCCAAGACTGCCCAAAAATTGCAACAATGGGCTTTTTTGTTATCTCAATACCAGTACGACATTATGTATCATCCGACAGCTCAACATGGTAATGGGGATGCACTTCCATGCCTTCCGATTGGCCCTGACACAGACTTTGATGCTTCCGCTGCATCTTGTTGTCACAGCGATGCTCAGGATTCCGAATTGCTTCAGTTTTTTCTACTAAACTATAAGAAAATTGCACAGGCCACAGAAGCTGATCCAGATTTGAACATTTCGCTCAATTATGTTCGCACATCTTGGCCTCAATCCTTGCATAGCATAAAGAACTCTGCAGTGCGCCGATACTTTGCATGTCAGCATGGCCTCGCTGTACAGAAAGGTGTGATTCTTGCTCAGAGTGACATAGACAGTCACGTGTGTTGATCCCTAAAGCTTTGCAAAAAGAAGTGTTGCAGTTACTTCACCAAGGACACCGGGGGATTGTTCGTACGAAACAGTTATGGCGTCAACACTGTACTTGGATGGTATTGACACCCAAATAGAACAGATGAGGTCACAGTGTCATGCTTGTGCGGTAAATCAGTCCACTCCACCACAAACATTCTCTGCTTGGCCTAAGTCGCAATCGCAATGGCAACGTGTGCACATAGACTTTCCGGTACCTTTTTGGAACTTTCATTGGCTGATTGTGTTTGATTTGTATAGCAAGTGTAATTTTGCTGTGTCAATGAACTCGGCAACATCACATAGCAGAATTCAGGTGTTGTCATCGATTTTTTGCCTAGAAGGTTTACTTGAAGTAATAGTGTCAGACAGTGGACCTCAGTTCACATCAAATGAATCTGAAACATTTTGTGAACGCAATGGCATACAGCATCTAACTAGTGCACCATTCCATCCAGAGCCAACGGCGAAGCGAAACGTTCTGTCGGAACAGTCAAGCAGCAGATAGCCAAACTTCACTCCACATACACCACAGATCAAGCATTGCAACTGACCTTGCCTTGTAACATTCGCACCCATGAGATGGACCAGTGCTGGCGGAATTGCTTCATGGCCGCCGCCATCACATGCTGCTCCACCCTCCTCAGCATCCGACACCGAAGGAAGGCCACAAGTATCACTTCAGGCTGCATGATATTGTCTTTTACAGGGTTTTTAGTGGCAGCAGACGGTGGGCACGAGGCGAGATCGTCCGTCGACTCGGCGCTTGCATGTATCTTATTACAGGTTCCGATGCCTTGCAGCGCCGCCATCAAAATCATCTTCGCCTCTGTCACGCACACAACGATCTTTCAGTCTCTCTTCCCCCAGATTCATGGGTCCAGAGGAGAGCACAGCCGCAGAAGCCACCACAGGGTGTCATCATGACGCTGCAGGACAACCCCATGGAGATGGAACCTTCACCTTGTCTGCCTCCTCTTGTCCTACCGATGGAGTTGTACCCACCTAGACCACAGCAGTCGACACCTTATTCATCTCTTTCCTGGCAGCAGGAGGTGGACGCATACCCTTCTGGTCATTTTTCATTTTCCGGGGCATTTTTCCGCCAGAGCGCTGGCTGGATGGTGGGGTACGGCTGGAAGCTGGACGTACCTGCAGCCACAGCTTCTGGTCCATCAGAGCGCCCACACTCCTGCATCCCCCACCGTGGTCGCACTCCATACACGACAACGGTCCATTACTTTGGGTCAGGAGGAATGTTCTGGCATAACCACAAGTGCCAGAATGAAGATGCAGAAAGCAAGAGCAGAGAAGGCGGTGAGGAAACGCCGGTCAGTGGTGCGGGGAATTGGCCTACACCGCACCAAGAGTAACACCTGGAAGAAGTAAATATAAACGCCACTGTTGCCAGCCTCAGAGGCTCAGATCACCACCAAATCGCAGACTTTAGTTATCAGTGATGTGTGTCAGCTTGCCCAAACTGTTCACATATTAGGGACTCTAAATGATACTGCTTGTCGCCTCTCGCTTGTGACTACTACTTGTAAATGTCCAAAGTTAAGTATTGTCAATTTGCTTTCTAGGAATAAAACTACTAATGTTATTTGTTTGAATTGTTGCATAACATTCTGAGAATGCTGTATGCCGTAGGCACCCTATTAGCGACGAGTGGGCAAGACCCCATAGGCACCTAACAGTTTGTCCAGTGCAGAGATAAATACACCTGCACTTACGTTCAGTCCAAACGGTAGTACTTGAAATTCGAAGCTCCTGTCCGCACATACAAATGCGGTATACTTCCGACTTTCTTCATGTAGTTTTATTTGCCAATATGAAACTGGAGGTTATTTATAGTAAGAAATTCAGCATCATTGAATTGCATAAGCTGTTCCTCTATATTGTTTGGACGGGTTCGGAATGGTACAATAATCTTATTAATGTTACGCACGTTGAGGACCAAGTGCACCTTGCCATTTGGCTTACTCGTGGCCAAATAGGATTACAATAAGGGAAAAATTATGGTTGTATTATGCCCCATTCAAGTATCCTGTTAATCTCTTTTCTTACTGCTTCCCTCTATGTCCAGGGCATCTGGTATGAAGAAGAACAAAAAGTTTCATGAGAATATACTTCCATTTTCTATACAAAATGCTTAATGATTACTGGTCTTAGCCGAACGATCTAAGATGCTGCAGTCATGGACTGTGCGGCTGGTCCCGGCGGAGGTTCGAGTCCTCCCTTCGGCATGGGTGTGTGTGTGCTTGTCCTTAGGATAATTTATGTTAAGTAGTGTGTAAGCTTAGGGACTGATGACCTTAGCAATTAAGTCCCATAAGATTTCACACACATTTGAACATTTTTTGATACCTGGTCTTTTTTCAAATACATGTATACAAGCAAGTATCAGTTCCCTAAGTTCCTCTACTTGTTATTGAGACAAACCCTTTGATTCACTTACCTTTGTGCCTATTGTGTTGACGTTTACGTCTTCTGCTGCGGACTGTTCGTTATTGTATATACTGGCAAACATAACTATTGGATTTACCAATTGAACCTCAAAGTCGTGAGTAACTTCAGTTTTATGTCTATCAGTACTTCCCCTGATTAGGTCTATTGCAAATAATTGCTTATTTACAGTGAAATGACATTGGCGCTTGCCCATATCAGTTTGTACTTGGTATGTCCTAAATGTATCCATACCGATTAAACAGTCTTCTATTAACTTTTCTACTATCAAAAAATTGGATCTTACAGAAAACTGTCCTAATTGGATGGGAATTAAGGCTTGTATTTTGACTCCTTTCCATTTATGACCAGTGGTCGTTTGACCTTGCAATTTTGCACTGGCAATGTGGGTATACACTCACGTTTCTTCAGCTCATGAAAGAATCCCTGTGACATCAAATTAGCTGTAGCACCTGTGTCAAGCACAATGGGTACCGTACATGAAGGTCAAATATTTTAGGACAGATATTTTAGCTTTAATAGTAGCTTGTACCTTGCAGTCTGTTAAGTCTTTCTGTATACCTTCATTACTTTGATACACCTTTCACATCACTACCATGATTGAGTCTGACGAAGCAAGTGTCGATCAAGCTCGTGCCCCCACTCTCCTCCAAGGTCACAGAACTGTGGCCTATCGTGACCGGTTTAATTTTTCTGTCATCGCGATGGCATCAGTCTCTGGGTTAAGCGTAACTTCTGCTATATGGACTGTTTGTGTTTGATTGCACCAGTTAGTATCCTGTGAGGCTCTCGACTGAAATTCTCTTTGCCTTTGCGCGTTATTTGGCATATGTGCATTGCTTTGCTGGCCGAATCCCGCTATCTGTGGATTATTCGGCTGTCTGGTATTGTTTTGTGCTTGCCAAGCGATCGGCTCATTATTGCCCGTAGCTGGTGTTTGTCCGTATTGTACAGGCTAGCCATGCGCTACTTGCCGTTGTAATTATTCTTGTTACTTTTTTTCCCATTGCTTTTATATCTGCCTTTGAATTTAAGGCTTTCTCCATTCCCATTGTGATTACTGTTACCGTTACCATAGGTCTGTGCGGGGTAAAGTTGCCATCCGTGTTGCGCTACGAATCCGTTGTTCACTTGCTGGTCCGTAAATTTCTGTGGCACTATCTGTGTATTAACAGGCTTGGGCTGTACTGGTCTCTCTTTGTATATGAAATCTACTGAGTTCAGTACAGACAGAAAGTATTCGGTGACGTGTTCCGGAATGATAATGAGTTTTCTCCTAATGTGGGGAGGAAGATGGCTCTTTAAAATTTTCAGCACATCTACTTGAGATACTGGGTTCGTCCAGCATCTGGTTTTATTAAAATATTTTTCAAAATAGCCCCTAAGCTTCCATGTATGCTATTGAATGGAGCTGGGATGAATACGTAGTGTTCAAGCCTCTCTTGTGTGGCATCTGACCAATGTTTGCCCAGAAAGGCTCTCTCAGACTGTTCACAGTAGTGGCAACGTTCTGCCATATCCATAGCCCTTAGCAGAACGTCACCCTGTGTGTCGTTCTAACCGGCGTCTGCTTCACGTCTGCTGTGCAGCGAGCTACCTTAATCTGAGTATTAACTGTATTTTTCTTACTTGTCACTTCTTCTTCCGTGTGCTTTTGCTTTTATGAAGCTTTAATTGTCGAGTGCTATTAATAGTGTTCCATAGATTTCGTGTTTGTTTTGAATACAGTCAGAGAGAGTCCCTTTAGTCAACCATAGTGCCAGTAGTGCTAGTGTGTTTTTTTTTCAATACAGTCCAGAGACAGGTAGTGCTATTTTCATTGCTTTCTACAAGAAGTGGCTAGCAATCACAGTTTAGTCAATAATCAGCCGCCTTTAGTGAATTAGCAGTCTAGTTAAAAGTTGATTAACTCTCTTCAGTAAATAGATTCCTTAGGATGGATAGGATGTGTGACTGCTGTGTACGGACACAGGAGGAGCTGGCCACTGTTTGCGGACAGCTGAACGTGTTGATGGCCACGGTCAGCCGTCTTCAGGCTGCTGCCTCGGAGTGTAGCGGCAGTGGGGAGTCTGGTGCGTCGCAAGGTACACCCCAGGTGTTACATGCTTCACCCACTGTCCCTGCTGTCGAGACATCTTCGCGGGTACCGGGCGCGATTGGGCCACCCTCTCCCCAAGGGGAGTGGCGGGTTCAGCGGCGTTCGCGGCGTACGAGGCGGAGGGTAAATGTGGAGGCTGGCCGTGTGGCATCGCCCGCTCTGCCTGTGAGTGGACATGTGGCTGCTCCTTCAGCAAGGTCTGAGAAGGCACACGGGGGGAGGGGTTTATTAGTTATTGGGAGCTCCAACGTTAGGCGGGTGATGGAGCCCCTTAGGGAAATAGCGGAAAGGTCGGGGAAGAAGGCCAGTGTTCACTCTGTCTGCTTGCCGGGTGGTCTCATCCGAGATGTGGAGGAGGCCCTACCAGCGGCGATAGAGAGCACTGGGTGCACCCGACTGCAAATTGTTGCTCATGTCGGCACCAATGACTCCTGCCGTCTGGGTTCAGAGGTCATCCTCAGTTCGTACAGGCGGTTGGCGGAATTGGTGAAGGCGGAAAGCCTCGCTCGCGGGGTGGATTCAGAGCTAACTATTTGTAGTATTGTTCCCAGAAGCGATCGCGGTACTCTGGTTTGGAGCCGAGTGGAAGCCTTAAACCAGAGGCTCAGACGATTCTGCGGAGGTCTGGGGTGCAAATTTCTCGACCTCCGCTATCGGGTGGAGAAATGTAGGGTCCCCCTGAATAGGTCAGGCGTGCACTACACGCCGGAAGCGGCTACAAGGGTAGCGGAGTACGTGTGGAGTGCACATGGGGGTTTTTTGGGTTAGAGAATTCCCTCCCTAGGCCCGACAAGACGCCTCCTGAGACGCGGCTAGGTAGGAGTAGGCAAAATGTAACAGGGAATAACAATATTAATGTGCTAATAGTAAACTGCAGGAGCGTCTATAAAAAGGTCCCAGAACTGCTCTCATTAATAAACGGTCACAACGCCCATATAGTACTACGGACAGAAAGTTGGCTGAAACCAGATGTAAACATTAATGAAATCCTAAACTCAGATTGGAATGTATACCGCTGAGACAGGCTGGACAGTGAAGGGGGAGGGGTGTTTATAGCGATAAGAAGTGCAATAGTATCGAAGGAAATTGACGGAGATCCGAAATGTGAAATGATTTGGGTGAAGGTCACGGTTAAAGCAGGCTCAGACATGGTAATTGGATGTATCTATAGGCCCCCTGGCTCAGCAGCTGTTGTGGCTGAGCACCTGAAGGATAATTTGGAAAATATTTCGAGTAGATTTCCCCACCATGTTATAGTTCTGGGTGGAGATTTTAATTTGCCAGATATAGACTGGGAGGCTCAAACGTTCATAACGGGTGGCAGGGACAAAGAATCCAGTGAAATTTTTTTAAGTGCTTTATCTGAAAACTACCTTGAGCAGTTAAACAGAGAACCGACTCGTGGCGATAACATATTAGACCTTCTGGTGACAAACAGACCCGAACTATTTGAAATAGTTAACGCAGAACAGGGAATCAGCGATCATAAAGCGGTTACGGCATCGATGATTTGAGCCGTAAATAGAAATATTAAAAAAGGTAGGAAGATTTATCTGTTTAGCAAAAGTGACAAAAAGCAGATTATAGAGTACCTGATGGCTCAACACAAAAGAGGAAAGGCCGCTGGACCTGATGAGATACCAGTTCGATTTTACACAGAGTACGCGAAGGAACTTGCCCCCCTTCTTGCAGCGGTGTACCATAGATCTCTAGAAGAGCGTAGCGTTCCAAAGGATTGGAAAAGGGCACAGGTCATCCCCGTGTTCAAGAAGGGACGTCGAACAGATGTGCAGAACTATAGACCTATATCTCTAATGTCGATCAGTTGTAGAATTTTGGAACACGTATTATGTTCGAGTATAATGACTTTTCTGGAGACTAGAAATCTACTCTGTAGGAATCAGCATGGGTTTCGAAAAAGACGGTCGTGCGAAACCCAGCTCGCACTATTCGTCCACGAGACTCAGAGGGCCATTGACACGGGTTCACAGGTAGATGCTGTGTTTCTTGACTTCCACAAGGCATTCGATACAGTTCCCCACAGTCGTTTAATGAACAAAGTAAGAGCATATGGACTATCAGACCCATTGTGTGATTGGATTGGAGAGTTCCTAGATAACAGAACGCAGCATGTCATTCTCAGTGGAGAGAAGTCTTCCGAAGTAAGAGTGATTTCAGGTGTGCCGCAGGGTAGTGTCATAGGACCGTTGCTATTCACAATATACATAAATGACCTTGTGGATGACATCGGAAGTTCACTGAGGCTTTTTGCAGATGATGCTGTGGTGTATCGACAGGTTGTAACAATGGAAAATTGTACTGAAATGCAGGAGGATCTGCAGCGAATTGACGCATGGTGCAGGGAATGGCAATTGAATCTCAATGCAGACAAGTGTAATGTGCTGCGAATACATAGAAAGATAGATGCCTTATCATTTAGCTACAAAATAGCAGGTCAGCAGCTGGAAGCAGTTAATTCCATAAATTATCTGGGAGTACGCATTAGGAGTGATTTAAAATGGAATGATCATATAAAGTTGATCGTCGGTAAAGCAGATGCCAGACTGAGATTCATTGGAAGAATCCTAAGGAAATGCAATCCGAAAACAAAGGAAGTAGGTTACAGTACGCTTGTTCGCTCACTGCTTGAATACTGCTCAGCAGTGTTGGATCCGTACCATATAGGGTTGATAGAAGAGATAGAGAAGATCCAACGGAGAGCAGCGCGCTTCGTTACAGGATCAGTTAGTAATCGCGAAAGCGTTACGGAGATGATAGATAAACTCCAGTGGAAGACTCTGCAGAAGAGACGCTCAGTAGCTTGGAACGGGCTTTTGTTAAAGTTTCGAGAACATACCTTCACCGAAGAGTCAAGCAGTATATTGCTCCCTCCTACGTATATCTCGCGAAGAGACCATGAGGATAAAATCAGAGAGATTAGAGCCCACACAGAAGCATACCGACAATCCTTCTTTCCATGAACGATACGAGACTGGAATATAAGGGAGAACCGATAGAGGTACTCAGGGTACCCTCTGCCACACACCATCAGGTGGCTTGCGGAGTATGGATGTAGATGTAGATGTAGATATATCCAACAACACATCTAATTTCCTGGGCTTCGATCCAGGTATGAGGTAAAACATTTTGAAATGCTCACTGATAAAGACCACTGTGTTTGTTCTTTTCCCTGCAGAGGTAAATTCCAAAAATTGTTGATGCCTAAGTAAGCCCTCATCTCCAAGTAATGTTGACAAACACGCCACGAACTTTCTTTCTCTTTTAGTGCTTTTTTCGTCGGTAGCTACATAAATTTTGCACTCTGACACTACCTTTTCAATAAGAATGCTGCCCTTATCCAGCACCCCGGCTTCAGCTTTTTCGTTATTTCCTTTACATCTGCACATATCTTATCTCTCTGTTTTTTGGCAAATTTTGACCGTATAAACTGGTTTACTCTTGCACTTAACTTTTGTACTTCTGTAGGTATGTTTTTGCATACGTCTTGCAGCTCTCTGAATGCATTCGTCACATTTTTTACCGACGCATCCACTTGGGATTGCATCTCCTGAATTTGAGAATATGCTTCACTAAGGTTTTGTAACTCATCTGCAAGTTGTTCCTGTTTATCGTCTACAGATGATACTTCTTCTGTTAACGTGTGTATGTTGTGGGACATGTCAGTACTCATTTCCTGTTTTAGTTATTTACTTAGCTCTGTCAACTTCCCGGATAGTTTGTCAGATAATTCATTGGGTATAGTTTTGCTCACCTCACTGAACTGTTGACTAATACTATTCTTGAAATCGTTAAATGCTGTGTAAGCTGTTGTTTTACATTTTCCTGATGTTTTGTAAACTGTTCTCCTATATTTTCGTGATGTTTTGTGAACTGCTGTGTAAACTGTTGTGTTATTAGTTGCATGAGTTGTGTCAAATTGTGTGTCTCACTAGTATTTATATTGCTTTTGCGAACTGTTTCCTGTTCTTGCTTTCGAGACGTCGTGAGCAAAGAATCACAGAAATTTTCGCTGCCGCACACTTCAGTTTCACTATTTGGAAAAATGTTTCCGGGGGAGAACTGAGAAATTGTCTCATCGAGCGTCATAAAGGTGACATCATGATTAGTTATATTACCAGTGTCATTATTTATTGATAGTGGGATGCCAACCTCGTTGTTTTGGTTGGCGTCAGGCAGCTCGCGAGTTGGCGCTTTACCTTCAACTGTTGCCAAGCTTGGATTTCTGACATCTTGGCATATTGCATTTTGTAATGAATTTTCAACAATGATCGTTCCCTTTGACTCCATTGTGAACAGATTTTAATAAAATTACGAATAAAATTTTTCAAAAATGAAATTTTGTCTGGATCGATACTTTTCAATTAAAATAGATTTAGCTGTGTATTCACTAACAAATGTGATCATTATCTGACACAGTCTTCTACAATTTGATGACTTATCATCCACTTTAATAATGACTTTACACAAATTTTTGTCTTTTCGTTAGAAATGCAATTTCCGTAAAGGATATTAACTGGAAGGATAAGAGATTATCTACTGCCAGAGAGACGGCACCTAGCACGGCCAAATAAGCATACAGCGTAGCACCTTCCTTCCTTTACCGCTGAAATCAGCATTCCCGGCGCGTCTCTTTTGTAGATAAAATTTAATTTTAATTTGCTCCTTCAAGTTTTTATGAGTCCCAAGTTCGTGGACGCACATAAAATACAATGAAAATTTCATTAGTTTCTGGTAACAATAAAATGAATCATTTATCTGAAAAAAAAAGGTCTGTCCATATTTCGCTCAGCGCTGTACATTAAACGGTCGGAATTGAATAGTGGCATATAGGTGCGTGGATAAATAATGGAAACTGATTTATAATTGTTGCTTGCATAATTTAAAAAATTGATTGGAAAGAATAATTGAAAGAAATTGAAAGGTATGCATATCCTGGGTGAAATTTAACTGCTACTAATATCAACAGACCTTCAATGTCAATACATTTAAGATCAACATTCATCTTTTAAGTTATGTACTTCTTCATATCAATTCCATTGTGCGTAGTCCTGATCATAACAATACTGATGCCGGATTGCTGTTTGCAAAAATCCTCTTGTCTGCTCCGTACCTTACATGTATAAAAGGAAAAGAACAAAGAAAGAAAATTAAACTCATGACCTGTTCTCACAGCTTCAATTCTGCCAGTACCTCGTCTCTTACCTTCCAAACTTCACAGAAGCTCTTCTGCAAACATTGCAGAACTAGCACTCCTGGAAGAAAGGATATTGCAGAGGCTTAGCCACAGCCTGGGGAATGTTTCTAGAATGAGATTTTAACTCTGCAGTAGAGTGTGCGCTGATATGAAACTTGCCCTTGACAGTCAAAGGTCCTGAGTTCGAGTCTCAGTCTGGCACACAGTTTTAATCTGCCAGGAAGTTTCATATCAGCGCACACTCCACTGCAGAGTGCGCTGATATGAAACCTGCCCTTGACAGTCAAAGGTCCTGAGTTCGAGTCTCGGTCTGGCACACAGTTTTAATCTGCCAGGAAGTTTCATATCAGCGCACACACTGCTGCAGAGTGAAAATCTCATTCTGGATATGTTAGAAATTCTCTGAGGCTATAGGTACTGTGATATAAACAGCTCAGTATGCAGTTTAGTTCAAGAGAAATGGACATCTCTAAAAACAATGGTCACATGAGCTGGAGAGAAAAACATAGGTACAAGGCAGGTAACTGCAAAGAAACCATGGGTAACAGAAAAATATTACTTCAATTGGTCATCGAAAGAAGAAAGAACGTAAATATTCAGTGAAATTCAGGAACACAGAAATACCAGTCACTTAGGAGTGAAATCAACAGGAATTGCAGGGAAGCTAAGCCAAAATAGCTACATGAAAAATGTGAAGAAATTGAAAAAGAAATTATTCTCAGAAGGAGTGACTCAGCATATAGAAGTCAAAACAACCTTCACTGAAATTAAAACAAGGGTGGTGGCATTCATTGGGAATACCACTATTAAATGCAGAGGTGGGAGTTCATAGCTGGAAGGAGTACATTGAGTGAAAGGACTTACCTGATGTGGGATCCAGTAGCAGAATCTGAATCTAGAAGAGCTTTGGAAGACTTTGTAATACAACAACCCTATGGGATCCTATATCCTTCTTCCAGTCTCATTCCCACTCTACCAAAGAGGGCATATGTGTAATATCAATGTGTTGGTTTGACTTTGTCTTTTCTCGTTATCTGGATTCGAAAGCACTGAAGATTTTCTTTTGGAGCAAATTAATAATTTGCATTTATTTAAGCTACTGTTCTGACATTGTTTACGTGGGGCCTCACCAATATGCAGAATGCAAGAAACATGTTAGGCTAAAAGCTGATGTACCATCACAGTTTTTACGGTATACAAAGTTCAGGAACATGATAGGAACAAAATTGCTGTTGTAATTAACGATTATAAAGTTCCGATATTTCTAGTCATCAAAAGACAGCTATTTTTATGTTTTCAAACTAAAAAACAATTTCTGTCTGTAATAGAAATCTGACATGATAATTTTTCAGTCAGGATTAAGCATACCAGTACTTATGTTTTAATTTGTGTTAGTTATTGGAATTGTAATTACGACTAATATAATGTACAGTTTTACTCATACAAAATTTAATTAATTGGATCTCGGCCTTTCATTCAATAAAACTAATCCATATGTTCACCTGAAAATCATAGAATGATTATCCTTTAAGTAAGTAAAATAATATATGCAAATTAACGAAATACACTGTTGTAATGATAAGACATGTAATTTGTAAGCTTAATAGAAACTAATTCTCTCCTGTCTTTGTATGAAATTATTCAATGTTATTTCATGTAAATTTCTGTGTAATTTTGGAAGATGTATGTAGAAGTTTTAATTGTTAAACCTAAAAATTTAATATGTAACAATGTCAGTAATGGTTTAAAATCATATAAATAGAGGCGATTTGTGCGGCACCACATCTCAGTTGGAGTTAAGTCATTGAGGAAGTGGCAGCAAAACTATTATTCGTGTTGGAGTGTAGAATGTGTGAGACTGCCCATATACCATCAAACTTTAGGAAAAATATCATCCACACAATTCCCAAGATTGCAAAAGCCGACATGTGTGAGAATTATTGCACAATCAGCTTAACAGCTCATGCTTTCAGGTTGCGGACAAGACTAATAGACAGAAGAATGGAAAAAAATGAGGGTCTGTAGGATGATGATCAGTTTAGGTTTAGGAAAAACAAAGGCAGCAGAGAGGCAGCTCTGATGTAGTGGCTGATAATGCAAGCAAGATTGGAGAAAAATCAAGCCATGTTCATAGGATTTGCCAAACATGGAGAAAGCGTTCGACATTATAAAATGGTGCACGATGTTCGAAATCCTGAGAACAATAGGGGTAAGATAAGGGAAAAGACAGATGATATACAACGTATGTACAAGAACCAAGAGAGGGCAATAAGACTGTAAGATCAAGAACCAAGTGCTCCTATTAAAGAGGGGGCAAAACAAAGATGTAGTCTTTTTGTGTAGTGATGGTAATAAAAGGTTCAAAAGTGGGATTAAAATTCAGAAAGAAAGGATATCAATATAAAGGGTTGCTGATGACATCGCTATCCTCTGTGAAAATGAAGAAGAATTACAGTATCTGTTAAATGGAATGAACAGTCTAACGAGTACAGAATATGGATTGTTTGTAAATCAAAGAAAGATGAAAGTAATAAGAGGTAGCAGAAATGAGAACAACGAAAAATTAAACATCAGGATTGGTGATCATAAAGAAGACGAAATTAAGGAATTCTGCTACCTAGGCAACAAAAAAGCCGATGATGGATGGAGCAAGGAGGATGAAAAGCAGACTAGTACTGGCAAAAAGGTCACTCCTGGCCAAAAGAAGCCTGCTAGTATCGAACACAAGACTTAATTTGGGGAACAAATTTCTGAGGATGTACGTTTGGAGCACAGAATTCTATGGCAGTGAGGCATGAACGGAAAGCCAGAATAGAAGCCTTGAGATGTCGGTCTACAGAAGAATGTTGATTAACCTGTGGACTGGTAAGGTAAGGAATGAGGAGGTTCTCCATAGAATATGCGAAGAAAGATATATATGGGAAACAATGACAAGATAGCAGGACAAAATGATAGGACATGTATTAAGACATCAGGGAATGCCTTCCATGGTACTAGAAGGGGCTATAGAGAATAGAAACTGTAGAGGAATACCGAGATTGGGATACATGCTACAAATAATTGAGGATTTAGGTTGCAAGTGCTATTCTCAGATGAAATGGTTGGCACGTGAATTCATGGTGAGCCACATCAAACGCCCCAGAAGACTGACAAAAAGAATGTTATAGCGGAATGTACAATCAACCAAGCAATTCACGGCAGTTCGCAGAATATATACTGTAAACTGGAGTGATTTTGTGCCACCCGCACTTTCTTTTGGACAAATATGCCTTAGCGGTTCAGGGTGTCTCCACCAAATGCACTGATGTACTGTCAACATTCCTGGATAGTGGTGCCATCTGCAGGTGTATTCATCATTTAAGTCATACTTCGGATGTTCCCGCTAGAACGTCTCAACTGTCTTGTGTGTTTCGCGGTGCGATCGTGTTTGTCGATAATTTTGTATTGTGTCTTACAGAAGGAAGAATTTCAGTTAACTCAGGTTAGTATATTGTTTTGCTACATTTTTTATTAGTCTGCTGCCACAGTCCGATTGTTCTGTCGCTGATGGTTTTTGCACATTAGCGATATTTGTTAAATATTGAAAGATTTTTGGTTGACTTTGTGGCACGTTTCCACAAATTCTTTGTGTGATTTTTCTATTGATACTGCACCAGCTGGTTGTCGTCCCTACTCCTACTACACTGATGATGTCTTAGAGAATGCGCTTTCATAAATTCGTGATACGAAAATTTAAGTTTATGCAGCAGCAAATAAATATGGTATTCACCAAACTACATTTATGAACAAGTTGCATGGGGAACATAACGCACAGATTGGTGGAAAAGCTGTGTTTAGTAAAGAAGAGGAGAATATGTTTATTGGATGTGCTGTGACGATGTGTGATTATGGTTTCCCACTTTCATTGATGGTTTTGCGGTTTACTATAAAAGCATATCTTCGCCGAATTTCAAAATACTTGCCAGGCAGAGAATAGGCTAAGTCCTCTGACACGTCACAGTGAAAAAATAAGTAACAGGTTTGCCCAAAACATCACTAGGACAAGAGCAGCCGTTGATGATGTCATGATTAATGAGTATTTTGGTCACATGTCAAAGTAGCTAGGAGGCATTCCTTCATCACATGTATGGAATTATGACGAAACAACCTAGGTAGATGATCCATGGACAAAAAGAGTTATTACCAAACGTGGTGCCAAATAACTAGAAAGAATTTGCAACACACCTAAGGCGTGCACATCTCTGATGATGTGTGGTAATGCAGAAGGATCACTGGTACCTTCATACATCGTTTACAAGTCAGAGAAGCTATGGAGCATCTAGGCAGAAAATGGGCATTCCCATCCCAGATATAACAGGACAAAATCTGGGTAGTTCGATTTGAGGTCTTAAGGGAGTGCAGAGAGGATAACATTGCTTTCATTGCTCTGCCTCCTAACTCCACACACCTTCTACAACGTCTTGATGTTGCTTTCTTTAGAACACTAAAATGTCAGTGGAGATAGATTTTAGATAAGTGTAAAGACACTAGAGGATCCACATGCAGCACTATGCTAAAGAAATCTTTCCTTCACTTCAGAAGAAGCTAATGTAAAAGATGTAAGAGTCTGGATGCAACAGTTTAAAAAGTGCTTTTAGGAAGGCTGATCTGTTTCCACTAGGCAGAAATCTTGTGCTGTCTCGTTTACCTTCCAACCTTGAGCTTGGTAACATTCGGAGCATGGTGGAAGAGAGTTTTAAAGAACATTTACAGAACACAAGACATGATATAGTAACACCAACTACAAAAAGGCGGAAACGGCTCAGTGGTGTCCTGGTAAAAGCATTTCATGTGAAGAACTGGTCGTGGCTAAGCAGTTGTGATACATAGCCATTGCCACCCACACCATAGGCATCATCATGTAGCAAATCAATGGGTAAAACAAAAAGAAGAGACCACCAAAAACCGACTGTTCAAGTGACTCCATTGATGAATTTCTCAGTAGGACTAACTGATAATATATTGTAAATATTTGTCATGTAATATTGTTTTTCTGACATGTTCTACATCCTAGAGGACCTCCTCACTATGGATCAATTGAAATGAAAGAAAATCTATTCTAACCTAATCGAAGGAGAAAACATTCTGTAGCTGGATAGTAGCAGTGGCTTGACCATAGACAGTGAAACATAAAGAACCCTTGCTACAGTGTCTGCATCTGTAATTGTTCCTGCAGTAATCATGCACTATCTGTAACGTCTTACAAAAATCTCTCAACAGGGGACTATGTCATTATGCAGTATGAGGGAGAGATTTTTCCTGGACAAATTACAGCACCGGCAACCAAAAAGGAGTTTGTTACGGAGTACAACACTATAAGATGAAGAGTAATAAGAACTAAAAGCACAAAATCCACTACTACGAAAACAGGCTAGCTAACGATGCCGACAGACGGCATCGTCAAAACTTTATTGCCAAGAAAACTTGGCGTGTCATGACGTCACAATCCGTTGGTTGCCTGTACCAATTGCAATGCATTGGGCAATGTTTAGATGCAACGTGGCGGCCAGTGCGAATTCTCCTCTAATGTGAAAACCACTGTTATCATCAGTACTGAAACTTTGGCTGTATTTTAATCCTGTAACCGAAAGGTAACAAACTGTAAGAGAACACACAAGTGTATGGAATTTATTACATTTGAAAAATGCATTTCTATATTAGAGAATTCGATCATGTCTTCCGCTATCTGTCGAGAATCGACTTATTAAATCGAGGCAAAGAAGTAACAAATGAACACTTGTTTATGTTAAGGGCACCTTTGTAGATATGTTGTGAGGTAAGGAAGAGAACTTTTGTATTGTTGTAATCTTGACTCAAGAATGAAAAAGGATCCTTGTAAACCAATAGCCTGTAAAATCCAAAAGTGCTTGACAGGTAAGATAGCGTCTGATCTTCTGACAGATATGCATTGGAAGGAATTTTCGTATTGATGCTATTTCGACGTATGTAGGGCTTTTATGTTAGAAAATCATCTATACCCGGAAGACCAACTGTTTTTATATGCGTTTGTACCGTAGAGAAATTAAAACAATCACAATGTTACATTGTATGGTGTTCAGTGGACGTACTTTTTTCTACAATATTCTACTTAATTACCTATATGTTGCTTTGGAGCGCAATGAACATGACCAGTTACCCTGATTAAACTTTTATGAAAATCGTTCATGGTGAATATACTGAAGGCCTTTGTATTGAGTCCTTAACAAGGAACGTAGAGCAGTACTTTGTTGTGGAGCTTCGTCACAAATAATTACATACCCACTCATTGACAAATTACTGAAATACAGTTGAAGATCGTGTACAGTAAAACTTGTTCCTTCTGTGGTCTTCTGTCCGAAGAATGGTCGATGCAGCTCTCCATGCTACTCTATCCTGTGCAAGCAACTACTGCAACCTACATTCTTCTGAATCTGCTTAGTGTATTCATCTCTTGGTCTCCCTCTACGATTTTTATCCTCCATGCTTCCCACCAATACGAAATTGTTGATCGCTTGATGCCTCAGAACATGTCCTACCAACCAATCCCTTCTTCTAGTCAAGTTGTCCCACAAAATCCTTTTTCCCCAATTCTGTTCAGTACATCCTCATTAGTTACATGATCTATGTATCTAATCTTCAGCATTCTTCTGTACCACCACATTTCAAAAGCTTCTATTCTCTTCTTGTCTAAACTATGTTTTCCTTCCTACAGCCAGTCTGCATTTTATATCCTCTCTACTTTGGCCATCATCAGTTATTTTGCTCCCCAAATAGCAAACTCCTTTACTACTTTAAGTGTCTCATTTTCTAATCTAATTCCCTTGGCATCACCTGATTTTATCTGAGAACATTTCATTATCCTCATTTTGCTTTTGTTTATGTTCATCTTATATCTTTCAAGATCCTGTCTGTTCATTTGCTCTCCCAAGTCCTTTGCTGCCTCCGACAGAAGTACAGTGTCATCAGCAAACCTCAAAGTTTTTATTTCTTCTTCCTGGACTTTAATTCCTTCTCCAAACTTTTCTTTTATTACCTTTACTGCTTGCTCAATTTACAAATTGATTTACACTGGGGATATATTAGAACTCTGTCTCTCTCAGCCCCTGCTACACTTTCATGCCCCTTGACTCTTGTAACTCTAATCTGGTTTCTTTATGAATTGTAAATAGACTTTCACTCCCTGTGTTTCACCCTTGCTATCCTTAGAATTTGAAAGAGAATATTCTACTCAACAAAAAGGTTTCTCTAAATCTACAAATGCTATAAACATAGATTTGCCTTTCCTTAGCCTATATTCCATTAGAAATCAGTCAGTACTTGCCTCACATGTCCCTAAACTTCTCTGGAATCTAAACTGATTTTCCCTGAGGTTGCCATCCAACAGTTTTCCATTCTTCTGTAAAGAATTCAGGTCATCGGAAGTGTCAGATTCCGCCCCTCTGCTTTGACCAGATGACGTAAGGGTGTTGTGTGTGACGTCATTGTAGTGCGGAGTTCATGATTTGATTGTAGATGTCTTGTTGTGTTGATTTCTCTCTCTCGCTCTGTGTGTGTGTGTGTGTGTGTGTGTGTGTGTGTGTGTGTGTGTGTGTGCGTGTGTGTGGTATGTTTCAATTACCATACAGGAATTTTTGACTTTTTGAGGTGTTGTGGTTTTTGTGTTGTTTTTCTTAGTTCAGATGTTGGATTTTTCTTATCAGTAGTTATGGTTGACCTATATAGGTAAAGGGAAATGACCAATTTCAATTTTCGTAGTTTTATTTATTGGTGTTTTGGTATCATCACCTGTAGTCAAGGGAAATATCTGTTTCCAATTTTTGTAGTTTTTGCTGTAGGCGTTGCTGTTTTGGTATCGTCAGCTGCAATTGAGCTATATAGGCCAAGGGAAGTGTCCGATACCTGTGCATTCTTTTTTTTCGTCGTTTTGTGTGTTTTTGTTTCGTGTTTTTTTTTTTACTGTTATCTTGTCCGCTCCCTAATACTCCCAATTTGCCGCAGTTGCCCACTTAGTTTGATTTGTAGGGAGATGTTATTGTCTTACGTATACGTATATTCATGTGTGTGTTAGTGATGTCATAGGCGCCATATTGGAGATGCTTAGAATAGCCTTTTCTGCCATGTTGATAACGTCATGGGTCAAAGCAGATGGGTGGGATCCTACACTTCCGTAATCGCAAGAATTCATGTTAGTATGACCATAAATCACGATTCCAATATGGCGCATATGAATTCGGTACGTACACATTATGAGGAAGAAAATGCATCAAAAATATCATCTGCAATCGGACACTTCCCTTGACCTATATAGCTCAACAGCAGCTCCCGATCCCATAAATTAGGATCAAACACTTCCCTTGGCCTATGTAGCTCGGAAACATCTCCCGATACCAATATCAACATACACAGCCACACATTGGGATCGAACACTTCCCTTGACCTGCGCACTGTTAATTTTATCTGTCATATCCATTCCTGAACAAAAACAACAACCGATTAATTTTACTAAAATTACCACATGATGTATAGCGAACAACACTAAATTAACCTTCGCACAAAACCGTTAAACTCACTGAAACGAATTCGACTACAAACACAGCCGACACTCGAACAGTTCTGTATAATGAGCTAAAGCAAACTGAGCCCATCACATCACACAAACGAAAACCCTGAACATACCACCAGAGAACACAACAAACCACAACACAACATCGACAAACACGCCACACTCACAAACCAAACTCCGCGCCGTCATGACGTCACAAACGACAACACTCTTACGTCACGGGTCAAAGCCGACGCGTGGGATCGGATGCTTCTGTTGACCCAGTAGTTATAACAGAATGGTGTCTACACCTGGAGCTTTGTTTTGATGCTAAGCCCTTAATACAGAATAGTGCTCTCTGATGATAATATATTAAATTTAAAACGTGAGGTTATTGCCCTTGGAAATGTCTTGTGCCACAGCTAAGGATTTTGGTTGTGTGGACCATACAACAATTGTGAAGAAGTTACAGATGTAGTACTGGACTAAGCAGGTTTATGTATGTTATGTAGTTGGAGACAGAAAATAGCTTGTAAAGATTTCTCACCGATCACATCGCTCTTGAGTTTCAAGCAATGGGTTCACTGTTATTTCTGACACTTGGATGTGAGCTCCTACTCGAATTGTGTAAAGATTTTGACCTTTTTGCAAGATTATAAAAGTATGGGGATAAAACTTATTACCTGTATGCATATTGAATAGTTATCACTCAATATATGTGAAAACCACCTGACAACTGAAGAAAAAATAATCATCATTAATTTTGGCTAACAGTACAGTCTGTTCAGCATGTCTCGGAGAACACCAGGAGCTGTACCGATGGTCTTACGGAACATAGAGAAATAGAAAATGTTAAGATTTTGGTACTTCAAACAGACCGAAACCTTAATTAGCAACCTCCCACCTCCATTTTTTATTTCTTTCTTTCTTTTTTAATGAGTCTTCAGTCTCCTGAATTGTTTGGTGCAGCCCGCCACAAATTCCTCTCCTGCGCCAACATCTTCATCTCAGAGTAGCGTTTGCAGCCTACCTACTCAATTATTTGCTGGATGTACTCCAATCTCAGTCTTCCTCTACAGGTTTTGCCCTCTACAGCTCCTTCTAGTACCATGGAAGTCATTCTCTGATGCCTCAGCGGATGTCCTATCATCCTATACCTTCTTCTTGTCAGTATTTTCCTCATATTTATTTCCTCCGATTCTCCACAGAACCTCCTCATTGCTGACCATGTCAGTCCACATAATTTTCAATATTCGTTTGTAACACCTCATCTCAGATGCTTCAATTCACTTCTGTTCCGCTTTTCCCACAGTCCATGTTTCACTACCATACAATGCTGTGCTCCAAACGTATGTTCTCAGAAATTTTTTCCACCAATCAAGGCCTGTGTTTGATTACTAGTAGACTTCCCGTGGCCAGGAATGCTCTTTTTGCCATTGCTAGTCTGCGTTTGATGTCCTCCTTGCTCTGTCTGTCATTGGTTATTTTACTGCGTCGGTAGCTATGCTCCAGACTGAATGCTGAAAGGTACAATCAGTCTTAAATGATGATGATGATAGCAGAATTCCTTAACTTCATCTACTTCGTGACCGTCAATCCATATGATAAGTTTCTCACTGGTTTCATTTCTGCTACATCTCATTACTTCCTTCTTTCTTTGATTTACTCTCATCCATACTCTGTACTCATTAGATTCAGCAGATTGTATAATACTTCTCTACTTTCACTTATGATAGGAATGTTATCAGCGAATTGTATCGATGTACTTACACCTTACAATTAGCATAATGGTGCAACATAATTCAGCTGTATTTACGATATGCATGACTGCAGGTGTATAATATTTACGATGTCCAACATCTGAAATGATGGGTGCCCACTGAAGCCCACAAAGTCTGGAGATGATTTCACTTTGGTTTCGCCACATGTTGAAGACACTCACTGCAGCACTCTTTAAACACCCAACAAGTCGTGCAGTTCCTGAAATGCTCGTGTCGAGCCTCCAGGCTGTCACAATTTGCCCTCGATCAAACTCAGATAGTTGGTAAATCTTCTCCATTGTACACACGGACAACATGCTATGATGCTACTTGCACTGTGTGTGCATTTGATTAGCAGTCATTCCTAGCCAGGGGATGCTGCTACACCAAGGACAGGTTGAAATTGATAGGAGGTTAGTGGTCATAATGTTCTGGCCGTTCAATGTATATTTTACTGATTCAATCTCATTTAATACATCACCTTCCTACTTAAAATTTTTTGAAGAATACAAACATTTTGCTATGAACTTTTGTGTTGAAATTTGAAATCATTCACCTTAAATTTTCTTAATTAGTTTGGCCACTTGTTAAACCAAATCTGGCCATTGGTAGATGAGCTTAGATTTGTCATTTTACTTTTATTAGCTCTTAGGTCTCTTTTGCTCCTACTGTTGTGATCATGAACATCAAACATGTATTTGCTTCATTTTGAGGGTCTCAGAGTTTTAATTAATCTAAAGGGTATAAAGATTACATTGTTGAGTATTTATGCTGCACAAACCTTCCACATTCACACTCAAAATTCTCTATGGCCTAAGATGCAACTGCTATTTCAAATATGAATAATAGAGATTTACTAATGTTTATCTGCAGGTCTTTATCATTGAAGTATTTAGTAACTTCCATTACACTGTATTTGCAAACAATTTTAGTGTAGAAACTGATTAAGGAGTCATCTGTGTAGCATATTATGTTTGAATTATAGGGTTGTGCCATGTCGTTCGTACACACTAATGAGCCAAAACATTATGACCACTTGTTTAATGGCTTTTCAGCCTACCTTTAAAACACTGTACAGCAGCAATTCTGTTTGCCCTGGATTCGTAATGTTTTTGGCAGGATTACAAAGGTATGTGGCACCAGATGTATATGCACAGTCAGGCAGTTCCCCATAAATTGAAGGCCGGTCATTTAAAGTTGTAGAGATAGCACCTGATATCATATTGCATGTTTTCTGTCAGGATCTTGTATTTACAGGTGTCATCGTGCCTTTGATGACTAACACAGGTCCCGTAGAAGCAGGGGATAATACTGTCAGTAGTGTTATGCGTGTTTTGAGCAACTGTTCGCCTGGATGACAATGTATCTTGGCATGGCAATCAACCTGGTGTAACAATAGGGTGTATATGCCCTAGAACAACCGGGAAAAAACCCAGGAATTTTATAGAATTTCAGGAATTTTTCATTGTTTTTGTTTTCAGTTAAATTCTTGTAATTCTCACTGCTAAAAACTGGTACCCTAACAAAGAATTTTACTGCAGAATAATACTGCAGCAGTAAAACATAAATTAGAGAGAAAAAAAGTAAGTTGCAAAGGAAATGCGCCATTTATAACAACAAATCACAGTAGGATGAAGGGTGTGCGATACTTCATAACAGCAAACTGCTTGTGATGAGTGTGACATTATAATTGTTTGCATTAGATTCTTTTGAGCATTTGCCAGTGGGCTCATGTGCATGCACAGTTGTTCGCGTATGAGCAGTACTGTACCATCTGCTTCTGCCTACTTGAAGTGTGGCTGTTAGCTTTATCAGCAGTAGCAACAAGCAGCCAAATGTTTGCCAGAAAAATTTTTCTGGCGCACCCAAGCTGCCAGATTCGTGCCCGCACATGACAGTTTTGAGTTGTAGTGGGGAGGGTGGGGGTAATCCCCACATGATCTGTGTTTTTGTTTACAGCTCCCATGTCAAATGGAAACAAAACTGATTTCTGTGGCTGGGAGCTGTCAAGTGAATTAAAATACATTCACACAATTACAGAAAGCTATTAGTTCCAGTTTTTTTAATTTAATTTTGTTTCCACGTTTTTGGCAGTGAAGCATTAATCAGTCGCTTTGCAGAACAACGAAGTTATTTTTATTGATTTGCTGAAGACATTTGGCGTTTGTTAATCTTTTCTGTAGAGGCAATCAATTTATTTGTAACAAAGTATTTCATCCCACACTGTTGGCGAGTTTCAACTGTTTTCTGAATTTCAAGTACACGTTTTCATCTGGCACATATGGCTTTAAGCCATAATAAAGAACGAAACAGGAGATACTACAGTACTGGTACTCCAAGAAAATTTGCATGCCAAAAATCACACCGAAAAGCTTAACATCAGGTTGGAGGCCTACTTCTTTGTGAATCTGCGCATATGAATGTGCATTTTAAGCCGAATTATGCATTTAAGTGTGGTTTACGAAATTCCGATGCTGTTGGAGTATCCTCTGATATCCTGTTTCATTTATGATGTAATTTAAGATCTCTCAATTCTATATACAATGTAAATCAGTTAAAAACTACAATGTGCATACACTTTATTCATCATGTAAACGTTACTACAGATATTTGGGTTTAGGTTATGATATGTTTGATATGCCTGCAATCATTGACGATGATGTGGCACAGACGAATAACAAAATTCTGCATGACCCGCTGGAGTGTTGGAACATCAATGCTGTCAGTCACCTCCTGGATGGCTGTTTTCAGCTCATCAATGGTTTTGGGGGTTATTGCTGTACACCTTGTTTTTAATATAGCTACCAAAAAGGAATCACACATGTTCAGATCAGAACGTGGCAGCCAATTGGGGCCCATGCCAGTGGTCTCTGGGACCAGAACCAGAATGCAGTCCATAAAGTGTTCCTCCTCGACATCAAACACTCTTTTGCTACTCTCATGTCGAGTCCCATCTTGTATGAACCACATCTTGTCGAAATCAGGTTCACTTTGAATCATGGGGAGGAAATCATGTTCCAAAACATACGCGTACCATTCGGAAGTCACCATACCATCAAGGAATATTGCACCAATTATTCCGAGATGGACATTGCACACCACACAGTCACTCATTGAGAGTGAAGAGACTTTTTGATTGTGAAATAAGGATTCTCAGTCCCCCAGATGCGCCAGTTTTGCTTGTTGACGAACCCATCCAAATGTCTGTGGGCTTCTTCGCTAAACCAAACCATACTGTTTCCCATCGTGCCCAATGGCCAACTGAGCAATTTGAACATCGTAACACAAACCTTTCAGAAGTTATGATGATTTTATTTCATATAGTTCAATCATTTTCACTCTGTGCATACGAACTTACAGGCTTCCTACGTCATCGTAGTTATGTGTGCGCAGTAACACCTTTTTTCTAGCGTGCTCTGACAACTGCTGAAACTAATTCTAACAGGTCACGGGAAAATATTGCAATGGTGATTTGAAAACCGTTACTTACAAGTAAACTGCATTTTACACAAGATGAATTATTTTGTGTGTGAGAATGTGCTTTGAATTTCTTAAATCACTAAGTGTTTGACTCTCATTTAAAGCTTAACACTTTGAGGGCCAGACACTTAAAATAATTTCAGGCCCAGAAGGCCAGACATTTATGCCATTATTTAAAATTTTACTGGCACTTCTGTGTGATGTATCTTAAAGTGTAACACATGCAAAAAGACCATTATTATATGTGAAAGCTTAGCTTTTCTTGTAACTACACTCTGTATGTTAATTTAAACTTCTAACTTTTCCTATTTGTGAGTTCTTGCTACTAAACACTGATACTGCTCTTGGCTGGCATTCGTTTTCTGAAGAGCCAGGAAGTTCTATGTTGGTGTATTAAACTTTAACCATTCAAAGAATTGCTAAGTTTTACAGTTACAAGGGAAAGTATATTGTCACTTAACACAGAAAAAGTGTTTTTCTACCTGGGAGAAAGCTTTTTGTAAGTGGGAAATCTGGGATACTTTTTTTTTGCGCATGCACTGTGAACCAGAAAAGTGATTCATCTGATTGGGTGACACATTTTCAGTGATCCAGGATCCAGTCTCAGTGATCTTGAGTCCACAATTGATGATATCATTGGCTCAACATGGGAACGTACAGGAGACATCTGCTGAGTAGTCCCATGTTGGTCATTGTGCCTGTACTAGCATTATATTCTGTCATCAGATATGCCACAGCTTACTGCCTATCATGTTTTCACATTCTGTGGTGTGCCATGGACATTCAACACTGTGTTACCTATTCATGGTCTCATCGCCCTTAAACCATTTTCCATAGGTGCTCACAACAGCAACATGCAAACAGCCAACCAGCTTCACTATTTCGGAGATACTTGTTTCCAGGCACAAGACCATAAAAATCTGTCGTTTGTGAACGTTACTTATGCCAGTAGCATACCGGCCAAGTTTTCCCAGAAGATTTCTGTATTTTGCGATAGTCTTCCAGTTTTCTGGATGAACATTATTTTTTTCCGGATTTTCAACTCCTGTGTTTGTTCTCGCCCTCTGCATTCATATTGCATTTCGGTTTTGACTTTCAACAATAGCTGCTATTCGGAGATGCAAGTTTTTGAAATTCGACTGAAAGTCCACTGATACTATTATCGATAATCCCTTCTCGCAGAATACCACTGCCTTTTTGTTGTTAACTCTGTGTGAGGACACAATGAATGTGCTTCAGAGCCAATTTGTGGCCCTGCAGGTTGATGACTCTGCTACTGTTGAGAGCGAGAACTTGACAGATGATACCAAATGGGCTCACTTGATGAACATTCGTGGAGCTGATTGTGTTCCTAATTACAACATGTTATCCAGGCTAATGCGTTCTGTTTTGACTCTACTACACACCAGTGCTGAGTGTGAGCGTGTGTTCATCTTGGTGAAGAAGAACCACAATCAGTTTAGGTTCTCCATGTCGAATGAAACTTTGGGATCCATTTCTATTTTGAAAACAAGAAGCAGTGATCCATGTTACCAGGAATAGTTTTCCTTCAGAATTTCTGAAGAAAGCAAAGAAGGCTATTCATTTTTATATCTCCTCTGCAACCTGTGATGGAATATAGCCAGTGTTCTGTGAACTTGAGAAAATTTTGTAAATAGTCTAAAAAAATGTTCAGTTTAGTATTTTTGTTATTGTTGTTCATATTGTGGCATGAAAGATAAAGTGCAGAAAAGCTTATTTTTGTGTAGTGTGTGAACTGTTCCCAATGTTAAGTGACAGCAAATGAACACTCATCAGCAAATAACTTATGTAAGTATCTAACTTTGTAGAGTTCAAAATTAGTGATCTTAAAATGTAGCCTATATTATATGTGTTAACATTATTTGTAATCTCTTTCTATGTAGTCTTTTCTCACTATGTTTGAACACCTTGTGACGCATGCACACTTTAAATTTTTGGGATTTGGGATCTTCCGGATTTCTGATTTTTAAAGTTGACAGGTATGCTGTAGATTTCCCCATTTGTGGCTTCTATTGTTGCCAGAATGATTCAAGATTTGCCTCTGCTTTTGTTGCCACATCATGTACTCCCAGCATTACACAGCAGCATTCAGTTGTGCAGTGGGCAGTGCTCATAGTATTGTGGCTCATCATTGTATATGAGAATGAGAAAATGGCTGAGTATTGAACTCGTGTTACTTACTGTTACACTGGTGGACTTTAAATTTATCATCTATTTTATATGTTATATTTTGCTAGGGAGTTTGTAGTATAATACCCTGCTCGACAGAAAAAGAGAAGCACCCAGAAGACATTGTTAGATGTCAGCGTAATTTGTACACATCATTGGCCGGTGTGTCAGTGATTAGAGTTGAAATTCTCTGTGGTGTGTAGAACAACCACCAGAGTGCATTACTGTTGTTCATGTTTAATGTTGTTACTAAGCCTGGTAGGGTATGGAAGGAGCAGTGTCAGATGTTGAGTGATCACTATGAAGGATACAGAGATGCAGGATACTTGTTTGAGATAGTGTTGTCAGAACTCTGTATAGTTAGAAAGGGGTCTCATCTGGTTGACTGTACAACCCATGCTACATCCAGATTAGTGGTGAATTTGGATGTGACAGTGGGTCAGTATTAGACTGCATAAGAGAGTAAGGGTTGGCATACTCATTGTCAGGGTTCTGGTTGAACAAGTCTGACTGCCACACAGAGGGATCATTGTATTGTGCACCAATTACATTTTAAACCCTTTACAGCTGTGCCTGCCAACTGAGTACAAGTATTTGATTGCCTGCAACGTTCTATGTCATCTCACACTGTTGTTTGGAGATTAGCAGCAGCTACACTTAGAAGTAACTGTCCCATGCATAAGCTGCTGTTAGCATACAACACAAATAAACTCATTTGGAGTGCTACTGTGACTAGGAAGCATTGATAATTTATGTTACATTGCGTTCAGCAATGAATCACAATTCTGCGGTACCCTGGATTACCATCATCTGTGAGTATGTAGGTCGGATGACCATCTGTGAATATGGAGGTGGGCTGAGGAGCGTTCTCATTCTTCCAGTGTTTTGGAGAGGCATAACGGCGTTAATCCTAGCATCATGTTGTGGGAAGCCATTGGGTATGACTTGAGGTTGTGGCTGGTATTGATTGAGAGAACTCTACAGTACATCAGTATGTCATGGACATTGTGTGTCCTCATGGCAGATGTATCTATATGAACTTTTGGCATGATGTTGAGGTACTCCCGTGGCCAGAAGGATCCCCAGACCTTTCCTTAATAAAACATGTACGGGGCCAGCTCTGATGTCAACTCCATGCCAGTGTCAGTATCCAGGATGTCAAGGACCAGTTACAATAATTGTGAGTCAACTTGCCTCGGAACAGGATACCAGTACATTATGACATACTTCCCTACTTTATCAGTGCATGCATCTAGGCCAGAGTGGGGCAACGTCATGCTGGTAAGTGGACTCCTAGTGTGTAGCTCGTTGTAAATTTGACTCTATTTTAAGGTAACTTTTAAATCCTTTAAGTTTCATTTCATTTCCTCATCACTTTAATGGTGCTTCCCTTTGTTTTAGTCAGGCAGTGTGTGTGCATGCGCGTGTGTGTGTGTGTGTGTGTGTGTGTGCGCGCGCGCACTTGCGCTCACGCGCGCTCGCTCATGTGTGTTCAGCGAAAACACTGTTGGTCCACTGAATGAGGCACTTGTTGTGTGTGTGTGACTGAGTTAACCAAGTAAACCGGCTGCCTTTGAACACTCTAGGCCACGCCAGTTCTGGAACTGCTATCAGTTTACAGTTTTATTAAAAATTTATGTTTTTGTAGTTCAGATAAAATAATCCCCCATCATAGTCACTAATTATGTTTAAACCACATTGCAAATAAATTTATGAACAACTGAAAATTTATTTACAGGCAAGGTATGTATATTTCTGCTTAAATGTATAAATTTTGCAGATACCCAATTTTTTTAAATTTTTTTAGTGAAATAGGTTGTTTGGAAATTTTATATAGCTGTGAACCCATGACAGTTCCACTTTCATACTTAGGAATTAGTTAACAATCATATGATGGGAAGTGTTGTGTATAATTTTTTTGAAAATTTTTGAAGATGAACTTTTTGATAAATTAACAATTTGAATTTGAAAAAAAATTTCATCTCAAAACCGCATTGTGTTGGACATCGTAGGAAAGCTCATGGAAAATGCTGCAAAATGGGTCCTATCCCATCATTTTAGCTTAATTGGAAGAGTTGCTACAGCTATTTGAAATAACGCCAGAGTGGCATTTTTTGACAATTTTTGACATCTTCAAATCACCACATTTTAGAAATGATTGTCGCATTTCCTGGTTATTTTTCTTAATCTGTGTGTAGGCTATCTGTGTGAAAAGTGTCATCAAAATCTGAGATGGTGATTTAAAATTCGTATTAAAATTGAGCTGATTTTGACTGGAATCTTCCACTGTCATTGAAAACTTACACGAGCTAAACACTACTGTTGAATATACAGTTTTTAGTGTTCATTTATTTTACCTCTATATGTGCTTATAATTTTATTGTTAATTTTTGTTGCAGAAAACAGATTTCAGGAGCCAGCTTGTCAGGATGTGCTTGAAGAAATGAGAGAGTGTTGCAGGAAGTGGGCACACATTTCGCTTTGCTGTTCCGGTATTGACATAAGTGATAAAGGAAAAAATTACAAGGTAATTGCCTGAGACAAGGCTCTGTCTTTGTTTTAGAGAAAGAACATAACTGCTCAAATCGTTCGCAGATGATGATAAAGTCTAACAAACAATGTTACTGGTCAAGGTGATACTCATCAGTGCATTAATCATGTCCAGTGTCATAACACTCCACCATTTTGCTTGCTTATACCTTGTGGAGGCAGGAGAGTAGTGATGAAGATGGTTGTACTATGAACTGGGAACTAATAGATGTTGTATCTCACAAGGATCAATCTTAGGATCCCTTACTTTTCTTTTTTGTTTATTAATGATGTTTCTTCAGTAGCATTACTAGAAGATAGTTTGTTTAGTTTGCAGAGGATGCAAACATAGTAAGAAATAGAAAATCGTTACTGTTGTTGTGATCTTCAGTCCAGAGACTGGTTTGATGCAGCTCTCCATGCTACTCTATCCTGTGCAAGCAACTACTGCAACCTACATTCTTCTGAATCTGCTTAGTGTATTGATCTCTTGGTCTCCCTCTATGATTTTTATCCTCCACACTGCCCCCCCCCCCCCCAATACTAAATTGGTGATCCCTTGATGCCTCAGAACATGTCCTACCAACCAATCCCTTCTTCTGGTCAAGTTGTGCAACAAATCCCTCTTCTCCCCAATTCTATTCAGTACCTCCTCATTAGTTATGTGATCTACAGATCTAATCTTCAACATTCTTCTGTAGCAACACATTTTGAAAGCTTCTATTCTCTTCTTGTCCAAACTATTTATCGTCCATGTTTCACTTCCATACATGGCTACACTCCATACAAATACTTTCAGAAACGACTTCCTGACACTTCAATACTCAATGTTAACAAATTTCTCTTTTTCAGAAACGGTTTCCTTGCCATTGCCAGTCTACATTTTATATCTTCTCTACTTCGACCATCATCAGTTATTTTGCTCCCCAAATAGCAAAACTCCTTTACTACTTTAAGGGTCTCATTTCCTAATTAATTCCCTCAGCATCACCTGACTTAATTAGACTACATTCCATTATCCTCATTTTGCTTTTGTTGATGTTCATCTTATATCCTCCTTTCAAGACACTGTCCATTCCATTCAATTGCTCTTCAGGTCCTTTGCTGTCTCTGACAGAATTAAATCATCATCAGCAAACATCAAAGTTTTTAGTTCTTCTCCACAGATTTTAGATTCTACTCCAAATTTTTCTTTTGTTTCCTTTACTTCTTGCTCAATATACAGATTGAACAACATTGGGGATAGGCTACAACCCTGTCTCATTCCCTTCCCAAGCACTGCTTCCCTTTCGTGCCCCTCGACTCTCATAACTGCCATCTGGTTTCTGTACAATTTGTAAATAGACTTTTGCTCCCTGTATCTTACAACTGCCACCTTCAGAATTTGAAAGAGAGTGTTCCAGCCAACATTGTCAAAAGCTTTCTCTAAGTCTACAAATGCTAGAAACATAGGTTTACCTTTCCTTAATCTATCTTCTGAGATAAGTCCTAGGATCAGTATTGCCTCGTGTGTACCAACATTTCTACAAAATCCAAACTGATCTTCCCCGAGTTCCGTTTCTACAAGTTTTTCTATTTGTCTATAAAGAATTCCTGTTAGTATCTTGCAGCCATTACTTATTAAACTGATAGTTCGGTAATTTTCACACCTGTCACCACCTTCTTTCTTTGGGATTGGAATTATTATATTCTTTGTGAAGACTGATGGTATTTCACCTGCCTCATACATCTTGCTCATCAGATGATAGAGTTTTGTCATGGCTGGCTCTCCCAAGGCTATCAGTAGTTCTAACGGAATGTTGTCTACTGTCTTTCAGTGCTCTGTCAAATTCATCACACAGTGTCATATCTCCCATTTCATCTTCGTCTACATCCTCTTCCATATCCATAATAGTGTCCTCAAGTACATCGCCCTTGTATAGATCCTCTGAATGCTCCTTTCACCTTTCTGCTTTCCCTTCTTTGATTAGAACATTATAGCAAATCATTATAGTTTTAGAAATAGCTGTTGTGACATTTTGACAGAACTTAACATGGCATTACAGTATCGATGCCTACTAAAGCTCTCTTTTTGGCAGACCTAACTTTATGTGCATTAACGTGTTCCTTTTAATTTATCATAAATGTTCATGCACATGTATTGACGAGTTTGCTTCTTGTGTTGTGTGAATGAGAAAAATGCTTTCCCACAAATAATTCATGTTTGGTATAAAAAAGATAACAATTTCATAAGAAGTATAGACCAATAGGGGCATTAATATTTTTGCGTTTCTAAATAATGGGTGACGGGTTCTCTGTGGTGTACAGTGCACATATTCTGAATGACTTTTTCTCTGTAGCTGGCCGCGGTGGTCTCGCGGTTCTAGGCGCTCAGTCCGGAACCGCGGGACTGCTACGGTCGCAGGTTCGAATCCTGTCTCGGGCATGGATGTGTGTGATGTCCTTAGGTTAGTTAGGTTTAAGTAGTTCTAAGTTCTAGGGGACTGATGACCACAGATGTTAAGTCCCATAGTGCTCAGAGCCATTTGACTTTTTCTCTGTATCTTTAGTAACTGCTCTATGTTAGCCAAGTTTCCCCAAAAATCCATACCATACCTAATAATGGATTTAGACTAACTTGGATGTGCTACTTTTCACATGTTCATGTTTGTGGCAGTTGATTATATTTGCACTTCAGATGCAAAGCTGCTCAATTCTGTAGCTAGTTACTCAAGATATCACGTTGGAGCTGCAGTAATGCATGCCCCAGCATTCAAACAATAGTGTAAATTAAGATAACAGTGAGCTTCAGTGCCACAGACTCATGCAAATGCAACTCCCACACACATGACCACTGTCGCTTGTTGCTGAGGCCAGAGTCAGTGGTTTTTCTGTGTGTGTGTGTGTGTGTGTGTGTGTGTGTGTGTGTAAGTGTAAGTAATTCAGAGGAAGACTTTTTGACCGAAAGGTTAACTGTTTAACTGTCTCTTTGTCGTGCCTGTCTGCAGCTCAACATTTCCACTATATTGTGAGTAGAAATCTGTCATTCTCATAAAATTACACAATTGAAACTCCAGGTAGGAATATCAACAATGTGGGAAAAGATAAATTGCTACTTACTGTAAAGAAGATATGTGAAGTTGCTGACAGGCACAATTAAAAAACATTTACATTAAGTTTTTGGCAGTGGCCTTCGTCAGTAAGAGAGAGACAGGCACACACACTTTTCACACACACAAGCAACCTCATGCTTACACAACCGCCAAAGGAGAGAAGCGGTCAGTGACGGGCAGACACATTGACAGAGGGCTGCAAATAAACAGGATGGGAGATGAGAATAAGGAGGAGACAATAGGACAGAGGGGCTGGAAACTGTTGGGTGTAGGGTGTTGAGACAGTATGTTAATGTAGATTGACGCCAGGATGATTACAGGAGCAGAGAACGTGTTGTAAGGATAACTCCCATCTGTGCAGTTCAGAGAAGGTGGTGATGGGGGGAAGGATCCAGATGGCTCAGGTAGTGAAGTAGCCATTCCGGCCCGAGATGCTGGAATTTGGTGTTGTGCTTACATCAGGTGTGCTTGCTTGTGTGTGTGGACGGTGTGTGTGTGTGTGTGTGTGTGTGTGTGTGTGTGTGTGTGTGTGTGTCTCTCTCTCTCTCTCTCTCTTTTTTACTGACGAAGGCTGTTACCAAAAGCTTCATGTAAGTGTCTTTAAATTGTGCTTATCTGCGACTTGATGTGTCTTCTTTGCAGTAAGTAGCAATCTGTCTTTTCCTACTCTTTTATAATATTGTCATTATTGCGTCCTCGATTTTCCATTGTTTAATAAAAGTGATAGTAACATCAAATTGGGTACTCTCTCGCAGATCACACTAACACAATTAAGGGTTAAGTATTCATGTATTGGAGATAGCACAACTATGTTTTCCTCCAACCATAGTAATGGCTCGCTGTACAAATTACTTCTACTATTAAATCTGAATCTTAGATGCAAAGGGACATCTATCACAGACAATGATCTTTGCCAGAGTTGAATTTAAGATATCGTAAAATTGTGTGTGAAATTTGGCAGTAATCAGAGAAGCCACAAAAATCAGCTTCACAGTGAAAATATCATCGTTATTGGAGTTTATTGGTGAATATTTTTCAGTTATTTGTACAGAGACCTTTTCAGGTAGGTGTCTTATAACTTGTTTTCTGTAAAAATGTAGTTATGAATTCATGTGACCATATTCAGTTGCTTTATCATCTTGTATATGCCCTGGGAAATCTGGGAAAAACCTGGGAAATTTTTTGAATATGGGAATTTTTTATTGTTTTAGTTTTCAGTTAAATTTTTATATTTTGACTGATAAGAACTGATAATCTAACAAAGAATTTTGCAATAGCCTGCTACTAAAGAATAATAATGCAGCAGTAAAACATAAATGAGAGATTAACACCAAAATAAAACTTATGTTGCAAAGAAAATTTGCCATTTACAACAACAAAACACAGTGCACATGCAATTGTTTGCCCACATCAAAATGTGTCAAAAGCCTTTAGGATGAAGACTATGCAGTACTTCGTAACAACAAGCTGTTTTTGATGAGTGTGATATCACAACTGTTTACATTTTTAACAGGTCTTGGGAAAATATTGTGACTGGTGGTTTGAGAATCATTGCTTTCAAAATAAATTTCCTTGCATGCAAGATGAATTATCTTATTTGTGGTAATGTGCGATGAACTTCTTAAATCACGGAATGTTTGAATCTCATTCAAAACTTTACATTTTATTCTGGATCCAGAACAACAGCCATTTATGCCATTGTTTAAATATTAATGGCACATTTGTGTTTGATGTATTTAAAGGGTAACACAGGCTAAAAAAAAAGACCAAGCTTTAAAGTTAGTTTTTCATATTTATTTTAGTTCTTTCATAGATTACAGATTAGACAGTAATAATTGCAAAAATCATAACCATTCTTTAAAAAAGTGTGATTTGAGCTCTTGTTCAATTTCTTGCGTAATTGACTGTTCCATGGAAAAGTTGACGTGCTCAGCGGAACATGTAATCACCCAGGTAACCCACGAAATGTTCGGCACACAGCAATGAAATTTATGATAATGATTGTCAGCTGCTGCAATTTAAGCTATGCTCTTAGGATCCTGCCTACCCACCCCCTCAGAAAACAACAGCGGAAAGATTTTGATGACCAGTATTATACATGAAAGCTTAGCTTTTCTTGTAGCTCTACAGCATGTGTACTAATTTAAACCATTATTTTCTCATGTGTGTTCTTGCTACTTAACAGTGATGTTGCTATTGGCTGGCTACATCACGTGTCCTGTTCCCTGAGTATCTGTTCTCATTGGCTGGCGAGATCAAGTGACACAAGCTACGATTGGCGGACAAAAGCAGTGCAATCTCAATTTCAGTCCATTGGAAGCTACTGTGCTATATTTGGTGGAATTTGTATATTTAATACTGTAGTAATATGAAAATATGCAGTGTATGGTTCAGGTTACCATACAGCAAAGATCTTCCCAAAATGCATTGTTTTGTGATGGATTTAATTTCCTGAAGTGCCGGAAAGTTCTACACCAGTATACAAGACATTTACCATTCAAAGGGTTGATAAGTTTTACAGCTCTGAGGGAAAGTATATTGTCACCTAATACAGAAAAATGTACTTTCTCCTGGAGTATAGTGTATTTTCACTCTGGAATGTGTATCTTTTTAACTGGGAAATATCTGGAAATTATTTTGTCTTGTCCGCTTATATGCCCTCTTTATGCTTTCCTCCAGTTCACTCTATATTTCTTGCATCATTCTTTAGTAACCTGCCTTGAATAATATAGTTCATTATTGTGAAAATGTTATTCAAAGTTGTTGTTAATGTCTGAAATTAGTGCTTATTTTAAGGTATAACAACTGCTGTTGGCATGAAAGAGAGCAAGGAGTCACCTGTAAGAAGAAAAGTTCTGAAAGACCAACCCTGGATAAAACGAAATCCACGTGCATTTGCTGGTTTATTGACTGCCAGTTTTCTTCTGGCATTCTTCAGTCGACCACTGTATGATATATTTCTTAGAAAAGATAATGTTGTACCACTGGAATCTCCCAGGATAGCCAAATAAGAAAGCCCATCAGTGAGTACTAATTTTTATATTTAATGACACTTACTTGTTCTTTAAGGGGAGCCGAACGATGAAAATGACAAAATTAACATTTTTTGGTTTTTTCATTATAAAATTATTTGGAGTTTTCTGAAAAAAAAAAAAAACAGATCAAGTTTCACCCTTTTACGTGTGTTTCTTATCGCTGCAAAGTTGACGCACCGCGTAAACAGTTGTAGCGACTTGGTGTGTCACCTCTGACTGCGCCGCTCGCTGGCTGCAAGCAGGGTATCTTTGCGGAATTAGACAGTGTTTTGTTTTCCAACATTGTATGTCTTTATCTCTGTGACAAGTGATTATTCTTATTGGCAAACATAAATGCTATTGTGGAGTTTGCTTTGTGCTGCTTAGCTGTTCAATTTTGTATATTTGACGAATTTTGCTCGTACCTGTTTTATGTATTTGGTTTGTGGATATCAGTATGCCCTGTTTCAGCAGTCGTGTGTTTAAGAAAAGGCACAATGAGTGGAAGAAGAAATCTTTTGTTGTTTCGAAGGAAGATGCTGCTCGGACTGCTTCACCGACTACTTCAAATGAATGTGATAGAACTTCTTCCAGCAAGAAACTTTGTGACAGCAAAGAAAAATTTGAAAACTGTGAAAGTGACAGTTATGATGTGAATGAAATAATTAACATTTCCTTGCTCTATAATATTTTGAAACACAATGTATTATGCCAAGTTTGCAAAGAAAGAGGACTTAAATTGAAAATAACTTCACACATTGGTTTGGCATGTAAAATGTTATTGAAGTGTAACAAATGTGCTGCAGAAGTTTTGTTTTCTAATTTTAACAGTATTCCTCGTAGTGGTAATAGCGGAAAGAAGGTGTATGATATAAATGTTAGGCTAGTGTATGGCTTACGTTGCATTGGCAAGGGTAGTGTTGCAGTGAGAATGTTATGTGGAATTATGAACTTGTCAAAACCACCAACCAAGTTTGGATTTTATAATGAATTGGTGAGACCTTCTCCTGCTGAAGATATTGCTCAAGCAACAATGAAGAAAGCAGTTGAAGAAGCTGTGACAGATAATGAGAATTGTAGATATTTAATTGTTACTTTAGATGAATCATGGCAACGTAGAGGTCATAAATCTCTAAATGGAGTTGTGACAGCTACCAGTGGAGACAGTTGCAAAGTAATTGATGTTGCTATTCTCTCAAAACATTGTAGATGGAAGGCAATACCAAGGAAGAACATAGTGAAAGTTGTGAAGCAAATTTTCATGGCACTAGGGGAGCGATGGAAGTAGAGGGCGTGAAAGCAATTTTTTCGAGATCACAGGAGTAGTATTATAATGTACGATACACTATCTATCTAGGAGATGGTGATTCTAAGGGATATAAAGCTGTAGAGGAACTTGAACCTTATGGCAATGAAATTCACATTAAAAAACAGGAGTGCATTGGACATGTGCAGAAGCGCATGGGGCCTCACTTGCGCAAACTAAAGCAGACATTAGGATCCCAGACACTTAGTGATGGTAAGACACTTGGAGGAAGAGGAAGCTTGACAGATGAAGCAATTGATAGATTGCAGAGGCATTATGGGTGTGCAATTAGGTAGAATACAAGAAGCATTGAATATGAGGAGAGCGGTATGGGCATTATTTTTTCATACTGCATCAACAAATGAGCACCCACAACATGCACTGTCCCCACAGGTGATGACTAGGGCCCGGATTTTAATTACCTAAAAAAACAGTGGAATATGCAAGCATTTATGACCTAAAACTTACATAAATATGACCTTAAAAAATAAAATATGACTTAATAGAAATTTATTTAAAGCATTCTTGTTTGTTTATTTAATTTTTTATTCACCATAAAGTAATACAAAATGCACTTCTCAAAATATTGTAAGTATAGTTCTTTCTTTCTGTAGGGTTTGTGGCTAATTTGCACCTATTTTTTGAATGTCTGAATCTTTTATTTTCTAAACACAAAGTACAGTGAAAAGATCATCTATCGAAACAGTAAAACAATGTTTTTATTTCTACATGGTATTTAAAGCTTTTCACATTATTTGATGCTGTATGTCAATCTTCAGTATCTGCAATGCTGCACTGGATCACAAGGTGCATTTTCAGGTTTTCCATTTTCAAAGATCTACGGTTGTCGCTGAGGATAGTTTTGTACCTGGAAAAGCTCCTCTCCGCTTCACAAGACGTCACTGGAGCATATTTGAAGGCAGCCAAGTCACTGGAGTTCAGCTTTGTTTCAGTATCTTCAAATGTTGCAGCATTCCTTGAAAGACTGTCACTAATTTTGCACAGTGTAGAATATCCAGGATTCTGTTGGAGAACACTTTGAATTTTGGTTTTCACTTTGTCAGCCACATGACCACAAGGTCGACCCAACTCACTCTGCACCTGAGTGCCAACAGCTACCAGTCGTTTGATGACTATTGATATCACTGAAAAATTGGCATTGATGTATGCCAAGTTTCGAGACAATGTATCTGTAAAAACTTCTTTCACAGTTTTGATAGCATTTGATTCATCACTGTCAAGCTCACAGAAGATTGTCTTTATTTGGGTGTAGTTGGTGCAGTAATACTTGACAGCATTAAGCCGAGAACCCCATCATGTAAGAACAGGTTTAGGTGGGAGAGGCGTTGAATTTCTGGACCCGTAACGGAGCCTTCACATAGATTTTCTTGCCACAGGAAATTAATTTGTCCACGTCAGGGTAATTTGATCACACCTCTTCGGCAACTCTGTGCAATGCATGTGCATGGCAAGTGGCGTATACCATACTGGGGTAGAGAATCTGCAGCCCTTTGGCTGCTTTCGCCATATATGAAGCACTATCTGTTACAAGCAGAAAAACGTTCTCTCTTTTCACACCATCCGGCCACAGTAGCTTCAGAGAATAGTCAAACAAAATAGCAATCATCGAATTGTTTACTCTGTCGAGAGCTTCACACATTAGTAGGAACATATCTCCAGGGCCATCAACTTTTAGAACACAAACAACAACATTTGTAATATATCTCCCACTAATATCCTAAGTTTCATCTATCGACAGCCAGATCTTTTGCTCAGCAATAGTAATTCGTATTTTGTTGAGCACATCATTGTAGCATACGGATAAATAGTTCTTTCTCAGTATAGATTCATCGGGAACTGGATGTGTTGTGTACTTCTCCAAGAACTGTCTGAAGCGTGGATTCTTCAGCTTTTCCAATGGGATGTTGCAGGACACCATCTCACACAAATCCTTGCACGGTTGACGATTGACCTGTCTGTTCAAATAACAGCATTTGCCTGCTGTTATTTTCAGCACTTAGTTTCACACAGATGCTGTGTGTAGCGGTATTACAGTGTTGTTGCACATTAAAGCTGCTTGTGAGATGTCTGCTTGTGTCTGTATATGTGTGGATGGATATGTGTGTGTGTGAGAGTGTATACCTGTCCTTTTTTCCCCCTAAGGTAAGTCTTTCCGCTCCCGGGATTGGAATGACTCCTTACCCTCTCCCTTAAAACCCTCATCCTTTCGTCTTTCCCTCTCCTTCCCTCTTTCCTGATGAGGCAACAGTTTGTTGCGAAAGCTTGAATTTTGTGTGTATGTTTGTGTGTCTGTCGACCTGCCAGCGCTTTCATTTGGTAAGTCACATCATCTTTGTTTTTAGATATATCGTTTTATACATACATACGTACATAAAAATACTTTCTCTTCGCTTATTACCAGTTACTCATATTCTTCCCACTATGATAACCTAATCAGTTCTCATCTTCCAGCAATCCCCTAAAGTCAATAAAATTATATTGTTACGGATGGGATGGAAGTTTCTTAAAATTATTTTCTGAAATCATTGTATTGTCCAATGTTTAAACCCCCCCCTAGTGCCCTACTTTAATTTGAAGATCCTGGCGATACTTAAGTATCCTAAATTTTAAAACAGGCTACATGTAAACAGTTTGTAAATATAAATACATGGAATAATTAAAATATTTAGATCCCTATAAGGTGGTCAGAATGAACTGTAGGCTTAATATTACACATTGTAAATCCCAATAAGAGTATTCACTTTCAGGCCCTCGAAATTGCATGACACAATTCAGAGCTTGTGGGGGTTACTGTTAAAGTAATTTCCTCATATCATATTTCAGATTATTGTATATATGCACTTGTAAAATAAATCTGTTCATTAAGAGACTTGGTAAGGTGTAATCCCATTATAGTCAAGTTTGCCACAAGTTCAGTGATCTTATGAGTGTTCACTCATTGATCTTAACTTTGCCAAATGTGTTCCAAATATAACTAATATAGGATTTAAATGACCTACATTCTCATTTTCTGGATAGATTTTGCTATTTTGAGTGTGATTATTTTTCCCTGTTATAGTGCATTTAAAATAAGTTCTGACTTTTGACAGTTCTGCACAAGGCGAGTTTGGGGGAGCGTAGCAGCCAGCGTGTGCCGAGCGCATCAGCGGCTGGTAATAAAGACATGCCTACCTTACGTCTTGAACGTTCGTGGCTGCCAGGCAAACATTCTTTGGCGGTAAAGAAATGACAATAATGAACAGAACAGTTATATCAATGATCTTTTATACATACTCAACAGTTATGGTGTAAGTGGAGCGACTCCAAGGGAAGAACCGTCACTGTCCTCTTTCTAGGAACTGGTACTGGTACCGACTGAAATTACCATCTCTTCAATCTATTCTTCCAGCAGTCCTTCACAAGTCCAAGTCTCTTCAACTACCTTCTTCATGTGTCTGACAACACGAAACCAGTCCTGAGGAATAACACTTGCAATGGCTTCTTTTGTCAGTTTTTCAACCACACTGAACATAAACTTATTGTTGTTTGCCACCTTACATTTCACCTGTGCTCATATGTTGTCAATAAGATTTAAATGTGCGTGATATGGAGGAAGCCTGATTCCATTATGCCCTTTATCGGTAGACAGTTTGTTGATCTGATAGGGTAGGTGATTTGGCTTGTAAAGTGCTACAAGTTCCATTAATTCTGCCTTATTCATGCCAGGTTTAACCTTATCCGACGGAACTTTTCTTTGCACCCAGAGCAAAATATCTGCTTTCCTCCACTGCATTGTCAGAACTTTATCTATCACAACAGAGTAGTATGGTGCATTGTCCATTGCTGTTGTCATATTTGGAGCAATATTCTGCAGCAGAACATCAGAAAACCACTCCATGAAAACTTTGGAGTTAATTTCCTCATGATAATTGACCTCCTTCCTGGAAAGGAACAGCAATAAACAGTTTGGAATAAACTATAAGCAGAACCAATGTGGAGGACGATTATCCTGCCACCCTTGCCTATCAGCACTTTCGTCATTCTTTATGCTGTGTGATCTGTCCACCCCTTTGTCAATGTGTGACATGCATTAACTCTCTCTTCCAGCCACACAATGTTTTCAAACGAAACATTCCTCACTGGACGCAGATATCTATCTCTCCACACCGCTGTGTCGCTTCTCTTGACGATAAATGTTAGAGATGAAAACTTTTCGTGTCGGAAACTAAGCTTGTGTAAACAGTTTCAAAGTAACAACCTTCTCCCATTGAACAGCTCTTCTTCTTTGAGGCTGGAAAGAAGTTCGTTTAAGGTAGGATATTCCTTGCGCTGATAATAAGCGTACATATGTCTCCGAATTTCTTCGTACTGGAACACGTCCATCTTTGTTACCTGTCTGTCGTAATATCTTTTTTTGCCTGGAGTTTCTAATAAAAAATGACCTGGTGGTGCTTCTTCACTCACCTCTTCCTTTCTTTCCTTCTCCTTGCCAATTCTCAGCACCATTGATTGATGAATGTTAGTGCAGCAGTTGCTCTGTCCGCCACTCTTGTAACATCTAAAATCGGACCACGGTTATTACACTTGAGTTCAAAATAACTGTGCACAGGGTCACACATTCGTGACCTTGGCCACGGATTGGAATTCCCCTTCCATGGCTCATTATCTTCGCAGCCAGTGAATGTGTTCTTCAACGACCTCTTTCACTGCATATCTCGTGTTCAGACAAGCTGCACTATTATTATCAAAGCAACACTAACACAAGAACACTCATTCACAACATCTGAGAACAGCAGAAGACTTCAAGGACAAAAGTAACACTTTACAAAGAAGCTAACGAATGCAGAAGCGAGTGAAGCACCACACCACGTGGTACTGTTTACCCCCGGCTTTGCAACAGGGGCACTTTACCAACCGAACTGCTGGTAGCGTGGTAGGGAAAGCTGACTTGCCATTTATGTTACCTGGGCAGTGGTGTCACATCCCTTCCGGCGAGCCAAACGTCAAAAGTCGCAACTAATTTTAAACGCACTATAGAGCTACAGACTTTCACAACTGTGGGGTACCCTGTTTGATTGGTATGAAGTAATTTAATGTGAACTTCAATGAAGTATCATTTACTAGCCTGTATAAGAAGTACCAATAATGAAATGAATGATGATGTAACTCTTTTCTTTGTACGTGCCAAAACATCACTGGTCTTGATAATTGCAAAATGTAATGCTGAAATATGTATGCATGCATGTGACACGAAACATGCCATAGGATGATCTGTTCGTGTGAGGCCTTGTAGTTTTTTCTCCATAGTAACTACAGGACTGTAATAGTTAGCCACACATGCTGTTAAAAGGCTGATTGACATCTTTGACATTATGATTTCTGCTGACTGTTATATTGTTTTCTACCGGATATGAGTTGTGTACCATAGTCATACCGTAGGGGCGACATAAGTTAATGAAGTTTTTGTAAAATGTACATATCAAGGGCTGAATGTATTTTGGACAGTTAGCAGCCGTAATGATGCAGTGAATTTTTTGTGTGAAATATTACTAACAAGGTAAGTACATGATCTCACACTAAAATGTGCTTAGAATATAAATCACTCATACGAGAAAGGTGGTAAGAGCCATCTGCATGCAAAACTTGGCTGTTGTCTATTAGTGCCATCCAGCGATGGCATATTGTACATATTTGAACAAATACTTACTCTGGTTTTGTGAATAGTACAGCTGCTGTAAGAGGCCATCTTCTGGAGTGTTCGGTTGTGGGTTGGAGTGTAAAGAGTATACATCAGTATCATGAGACAAAATAATTCAATGAACATTGTTCAAATGTTAGAGGCAACTTTGTGATATGCTGAATACGGAAACATAATTTGAGTCAAGAATATAAAGTAGGTTGGCGTAAACAAAATATTTTCGAATTTGGAGGAAAAAATTGGTGATTGAAATTTCGTGAGAAGATTTCGCCGCAACGAAAAACGCTTTTGTTTTAATGTTGTCCATCTCAAATCCTGTATCATGTCTGTGACTTGAACTTTCTGTCAAACTTTAAAACAGTATGCAGTGTCACAGTTTAATAGGGCAAGAACATATGGATCTACTGATCACTATAAGTATCTGCAGATGTGGGCCCTAGAAGCATCTAAAAGTGTTTGGTCTGGACAATTTCACAGCTTCAATTACTTTTATCAACAAACATAAGACTGGATATGTGATTTCTTCCAGATAATTACTACCAAGGGTTTGTGGAGAAGCAGACAATTATGTAACAGACTGAGGTGTAGACAAAGAAAAGGTTTGAAAAAGTGACCTAGGTCAATTTAATTTTGAAATTTCTTTATTGTCAACACTCAACACTATCTTACAGAAGAGAGAAAACTACAGCTGATGGGTTCCAGTCTATGCATAGCTCTACATACAGCTACACCACTGATGATGTGGTATTATCAGTGAGTAGTAGATTAGCTAACAAGCTCTATACCTGTTTTCAAAAGCCACAAGGCAATTTTGTCTCAGATATTTCAAAGAAACTTTAAGCAAGACAACCACAAAACATTAAAGTGGTAGCAAGTGAAAGTGTAAAAATGACAGAAGAGCACATGAAACATTCTCTAACTATAGTGCACAGTGATCATGTAAATGACAACGCATAGAGCCTGCAATGGAACTGACTTGGATTTTATGCTTTCCTTGGCAGCACCAGTCTCAAGCACTGAAAAGTAGAAAGTCCAATTGAGTGTGCAGTGATGTTTGCTCGTTTATTTGCACGACACTATAGTTCAGTAAAACACACACACACACACAAGTTTCAATGTGTGATATGGGATCAAGGAATTTGAGATTGCATAACAGGAAAATTTTGCGGGTGGAGAGAAGGTATTGCAAGATGATTTGGGCCTGATTGGTAGTGGGGGGAGGGGGGGGGGAGTAGCTGAGGTCAGTTATTAAATACTGTGATCATTTTCAATTACAGTGCCAAAGTTTCCAGTTGTGGCACAAAATGAACAGTTCACATTTATCTAAAAATGACTGTTCAAATTTACCACAGTCCTTTTAGTGATTCATCAGATGTACTGTAATTACACTGTATGTAATAGTTCATTTAAATCAGTCCATAAGTAACATCACCTTGTCCAGTAGTCACTCGCTCCGATGACAATAACCTTTCACAGTATGTGTTAATCACAACACAATTCATTCACATATTCATCAGTTCGAAGTACTGTAACTATGTGAAAGTTTTTGTACATGAAAGTTCTGGAGGTTCGCAGTTGCTGATGTGGTTACACTTAGAGCATATGCGTAATTGAGGTGGGAATCAACACTGCATGCCTGTAGGAAATAGATGTTACTTGTTCACTTTCAAACTGCAGACTGACTATTCCATGACTGATATAGCAACAACAATAATCAATTTTTGAAAATATTATGTAATTGGATGGATAAAAAAAATCTATTCACCAAGACTCCATTCCTTTTTCATCCTATCCGGTAATTTACCCCTGACCTAGATCACACACACACACACACACACACACACACACACACACGACTTCAGTATCTGGCAACTGAAACCACACTGCGAGCAGCAGCATCAGTGCATGATGGGAGTGGCAACAGGGTGGGGGAAGGATGATGTTGGGGCAGAGAAGGGGAGGGATAGTAGTATATGGGTGGGGGACGGTGCAGTGCTGCTGGGGAGTGTGTAGGGATGAGGTGTGAGAGGGTAGGGCAGTTATGTGCATTTGGGAGGTTAGATGGAGGGCAGGGGAGAGTTGGGGGAGGGGAGTAGCAGAAAGAGGGAGAAGTAAAAAGACTGGGTACAATGGTGGAATGAGGGTTGTGTAGCATTGGGATGGGTACAAGGAAGGGGCTGGATGGATGAGGACAGTGACTAAAGAAGGTTAAGGCCAGGAGTGTTACGGGAACGTAGGCTATATTGCAGGGAAAGTTACTGCCTGTTTAATTCAGAAAAGCTGGTGTTGTTGGGAAGTATTCATATGGCACAGGCTGTGAATCAGTCATTGAAATGAAGGATGTTGTGTTGGGCAGCATGCTCAGCAACAGGGTGGTCCACTTGTTTGTTGGCCACACTTTGTCGGTGGCCATTCATGTAGACAGACAGCTTTTTGGTTGTCATGCCCACATAGAATGCAGCACAGTGGTTGTAGCTGAGCTTGTAAATCACAAGACTGATTTTATGGGGTGCCCTGCCTTTGATGAGATAGGTGATGTTTGTGACTGGACTGGAGTAGTTGATGGTGGCAGGATCTATGGGACAGCTTTTGCATCTGGGTCTATTATAGGGATATGAGCCATGAGGTTGGGAGCAGGGATTGTGTAGGGACAGATGATTGGAGCAACTCTCCTCCAGGGTTTCAACTACCTCTCATCATGCCCTGAAATGAGAAATGTCCTTCGTACTACCCTTCCCACCCCTCCCACAGTGGTATTCCACCGAACCTACACAGTATGCCGTCCATCCCTACATATCCCCTGCTTCCAACCCATTACCTCAAGGCTCATATCCCTGTAAAAGACCATCTACTCCAGTCGGGTCACAAACATCACCTATCCCATCAAAGGCAGGGCTACCTGTGGAACCAGTCATGTGTTCTACAAGCTAAGCTGCAACTACTGTGCTGTATTTTATGTGGGCATGAACGGTCACCGATAAACATATTTTCTGAATTGCACAGGTAGAAACTCTCCTTGCAATATACTCTGTTCCCATAACCCTCCTGGCCTCAACCTTCATTAGCCATTCTCCTCACCCATCCAGCCCCCTCCCTGTTCCCATTCGAGCACTACACAACCCTCATTCCACCATTGCTCCCAGTCTTTTTACTTCTTTCCTTTTCTGCTACCTCCCCCTCCCTCCACCCTCCCCCACCTCTCCCCTGTCCTCCGTGTAACCTCGTGACTGCACCTGCCCTCTCTCCACCTTGTCCCTGCATGCACCCCAGCAGCACTGCACTGTCCGGCATCTCTACCCTACTATCCCTCCCCCTCCCTGCCCCAGCCTCCTCCTTACCCCCACTCAGTCGCCACTCCCATCATGCACTGGTACTGCTGCTTGCAGTATGGCATCAGTTACCTGAGACTGCAGCCGTGTGTGCGAGTTGCATGTGAGTGATTTTTGTGTGTGTGTGTGTGTGTGTGTGTGTGTGTGTGTGTGTGTGTGTGTGTGTGTGTGGTCTATTTTTGATGAAGGCCTTACTGGCCGAAAGCTTTATTTGTCACAGTCTTTTTGTTGTGCCTGTCTGCAAACCAGCAGCTCTTGTATTTGACAAGTTTTAAAATCAAACCTTTAAAATCAAACCTTTAGAATAATTACAGTATTTTGTAGAGGCAGATATACAAAACAGGACTTACTCAGGTATGCCATATAACTTATGAAATTAGTACTGTGAGAGAGAGAGAGAGAGAGAGAGAGTGAGAGAGAGAGAGAGAGAGAGCAAATGTAATGTGTGTGCTTTCTGTTGCAGTACCAGGCACCATGGAAGCAGTGCAAGCAGCTCGTGCACGATTAAGGAAGTATCCATTTCTTCTTTCAAAGTGCAGCACTGAAGCAAGTCAGTATGCCACCTGTGTGCTGAGCAGAGACAATATTAAACATTCTGAGTGTGAACAAGAATTTAAGAAGTTGACTACTTGTCTTCAGAAAGCTGCACGGGAAGCAGGGACTCGGCTGTAGAAAATGCATGTAAATAAATTGTAAATTAAATACATAGTTCTCTCTATTACATAGTTGCAAGAACATGCTTTAATATTAAAATTGTATCAAGAGATAATAATAAGCAGTGAAAACAATGGCAGTGTCCAACATTTATTTGCATTGCTTAGTTGGTTTTTTTATAAGGCTCTTACTTGTAATATATGGTGAAGTTCATGACAAACTTTATGTTGTCCAATATACAGATATAGATTACCATGTCTTCACAGATGCTGCACATCATATAGTTTCAGGACGGTCCCCATATGACAGACATACCTACCGATATACACCTCTGTTAGCAGCATTTTTAGTTCCAAATGTTTTGTTTCACCCAGCATTTGGAAAGGTTTTGTTTTCATTTATTGATATTGTTGTTGCATATATCATTCACCGATTGCTTCTGACTAAGGGATGTAGTCAAACTATTGCTATTAATTGCTCACTAATGTGGCTCTACAATCCATTTCCCATAGTTATTTGTACTCGGGGGAATGCAGATGCAATTTCAGCTGCTCTGGTCTTGGCATCATTATTGTCTGTGCAGAAGGGCTGTAGCATTATGACTGGAATAATTCATGCAATTGCGACCCATGTTAGACTATATCCTCTTGTATTTACATTACCTATTTATATATCTGTAAAGGGTGATTCTGCTTCTCAGGAGGAGAAGCAGACGTCTCTAGGAAAAGTATTTTCAATGCTTTTTCCAGACAGGCAACAGTTGAAATTTGCAGTTTCATTTGTTGTTGTATTAGCAGTAACAACATTATTCTTTTACTGGTTATACGGTTACCAGTTCCTTCATGAAAGTTTTCTGTACCACATTGCTCGTCGTGATACACGTCATAATTTTTCAGTCTATTTCTATATGCTGTACTTGACTTCTGATGTACCACTTCCACTTTGGCAAAGAATTTTTGTTGTTTTTCCGCAATTTGTGTTATTGATAGTACTCTCATTTGTTTATGGGTCCAGGAAAGACCTTGATTTCTGTGTTTTGGCCCAGACAATTGTGATGGTAACGTATAATACTGTTGTTACGTCACAATATTTTATATGGTTCTTATCTGTGTTACCTGTCTGTGTGCCTTTCATAGCAATACCGAGCAAGCAAGCTGCTACTTTTTTTGTCCTTTGGATTTCTGCACAAATTGCCTGGCTTCTTCCAGCATATTTGTTAGAGTTTCAAGGTCGTGACACTTTTATGTATGTTTGGCTTCAAGGTATTGCATTTTTCTCAATCAACATTACTGTTCTAGTAAGATTTGTACAAACATATAAGTCCTGTTGCCATAGTAAGTTGAAAAGTATTTAGTATGTATCAGTGCCAATAAATAGCTGGCTTATGGAATTAATACTATATGTTTGAAATTTGAATTGTGTGAACCTGATTAAACAGTACAGTGAAACCTCTATATAACGTTTTTCAAGGGACCACAAATTCTGAACACTGTATAGAGGAAAACACTATAAAGAGGAAGGCTTCAAATTAATAATTATAGGGCATTACTGAAGATCAGGATACCACTAATCAGCTTCGACAAATGGTGCCATAGACGACATTTTAAATTTTCACAACACTATAATATGATATTCATTGCAAATGATCAATGTATCAAATGATTAGTGTTTTGTAATTAAAACATAGGGCCTGGTAGGTGAATGGGTGAAATTAAATTGATCAGTTTGTACTGTAAAAAGTTATAACAGATTCTTAAGATATGACATCATTGTCCAAAGCTGACAGGTGGTATCCCATTCTTCAGTTGACCCAATTATAGAATATGAGCCAAATTTTGTTTATGATATACTGAACATATTACATAAAAACACAGTAAATGATACAGATTAAAAAAAGTTAAGTTACAAAAAAATAACTTTAATAATTAAATTATGAAATGGAACTTAAATTTGCACAAAACTCTAGGAACCTATGCAATCTGAAACCCCATACCTATGATTTTTTAAAATATTCAAGCAAGCATGTTTGTTTTCTATTTCTCCTAGACTCTACGGCAATCATTTCTTGCTCCAAATGAGCAAGTTGGAACTACTCTTCTGTCCTCATGTCTATGGGCCATTATATATCTCCTGAATGTTTCAAAGGCTTCAGCTGCCTTAGTATATGAGGGAACAGGGTCATCTTCCTTGTCACTGTCACTTTCATTACCACTGTTATTCTTCAAGCTTCTCTCTGCAGTCAGCTCCTCAATACTTTGTACTCCTGTGGTTGCCACGTTGTCATCCACAGACATAAAGTCCTCAAAAGTGACAGAATCACTGCCTATTAATTCCTGAAACTCTTGCAAATCGCCTGCAACATCTTCCACAGGAGCTAGCTGCCATCTCATTCTGACAGAATCCCGCTTTTGTGAAACAGTTTTTAATAGTTTCAACACTGACTTCCCTCCATGAGTGCATAATTAAATTCATTGCCTGTAAAACATTCAGCTTCACTTGTGAGCTCTGCTGGCTTCCCGGTTTTCTTTGGTCAAAGCCTTTTTTACAAGGGCTGCCCTATATTTAACCTTAAGGGCTTGTGTTATTCCCAAGTCCAAAGGTTGCATATGGCTGGTGCAGTTGGGTGGCAGGAATATTACTTTCACATTTCTCAGAAAGGATACGTCTGGTGGATGTGCCGCACATCTATCCACAAACAGCAGCACTTTTCTTGCAGCACTCCCCATTTTGGCATCAAATTCTCTGAAACCAAGTTAATAAAAGTTCCTCCATTTCATTGTAAGTCAATGGTTTCAAATGCATGTGTTTCGAATTTCCACAATTCTCAAACTCTTCCATTATCGATGATCTGTTTTTCATAATAGTGTTGAGTGGGCCAGTTCAAACTGCTTCGCTAGCTCCACACTACCCACACCAGGAGATGCCCCCACTTTTTTAATAACAGTAACCTTCTCTTCCAGAGAAATGTTCTTCCACTTTTCACTCGTGTCCACTGATGAAAGCTTAAAAAAAAAAAAAAAAAAAAAAATTATATCGAAGACACACTCTCACTAGACACATGCACTGTTTGCTGCTCAGCTCACATACCACCCTATGAATACAAAGCATCAACTGAAATGACGCCAAAAAGATGGCAAGCAGAATGTGTGTCACATGTCACATGACCGGGTTCTGCCGCTGACATGTGAAACATGCTCAGCGTGGGCTTCCTGAGCCAGTGCAAACTGTGAATCCACAAAACGGAAAATGATGTGTCTACATCCAGTCACTTAAACATTACAAAGAGGTAAATAATTGACCAGGGTTCCAAAAATATGAGTGTTACATGGAGGAAATTGTAATATAGAGGAAACACAGTAAAGAGGAAAATTTAACATTGTTTATATGGGCTTTTAGTCGGGACTGAAAAAAACGGATGTAACATAGAGGAAAACATTATATGGAGGAACGTTATAAAGAGGTTTCACTGTATATAAACAAATTAAAATTTGCAAGGACCAAAGCAAGTGGTCTTATTTACAAATACCAAAAAATACACATATAGAAGCATGTAACAGCTTCTTAGGGTCTCTTATTGGCTGCTGAAGATTGAAGAAGAAAAGATACTTTGAGGATGAAAGTAACAAATTATTTGCAGAATCTGTGAAATTAACACATAAATATGAGAATGAGAAATCCCATGTGTTGCTTATAACAACTTCATTGATAATGATAAGAAAGCTAAGTTAATTATTTATCTTTTGTGCAATATATCTAAATCTGTTACAAGGAGTTAAGTGTGTTTTTTCTAGTGTTAATTCATTAGGTTATTTGAGAAAATATTCCTCAAAAAATAATAACTGGGACAGTGTGTGTGAAAATAATGGAGAACTTTACAGGAGAGTATCAGAGTTCATTGTTCTCAACTGTTCTTATGTTACCACAGTTGTAAATACAAAAATAAGTTACTAAAGAGAAATTTTGTAAACAAGGAAGTATGGATACTATGGGATTCGTGTGTTTGTGATGCATATGACAACCCTGCAACAATTTATTTCTTCCCTGTTTCAAATGTTTCTTAATGTGTTATTGAATGAAATGACGATTGACTGTGTTTGTTGGAACTATCGGGATCCAAGAAAGCAATCGGGTGGCTTCAGTTGTGTCTGCATTCATGGTATTTTATCCCAGTGGAGTCCATGCAGACTATTGCAGCTGTCAAAATGAAGCACACTGTAATGATTGACGCCATTAACTTTTTCTTGAATAGAAACTTGAAAGCTACATATTATTAGATCGGTGTGCAAAAATAACCATAAAATAAAAACTGGAGAACCAGTTTAGCGTTTGACTTAAGGTAAAGAAGAAGTATTGTACACTTTGCTTCTAATGGAGAAATGAAATTGAGTTGTATGTAGCATGTAGATAAGGTTTAATATTAGTTGTTGTTATGAAAGCAACTCGGTCGATGTTACTGTTGATTTAAAATCTGTTAATCAGTTATATTTATTGAGATAGGAGACATAAATGTGAATATCTGAAGCACAATATGATTATTTATAGGTTAATTTTAGCCACATATACCAGTTGCAAGATGCTTGTAAGACTGAGATGATTACAATACGATTTTTTTTTCTCATGACAAGCCATATCATACTTCTTAGTGGTGTGTGTGTGGGGGGGGGGGGGGGGTCGCACGCCCCTAAGTTTAACCAGTATTTAGTTATCAGTATACAATATTTCACTGAAATTGCTGAAATTGAGTTTACACATGACTCAGTGACACTATTATTTCTTATCATAAAAGAAAATATTGTAAAAGTAAGGTAGTTGGGTGAATGGAGGGATCAGAATAATGTTACCAGAAATGAAGAATTTGTGAAGTGTCTTAAAGTTTTCTACAACAATCAGAATAGATTGTGTTCCTCTGGCTGAAGAAATAATATGTTAAGTGTGCACGTGTGACTTTTTCATTCAATGGACAGCATATGACCCACTTTGAGAGTTTGTATCATATTTTGTGAAAGTTCCAAATACACTCCATGATGTCACAATCAATAATCATGTTAATAAAGTTGGTGTTTCAAGTGATAACTTTTCTGTTAGTGTGATAGCTCGAGTTAGAAGGCATTCATGCAAAGAAATGATTTCTCATATTGAATGTAATGTTTTCCCACATGCAAGAAGGTTACTCAGTTTCAGTCTTCAATACTTCAACATTCTAATCGGGGTCATGAGAGTAGACAATCAAACACCCACACGAAATATCCACCTGCACCACCAGATGGCCAAGCCATGGGCTTGAAAGAAGAGTGAACCAACAACAGATCAGAAGGCAGCAATGCTTGCTTCCCCACTTTGCCACTCCTTGGAGTGATGACTGCAATGCAGTCAGGTGCTCTCACACTTGGAGTGATGACTGCAGCTTTAACACTTTACATATTCCTGCTCTTATTCTTCCATTTAATTTATATACGGCTTACAGCAAAATTGCACTTGCTGTATTGGGCAATAAATATATTGAACTTTTGTCACAAAATATTTTAATTAATTTTTCAAACAATGGAAAGTCCAGGATGGAATGAAGACAATATTATGAAAAGGATAGATTGCTGCTCACCAGGAGACTTTCAATCACAGACAGGCACAACAAAAAGAATGCTAAACATTTCATCTTTCAGCTGGCAGGCCACTGAAGCCAAAAATACACACACATTCTCACAAGTGCAACTTGAACACACATGACAACTGTCTGTGGTCAGACTGCAGACTGGAACATGCCTGATGACACAAGCAATCTGATGTGGGTGATGGGGGTAAGGAGGAGTCTTGTTAGGGGTGTGGGAAGTTGTGCTGCATGTGGGAGTGTGCAAGGACATTGTGGGGGACGGAGAACAGTTGATGGGTGAATTCGGGAGGCTTTAGAAGAGGGAGCCAGAAAATGCAAAAAGTAGAGAACGGGAAAAAAGACAAGTGGGTGTGTTGGTGGAATAAATTCTGGAGTGGGAGCAGGGAAGGAAGATGATTGACAGGGAGTAGCGAAAAGTAAAGGTTGATGGCCGTGGAGGGGGCAGCAATGTATGATATATTGCAGGGAGAGGTCCCATCTGCACAATTCAGAAAAGCTGATGTTAGTAGGAAGATCAATTTGATGCAGGCTGTGAAGATGTCATTGAAGTGAAGCACATTGTGTTGGGCAGCATGCTCAGCAAATGGGTGGTCTAGGTGTCTCTTGATCACAGTTTGTCGCTGGCAATTCATGCAGTCAAACAGCTTGTTAATTGTCATGTCCAAGGCAGCACCATAGTGGTACAGCTTAATTTGTTGATCACATGACTGCTTTTACAGGTAGCCCTGCCTCTGATGGCATAGGAGTTGTCTGTGACCAGACTGGACTACGTGATGATGGGAGGATGTGTGGAACAGGTCTTGCACCTAGGTCTATTGTGAAGTTATGAACTATTAGACAATGGGTTGGGAGCAGGGGTGGAGTAGGGATGGACAAGGATATTGTGTACGCTAGATGGGTAGCAGAATACCACTGTGGGAGGGGTAGGGATAGTGGATAGGGTATTCCTCATTTCGGGAGACAACAAGAGGTAGTTGAAACCCTTGCAGCGAATGTGATTCAGTTGCTCCAGTCCTGGGTGGCGCACGAGGAGAGTGCAGCTTTGTGTCCAGACTGCAGGTATGTGGGAAGTTATGAATGACTGAGAGACAAGGCACAGGAGGTATATTCTGCACAAGGCTGGGAAGATAATTTCGGCCTCTGTGATACCCTTGATTTATTTGGAGAGGGACTGCTCTTCACTACAGATGTGTCTACCTTTGATGGCTGGCTGTGTGCCTACCATTGGTGGCTGGCTGTATGGAAAGGCCTTCCTGGTTTGGTGGGTGGCGATTGTCGAAGAGGAGGTATTACTGATGGTTGATAGGTAGGTCTAATGTTACTATTAGAATCTATTTTTATTATTATTAGGGTTCATTTTATTTGAAATAACTACTCAAAATAACACTATACTGTTACCTCACCTTCAAATTCTGAATGAAAAACTTAAATTATTACAGCTGTACCCAGGTTTTTTCTGAGATTAATTGTAGTCATAGTTATCTGTAACCGATCATAAAATATGGCTTGGTGCTATAATAAGTATTGACTGAGGGCTCAAATTGGTTGACATTATTACATTATGTTACATTACATTGTTCCAGTTGTTTTATAAAATATGTTGGCCTCTTGAGACAAGGGGACAAGTGCTTGCCGGGTCTGTAGCATTCCCCAAGTTGCCTCTGACCCCTGGGGGTCCTAACAGTGAACACTTCAGTGAAAGAAGCCAGTAAGGGACAGGTTTGAGTCTGGTAAATTTGGGGTTCCTAAGTGTATCTAGTCGTTTCTACATATGAGATCTGTTCAAAACATTCTGGAACATTCATTATTTCATGCCAATGGTGTGTTGGAGTGAAATGCAGTTTGTGTCCCTGCACACACCTGAGTTTAATCCGCAACTGTTGGAAGTTTCATTGTTATATGTCTGGTAGTTATTGTTCAGTGCTGTATTGAGTAGAATGTTGTGTCGCACAGTTTGCGAATTTCGAAATGGCAGAGTTAGAAGAGCAATGTATCTGCATTAAATTTTGCATGAAACTCGAGAAAACCTTTAAGAGGCAAACCAAATGATGCAGGAAACCTACGGTGACGGGTACTTACGCCATACTCGATGTTAAGAATCGTTCACATGGATTAAAAATGAACATATGAAAGTTAAAGATGACCCTTGTTCAGGATGTCCTCCGATGTCTACCAACGATGCTCGTGTCAGGAATGTCAACGAAACTGACTGTCCAAGAGATTGCAGGAGAATGTAACATTTCAGCTGGAATGAAATTGAAATGTGGCGAGACAATTCATGGCCCTTGCGTCACGGTAATGCACCCACACATTCATCCCTGTTGGTATGTGACTATGGCACGAAAAACAAAATCACTCTGCTGCCTCATCCTCCTCACTCTCCAGATTTGATCCCTGCAGACTCTTTTTATTTCCAAAGTTGAAAACCTCATTGAAAGGACAAAGATGTGCAAAGATAAACGAGATAAAAGAAACATTGAAGACATGTTTCATGTGATCCAGCAAGAGGCGTACAAAGTCTGCTGTTGGAAGTAGAAATGGTATTGCGAGTGGTGTACCAACTACAGAGGAGAGTATTTCAAAGGAGACCACACAAGTAGTATAAGGTAAGTGTAGAAAAATTTTGTGAACAAAGATCCAGAATTTTTTGAACAGACTTCATATGTGTTTCAGGATGAATTGTTACGAATGATAAGAAAATATGCTTTACAGAGTGGGAGTATTCAGTTAACCACTTGAAACATAGGGATGTTACACATATTTACAGAAGAAAATAAAACAACTCTACATGAAGGTGATGTGAGAAGGCGGGTGTTCGCTGATTTGTAAGCAATCTATGAAAAGTATTCACAATTTTATTCTGTTATACATACCTAGATCAAGAGGCTCTGCGTTAGGTGACTTGTAATTCTCTAGCTACTTGTGGAACAGAGTGCTTCTCAACTCACAAGCAAAGAACCCTCATGCAAAATAATTGAATCCTCAGATGGTAACAGCTTTTGCTTGACAAAGAGAATCTTGGATAGCCCAGCACAAACAGAACGAAGAAGTGAGCAGTGAATTGTAACAAACAATGTATACATATATGTGCGGATGGATATGTATGTGTGTGCGAGTTTATACCTATCCTTTTTTCCCCCAAGGTAAGTCTTTCCGCTCCCGGGATTGGAATGACTCCTTACCCTCTCCCTTAAAACCCACATCCTTTCATCTTTCCCTCTCCTTCCCTCTTTCCTGACGAAGCAACCGTTGGTTGCGAAAGCTAGAATTTTGTGTGTATGTTTGTGTTTGTTTGTGTGTCTGTCGACCTGCCAGCACTTTTATTTGGTAAGTCACATCATCTTGTTTTTAGATATATTTTTCCTATGTGGAATGTTTCCCTCTATTATAAACAATGTATACAATCAGATATGTGAGAAATTTGTTTGTGAAGGAGAGAAAAATATTTTCAACAACTATTGTTTTTCATAATTTCTTTCTGTGTTCATTTCTGTAATTACAAAGAATCAGTTTGGATAAAGATTGTGAGCTCCAAACTCATTCCGTTAGTCTTGAAAACCACCTGTATGAGCAAGTATATTGTCAGTGATAGATCTGCTGTTAACCATCATCCCCTCTATTGATTTTCCAGCAGATAACAGCACTCCACAAAACAAGACACAGGAAAATAACTTTGTAAAGCCCACAAGAAAAAAGCAGCAGTTTTACAAATAGAGAAGATAGCCAGAAAGCAAAAGGAAGGACAGTAAAGCCATCTGATCAGATTTCAGTGTTAACACTATGAGTTCGATGTCAACTTCTGCAGAAATTTTGTAAGTTAATGACCACCTGAAGGAACAAGACATCTTAATGTACCACTCAACTATCAGTCTGCACATTAACTAAAAAGAGAACAAAGAGCAAACAGAATGACACAATTATGATGTATTCAGTAAAGATAATGGGTTAAGGGCTCATGTGGAGGAACTAAAATTTCAGCACAGGGGGAAAAACACACACACTAAAAATTCTGCAGAATCATTGCATTAATGTCGAAACTATGAGCTAAGGGAGAGAGAGATGACAAAAGGTGCAGTAGTTATCCATGTGAATGACATAATACAACTATTTCCCTCATTACAGATGTTATAGAAATTGCTGTCACAGTGCATGTGCCAAATTGGATTACAGTATGGCCTTTGTTTCGCACTGTGTGAGGCTCTACTAAATCTTATCACAGTTCTCCAAACCACTTTTCTGTACAGAAATCTTAATTTACATCATATACTGTGATCTGGTTTTCGTAAGGAGCTGAGCTATCATGACTTACCAACTGTCAGAAGGACCTGTACTCAGAATCTGGTTAACATATGTGCCTTAGCACTGTTATGAAGTCATTCTTGACACTGATCTTGCATAATGTTCTTCTTCCCTTGTGGATATTGTGCAGTGGAAAAGCAGTTGAGTCAGTGACCTTCAAACAGAGGAGTCCTATAAAGGATCTGCACACATTGATGATCACTAATTAGGTTATTTGGTTACTGAGGAGGGAGGTGGCGCAATGGTTAGCACACTGGACTCGCATTCGGGAGGACGACGGTTCAATCCCGTCTCCGGCCATCCTGATTTAGGTTTTCCGTGATTTCCCTAAATCGTTTCAGGCAAATGCCGGGATGGTTCCTTTGAAAGGGCACGGCCGATTTCCTTCCCAATCCTTCCCTAACCCGAGCTTGCGCTCCGTCTCTAATGACCTCGTTGTCGACGGGACGTTAAACACTAACCATCACCTGGTTACTGAGACATTGTCTACACATTATTTATTGTTTTATAAAACTTATTCACGATTCTGCTCCTGCATCCATACCCAAGTTCTTGTGAGAACTGGACAGTTCACTGTCTGGTGGAGTTAGAGTGCTGCTCTGCAATGAGGAACTCGCACACTGCATTTTGTAAGGTGAAACATTGGCCTGTTGCAGTGAATCTTGCATTCTTTTCGGTAAAGAGATTTTGGGCTAGTTTCCAAACACCATGGACCTTTACTTTTAATAATTGTGCAGCTGTGTAGGAGGATTTCGGGGAGATGTGGAAAATGCTCTACGCAAATTACTGATCGGAGTGTAATGTTAAGGAAAGATACCCCAACCACTCAACTTAATGTGAGATACACACAAGGAATCTGTCGCCAAATAGAACCTTTCATGTCCAGAAAATGTAGTAGAGTAACTTTCACTTATTCTACAACAAAGGAGATCTTGCAGTTTATGGCGAATAAATCCTCGTCTGGATTAAAGAATCCATATGACTAATTACCCATCATCTTGTAGTAGATTCAAGAAATGCAAGCCAACCTGGTTTTCAGATTTTCATCATCCATAATTGTGTTTGGGATATAGCCTAAGGAAGTTCTAAAAAATGCCACTAGGAGCCGTGAACTGTTGTAAGTAGTTATTTTGCCACTGAAGCTTTTGTGATAGTGTTTCAAGTATTGAATTTGAATTATTTTTTATTACGGGGGAAATTCAAATATAATATTACTAATCTTTGAATTTAGATGTTTTTAAATGTTCATAGCAATAAAAATAAACCTCTTTACATATACACCATCAAAATGGACATTTTTAAGAAACTTGCAGAAGCTGGCAAGCAACAAGTACACTTTTACACCTTGACACCTCCGGCTCAGCCCGAAAGCTGTCAGCATATGTCAATGTACATCATGCCATTTCTGAATGCTGCCAATATTCACAATGTAACAATAACAAGTGTTTCACTAACTTAATTTAATTTCATATTCTTGAGTACAAACAAGTTCCACAGTTGAACATCAGCATTGTTATAAATAAAGTTGTACGAAACCTAGTTACTTTCATGAGAGATGTCTACCTACCACAGGGGATGATTGATACAAGTCATATGTTATCCGCTCTGTACGCAATGGGTGGTGGGTGGAATGTACAACCCCCCTCCCAACCCCTCAGGTTCATTTATTTCTTCCACTGAGAGCAGTGCTCCCTGCAATGTTTGCAACTGTTACATTCAGACTTCACCCTTTGTTTCAGTCTCCTTTAGTACTTCTATGAACTACAATGATGAAGGTGTTGGAAGTGAAGATCAAAACAGAAGTGATTTCTCTCACCAAGGAAACATCAAATCGTGCTGCAGGTCAGCAATACAGGATTGACGAACATAATGTGAGACAGTGGAGGCAGCAAAAGACACAACTTTTAGCCTGTTCCAGCAGCAGGAAAATATTTTCGTGGTGAAAATGTGGCTGCTATTATACATTAGAAGTTATGCTGAATGACTTTGTTAGGAAACACCTTCAGAAGTACTTGCCCATGAGTGCAGAAATCATCCAAGTTATAGCATGCACATGAAGTTGCTTCACGGCAGAAAATCATGAATTACAAAGGAAGCCACAATTGGGTTGCTGGTTTCGTGAAATGTTGGGGTTTTTCTCTTCATAGGTACACTTCAATTGCACTGAAGCTGCCTGAAAACTATGAGGAAAAACTACAGTTTTGAACATGGCTGTTACTCAACAACCATATACTAGTTTCAACAGCTAACCAGTCGCATGTAACTGGTAGGTACATTGACCTAGGTTTTGACACTTACCAGGGGTGCCTTCAACAGAATGAAATTTTTCTAAATCCTGTAAAATAATACATAGGAAATTATGTATTACAAAAAAAAAAAAAACACATTAACCAAAAGGCCCAGCTGGGCACATGTAGTGTAGCAAAGGCTAGAATACTTGAAAAAAGAGACAGCATTGATCGTATATTTTTTACTATTGCAAAATCGATTTTCTGTCACTGAGTGACCATCTTCAGTGCTATATTGTATAACTTAAATTGGGATGCACTGTTGTCACTAAGCTTACGGCGATTAGGCTTTTTCAAGTATACCTGTTATCTGGTCGTTGTGCACAAGACAACATGGAGTCGCCAAAGGCTAGAATGTTTCATTTTACTTGTGACTTGAGCATAGCTGCTCTAAATTCTGACAATTGCTTTTTAGCAATGTAATTTTACGTAAGTAGCCTTTGTACATCATGAAAATTGTCATCTTGGTAGATGTGTTTTTTGTTATAGCTAATTACTATGTATTTTCTTATAGGATTTAGCAAAACTTCATTCTGATAAAGACGCTCCTAGTAGGTGTCGAAACCTAGGTCATTGTACCTACCAGTTATGTGCAACCTGTTGACTGTATAATCCTATACTGATACAAGGAAAAATTCGTCAAATTTCAGTGTTTTATATTCAGATGGTGTACCGAAAATAATTATCGTCTGTGTCAGATAGGTAATGTGGACCAAACTGCGGTGTTTTTCGATATGCCAACAAATTACAGTAGAAGAAAATTGGAACAAAGGTGTCAAGACACCGTCTGCAGGCGGTGAAAAGCAGTGCTTAACTGTCATGCTTGTGCAATCGATGGCCCTAAGTCCGTGATATTTCCAAAAAGTGTATTGAATGTGTTAAGGAAATTGGCTGGTTCACAGAGAACATGGTATTAAGAGTGAAATAAACTTGTGTGGCAGTGACATCCTGCTGCCTTGCTAGGCATGCCAAACATGCTTGTACTAGATTCTTACGCAGTTCACATTGCTCCGGTTGTAAAGAGAAAATTAGTAGAGAGTAGCACAGACTTGGCTGTAATTCCAAAAGGGATGACATCAATACTACAGCCATTAGATGTTTGTTTGAACAAACCATTTAAGGACAAATGTAATAATAAATATATATACACACAGTGGCTAACACAAAAGACAGACATGTTAACCATGCAAGCTCGTCTCAAGTTTGCAAGTGGTGTGGCCAATTTTGAAAATGTATTTCTAATAAAACTGTCACGCATTTGAAAAATGTTGTGTTTCTAATGTGCTTGATGGCACAGAGGATGATGCTCTCTACAAAGAGATTAGTGACAATGACCCAAGTGACGATGAGTCAAAATCACACGAATAATTAGTGAAAACAGTATGTATACATTCATGATAGTTCTTTAAAATTTTTGTTTTGTACTTTCGCTTTTCACTTCTAAGTAATTTTCTTTGTAAATATGTGATGGCATCTAGCCAGTCAGTGAGCCTATGCTGTTACAGATGGGAAGATGTGTGTGTGTCTTTTTTTTTGTGCATCTTTATGTGATAGTTGTTTATGTCTTTTTGTTCTATTATGTGTTGTAAATTTGTATTCTTGTTTGCCACAATATTGGAGTTTCTCCATAACACAGCTCTGTTTGCTGTACTATAAGTCTGTGTGAGTCTCTTCTTTCAACAACAGAAAAGTAGTGGCCTCCTAGATGGTGAAAGAGGTTAAGGTCCTTAGGAGGCTTTGTACTAGCATTTTGCTGACCATGTAAAAAAACATGGAAAAAAAAATCTCGACTCTGTTCAGCCACGAAGTGCAATGACATTCTCCTGTGATGTCACCACTCACAGCCCACGTGCGAGTAGTTCCTATTATAGTATCAGTCAGCTAGATCTGATAATGCTAGTCAGTATGATAGAAAAAGCAGTAGGAAGAGGTTACAAAGAAGCCAGGAAGTCAATATTTAAGGGGGATCAAGAATAACCAGCAAAGACATTCGAAGAAAGCCAAGAAGAGAAAAATATAGATCTATGTAATGAATTGCAAAACACACCTACTATTCTGCCAGAATGTTTGTTACCTGTGGTGTTGCAGTTAGAAGCAAATTTGGACATTGATTGTTGATTGTACACTTAATTCCAACCTTAACACATGAAGCAGAATGCCAGCTAATGCAATCTCAGATGACAAAATGTCTGTCACACGCATAGTATTCAGTTGGATGCTAACATTTGTGGTATGGATTCAGATGTGTTGTCAGTGGGTAAGGAATGTACTTTGAAATGGAATATTCAGGCAGAGGATGCGAAGATTATTATTCCAGAGGAGCTGAAGCAGACTGTTTTGAAACAAAAACAAGATAAGTTATTTGGGAAGCAAGAAGAAGAAAGTTTGTTGTACAAAGAGGTCGAGATGTTCTTGGATAAATACTGGTCTAAAAGCATGAAAGGTGAGAGTTTAAATATGATTTACTACTGTCTGGCTACCATAGACATGATGAAAAGTACTCAGAATTTTTGCAAAAGGAATTAGGAAAGAAATCAGTATTTTGAAGTGCCATTGGAAGAAAACCACTTGGTATGTTGGGCGAGGCAATGCCCAACACACAAAGTTTTTGGTCATAAAACTGACGCAAAAATTAGAGGTGTAGTGCAGCCACAACGAAGATCCGCACAAAATGGAAGAGAGAAGAAACACCGGGAGTCAGAAGAAATACAAGTGAGGGGAACAAGAGAAAGCACAATTACCACTGCGAAGACGTGCAAAATAATTACTGCTTGATGACTTATGGACAGGAATACAGGAAGAAGTGGAATGAGAAAGGAACATGCTGACTGGCATAAAGCAGCATAAGCAGTGGGAGGGGGGAAGACATAAGAGATCAACATGACATGTGCATGCCGTACAGCTGCAAGGAGCCTGAGTGACACTTACAAATAAAAGAACTGTCAAATATTTATGAACAGTGATTTGCTCAATTATTTCATATTATTTATGTTAAATTACTGTTTTAGGCTAGGTGCAATGTAGACTATTGCTGTAATGAATAGTGGAGTAGTTTTCATCTTTAGCAGTTTTCCAATTGCAACACTTATAAGTAGATGGCTGGAAGAGTAAGAGTGGCACACACTGTCACACTGTGCAATCTTTGATTCCTTCTTGGGCGTACAGACACTGAGCCAAGTTTTTGTTTCCATGTTCGCTGCGTGTTGAATGTCATAGAGTATGGTTTCCGGTGGCGCAGTGATCGCTACCATCATGCCTCAACTCGTCCGCAGCGTAGTGCTCTTGCACTGTTACTCCCCACCACCTGCTACCTTCGCACAGTCAGTGCTACACAGAGGGGCTTTGCAGTTGTTGTGTTTACATCTCGTCGAAACTGGCGCAGACCTACGATCTTCATTCCCACACCCACCGCCAATGTGCCACTGGCTTTTATGCGACAACTGTCACCCTCAGTAATCACTTGATGTCCTTAGCAGGAACAGAAATGTCAAAATCAGCTGCTACGTCCATGTGTCAGTGATTGTGCGTGTTGCTAAGAGTGTTGTGTGGAAAGATAAAATGTCTGTTATGTGCATGTTGCTGCTTTTTTTTTTCCTCTCCAGGTTCGTGATCATCAACTTGTTTTAAATTATTACTACTTTTTTTTTTTTCAACTTTAAATACCAGATTCTTTGTGTGTCTTACATTACCACTCTAAATCAAAGTTTTGTCCAATTCTTTATGTGGTGGTAGTTAACATGTCTGAACTTGAAGTCATGTTGTTTGTTGTAGATGTACCTATTTTTTCCAATTTGATTACCACATGAGTAGTGACCCTCTATTTGATGTACAGTTGTAAAACGTTCTACCAGATTAGGTAACCAGTTAGTGATTGATTAGGTTCCAGTTTAATAAAAATTTGCATTTTTTCTGATTTCATCTATGTACTGAGCAGCAGTTATATGTATAACAATATTCATTTTGGGTAGGCTGAGCTGTGTTCAAATGCAAAGGACATTTGAGATTCATAATTGGTGAATGTATGGAGATATATTTGAGGGGTTCAAAAGTTCATACAGCATTCGATCAGAAGTTATTTTCAATGATGTTGAACTAGACTAAAAAGAAGTAAGTAACAGAAATAAAAGTATGCAATGTTTAGAGTTGTTCAAGAGGTGACAATTTGCTAATGATTCTGTTTTTTCCTGTGCAATATGAACACACAACTTCTGTACATTTCAACGAAGATACTGCAACATTAGTAAAACATGATCCTTGTGATAGGAAAAGTTATTGATTTGGATCACTGTATGCTGTAGAAATTTAAGTACTAATTTTATGGATGTCTGTACGAAGGAATTCTGATATTTTTATTGCTATTTTAGCTAGTTACATGACAAATTTGATTTCTATGTTTGTTTATTGCTGGCTTATCACATGTATAAACAGAAATGTTCGGATAGTAATTTTTGGTGTAGGATTTCCTTTCTCATGTTTTTTAAAAAATTCTACTGTGGAAATGTAGGCCTAAGGAGTACTGCTATCTTTGATGTTCTAATGTATTGATATTGTATTCCTTACTTATTGCTGGCTTCTAGAACTTTCAAAGCTGAGCATACCTTTTCCATTGTCTGGCCGTATAATGGTAACAATGTCCCAGCAGTAGTGGTCACATGACGTCTTCAGTGCAGAGTGGTCACGCTCATACATAGTATAAAGAATTTGGTAGAAAAATAATTAAGAGTTGGTAGTGTTATGTCAAACTGTACAAGAAAAGTTTTTCAGTCATTTTGCAGAAAGGTGTGTGAGGTTAATTATTAGATTTATGGCTGGTGAAGTGAATTACTAATTGTCATGGAAATACACATTTGTAGAAGCACTTAAATGAAAAGGCTTCCTAAATAAGTAATTACATATTTTATTAATGTAGAAACACAATGTAGCAGTGGTTACTTCATTTTGAATGTGAAACAAGTGTGACTGTTAATGCAAGGCTAGATGACCTTAGATACTGTTAACAGGGTGTGTACGCCCCGAGACAACTGGGGAAAACTTGGGAATTTTTAGAATTCCGGGAATTTTTCATTGTGTTAGTTTTCAGTTAAATTTTTGTAATTTTGACTGGTAAGGACTGATACTCCAACAAAGAATTTTTCTTTAGCTTGCTACTGCAAAATAATACTGCAGCAGTAAAACATAAATGAGGGAGAGAGAACCAAAATAAGCTGCAAAGGAAATGCGCCATTTCCAACATCAAAATACAGTACACACACAAACGTCTGCCAACACCAAAATGTGTCAAAGGCTTTAGGACGAAGACTAAGAATACTTAATAACAACAAACTGCTTCCGATGACGGAGACATCACAATGGTTTACATTAGGTTCATTTGAGCAGTTGCCAGCAGTCTCGTACGCATGCGCAGTTGAGTGGCTTATGAACAGTATCTGCTTCTGCTTACAGCTACTTGGAGTACGGCGGCTGTTTGGTAGCTTATCAGCAGTAGCAACGAGCAGCCAGGCACTAGCCGGAAAAGTTCTGGTGAGCCCAAGCTGCCAGATTCACACATGCGCATAACAGTTGAAGTTACAGTGGAGAGGGTGGTAGTCTCCACGTGACCCGTGTTCAGGTTTAGTGATTTTGCTGTTTCTTCTTCGTTTACAATTCTCACACCAAATGAAAACAAAATGGATTTCTGTGGCCGAGAGCTAGCAAGTGAATGAAAATACATTCACATACTTATGGAAGGCTAAAATATGCTATTATTCTTAGTTTCCTGATTTTATTTTATTTCCAGATTTTTTGCAGTCAAGCATTCATTGCCTTGTAGAACAGTGAAGTTATTTTTGTCGATTTGCTAAAGAAATTTGGCTTTTATTAATCTTTTCCGCAGAGGCAGTCAATTTATTTGAAACGAAGTGTTTCATTCCACAGTATTGGCTAGTGTCAACTGTTTGCTGAATTACAAGTGCCCATTTTTATCTCCTGGCAGGTATGGCGTTATGCCATAAAGAACCAAACATAATATAGTACTGGTACACGAAGAAAATCTGCAGCCCAAAAACCACAACGAAAAGCTTAATGTCAGGTTGCGGCTTACTTCTTTGTGATTCTGGACATGCTAATATGCACTTTTTGCCAAATTATGCATTTTAGTCTGCTTTACGAAATTCCAATGCTCTTTGAGTACCCTCTGATGTTCTGTTTCGTTTATGATACGCAAGATCTCTTAATGCTGTGTGGGTACGAACATGTGGGCTTCCTACATCGTCGTAGATGTCCATGCGCAGTAACGCAGTTTTGTGGTGCCTCTGACAACTTCTGGAATGAATTCTAACAGGTCACGGGAAAATATTGCGTATGGTGGTTGAAAAGCATTATTCTCAAAGTAAACTCCATTTTGCGCAAGATGAATTACGTTATGTGTGCGAATGTGCTTTGAATTTCTTAAATCACAGAGCGCGTTTGATTCTCATTTAAAGCCTAACACTCTGTAGCCCAACCACTAAGAAGAATCTCGAGCCCAGAAGTTGATGTATTATTTAAAATTTTACTGGCACATTTGTGTGATGTATATTAAAGTGTAACACGTGCAAAAAAGACATATTATATGTGAAATGGTAGCTTATCTTGTAGCTACACTATGTATATTAATTAAAATCATTAACTTTTCCTATTTATGTGTTCGACTGAACATGATGTTGGTTGCTATTGGCTGACAGTCACTTGTTCCATGCCCTGAATATCTGCTATAATCGGCTGGTGAGATCACATGACATCAATTATGATCAGCTTAATTTCAGTGCTTTGGAAACTAACGTCCTGTGTTTGATGGAATTCAAATATATACTTTCATAATAAGAAAATATGTAGCATAAATGCTGCTGCACATTAAAGATCTTCGTAAAAACTTTTTTTTTTTTTGGGGGGGGGGGGGGGGGGGGGAGAGGGTCGTTTTCTAAAGTGCTGGGAAGCTCTACGCTGACATATAAAACCTTAACCATTCGAAATGTTGACAGGTCTTATGGTTCCGAGAAAAAGTATTCTGTCACTTAACACGGAAGAAGTGTATTTTCACTTGGGAAAAATTGTATTTTAATCTGGGAATTTTTTTCCTATACACCGTGTGTTGAGGAAGTGTGTTACATCCTAAATGGTCAATAAAACAAAGTAATTTGATTTATACTGTTATTATTTCAAAGTGACATTTTTCATTTTTCAACTGAATAACTTTGATACTCCCTCTGCCAGAAAAGTTACTGGACAGGTTTTTTTATTTGTGAGTTTGCAATACTAAAAATGAACAGATGTTTTTATGTTACCTGGTATTTGTGAATTCTCGAAATGATTTTGACCCTGCTTCTGCACAAACTCACTAGGTCGCAGGGCTGTGCTTAGTGACACACTGTTTGGGTTCTTGGCACATTAGTTACAATGGTACAATGGATGCTGATTGTGAACAAAGAGTGAACATAAGTTATGTAGTGAGATGTGGACAAAGATAAATCAAGCATATGCAGGCAAGGCACTTTCAGGAGCTCAGTTTTCAAGTGATACAAAAGGTTTCGTGAAGGCAGAGATTCAGTGCAAGACAGTCCCAGAACTGGTCACCTGTCTACAGCTCACACTGATGCAAGTGTGCAGCATCTGAGGCAGTTATTGCAAGAAGATCATCATGTAACTGTGCTTGCGGTATCAGAAGAACTTAATTTGAATCGTGAAGTGTGCCATAAGATTTTATATGAAGATTTATGGTCACAGGAACTTAACACAAAACTCGTCCCTCAGGCACTAACAGATGGAGAGAAAGAGGAAAGATAAAGAATTTCTGCTGACCTACTGGATAGAGCCAGATGTGAGCCCACATACATGTCAAAGATTATTATGAAAGTTCGTGCTACTAGTATGACCCTCATATGAAGCGTCAAATTGCTGAATGGTGGTGTCCTGTATCACCAGCTGGGAAATAAGTCAAATGACAACCTCCGAGAATAAAAGAATGTTGATCTCATTGTTTGATAGTAAAGGAATGGTTCATCAGGATGAGTATGTTCCTCCAGGTCAAACAGTGACTCAAACTCTACATCGAAGTCTGGAAACATTTGCGACAAGCAATTCAGTGTTGCCACCCTGATTAGTGGCATTCTCAGGACTGATTCTTACTGCATGACAATAAAAGACCCCATACTGCTTTATCTGTTACTAAGTATCTGGCCAGACATTCTGTTATTGCCATCCCACATCTGCCATATTCACCTGACCTCTCATCTTGCGATTTTTTCTTGTTTCCGCAAGTAAAAAAGTAACTGAAAGGAAAACTTCATCAATATATTGCAGACATCCAACATGGTGTGACAAATGAGCTTACAAGCATTACAGTTGAAAATTTCCTTGCTTGCTTCCAAGACCTCCAGAAATGTTGGCAACTGTGTATAGATAGCCAAGCAGATTACTTTGATAGGAGCAATGATCATTACTTGGTAAATAAAATTTTCTATTTTCTGCAACTTCTGGCAAAGGCACTATATGAAAAGTATAAGAGACGTGTGTTCATATTAGGCACATGGTCAGGATTCATAACGAGGTAGGTTCTTCATCTAAAGCTCCCAGACTCGAGTCTGATAGCTGCAAAACTTAATGTAAAAATAAACAGAAAAGACCTGTAACTTGAGTTTTACTTATGGAGGCAGCTACAAGCTACAACAAATGGCAAACAAGGTATGAAGTGTACTTACTATATTCTTGGATATGCAGATCGTTAGCATTTCAGTGCAACCTCACAAAGGAGATGCACTTCATGATCAAAAGCATCTGGTTGGTTTGTGAGACTTGAAAGCACATGTGAAAGTTGGGTAGTTGTTTCCCTCTTTCCTGATGAAGCAACTGTTGGTTGCGAAAGCTTGAATTTTGTGTGTATGTTTGTGTTTGTTTGTGTGTCTATCAACCTGCCAGCGCTTTCGTTTGGTAAGTCACATCATCTTTGTTTTTAGAAAATATAGTGAGGTTGATATGCAAGTATTCTGAGAGTAAGAAATCATTTAAAAAGTAGAGAAGTAGTTCAGTATAATTTCCCTAACCAGCATGAAATCTTTGGAGAAGAAGCATTGTGAAAATCGACACAGCCGTCTGTCCTGAGAAGAAGATCGGCTGCACACAATACGTAAATCACCTATGAGAGACATGTGAGTCTTGCACCCAGTATCACACAGTCTCTGGTCATCAGGAAAATGTTAGAGGAGAGGGCTAGCAAAAGATTGAAAACTTCGCCTGTTGTCTTTACGTGTCAACAGAAGATCTAAAAATCACTCTCTGTTTCCTTATCTTCAACAGTGTACTTGACATTCAGGTGTCATCAGTTAACAAATATATACATCATCTATCTGCTCAGCACCTCTTTTGACTGTCAGAAAAGTAGCATCTGCATAGCGCTTGTAAGCAATAATTGCAGCCGACATTTTCAGGTTACTGGCAAAGATCTTAGTTTCTAAATCATTAATATATATGTCAGCAGGTAAATCCGACAGGCAGTTTCCCATTGCCAACCCCTGCACCTTGTTGATGGAACTGTTCTATGAATCCAAAATAGTTACAGCTAAGACTGAAGTGTAAGAGGTTGAGAAATTCGATAAGCTCATTTCTGCTCATAGCATTGCTGTGAGTGAGGTTGTCTTTTATGATCTGAAACATACCTTCAGTTGCGATACTTGTGTAAAGCCGGCCGGTGTGGCCGAGCGGTTCTAGGTGCTACAGTCTGGAACCACGCGACCGCTACAGTCACAGGTTCGAATCCTGCCTCAGGGATGGGTGTGTGTGATGTCCTTAGGTCAGTTAGGTTTAAGTAGTTCTAATTTCTAGGGGACTGATGACCTCAGATGTTAAGTCCCATAGTGCTCAGAGCCATTTGAACTCGTGTAAAGATCGACAATGTCAAATGAAGCCATCCCCATGCTGCCAATGAGCTGGATTTCCTTGGACTCATACTCCTTGGACTCATACTAAGTTATTTGCCACACAATAGTTATTGGAGAACCTTTGGGTGCCCTTACTCTTTTTAAAGAGTAGTTTATTTAATTCAGCCAGAGGTGCATTACTGCTACATAGAATCACTCGTATACTTTTTGCCTCTGGGTAAGATGATATACTCTTATTTTTATAACATTTTATCATGTAGACTCTTCACAACTTATTAAGATTGTATTTACTAAGGATATCATGAGCTGTACTTTTCTTTGAGTCATCAATATTATAACTGGTCTGATGAGGCCCACCATGAATGCCTCTCCTGTGCTGCCAAACTTTTCATCTCACAGTAGCAGTTGCTACTTATGTCCTCAATTATTTGCGGGATGTATTCCAGTATCTGTCTTCCTCTACAGGTTTTATCCTGTACAGCTCCCTCTAGTACTATGGAAGCTATTTCCTGATGTCTTAACAGATTTCCTATCATCCTGTCCCTTCATCTTGTCAGTGTTTTCCATATATTCCTTTCCTCGTCAGTTCTGCGGAGAACCTCCTCATTCCTTACCTTATCAGTCCACATAATTTTCAACATTATTCTGTAGCACCACAACTCAAATGCTTCAATTCTCTTGTTTTCCAGTTTTCCCATGGTCCATGTTTCACTACCATACAGTGCTTTGCACCAAAGATACATTTTCAGAAATTTCTTCCTCAAATTAATGCCTTTGTTTGACACTAGTAGGCTTCTCTTGACCAGGAATGCCCTTTTTGCCAGTGCTAGTCTGATTTTTGTGTCCTTCTTGGACCGTCCATCATGGGTTATTTTGCTGCCTAGTTAGCAGAACTGCTCAATGTTATCTATTTCATGATCTCCAACTCTGATGCTAAGTTTCTCACTGTCCTCATTTCTGCAACTTCTCATTACTTTCAGCTTTCTTCGATTGCCTCTCAAGCTATGTGGAATATTGGCCTTTGGATAGTATTGGAATTTTATTGTGCCTTCATTGCTATGTATTGTAACATAAGCTGTATATTTTCTCGTTTGGATGATTTCATAAAGAACAAGCCATTTGAAACTAGTCATCAGTCAATAAATAAACTTACTACGTAACTCATACAGATGCATATAGACAGCCATTTTTCCTCTGCTCTGTGAGGGAAAAGAAAAGGAAATGACTAGTAGTGGTGCAAGGTAAACCACCACCACACACCATATGGTGACTTGTGGAGTATGTAGATGTAGATGTAGATGTAGAGTTGGGTTCTAATGGCATGTCATGCCAGATCAGACAATTAATCAGTGTAAAGGGCTGTTAAAGAAAGAGGTATCATCTTATTGGTCCTCCAACTGTATAAAACTATTTCAGAGAATCAAGCAAGTACTAACTAAGTGTCTATATTCTAAACCATCCTGACTTTACAAAGGTGTTTCACATAATTCGTGACTCTTTATGATTTGGATTAGGTGCAGAGATTTACCAAAATGCAGTAACAGTGGAAGTAGTTAACAGAACACTGGCTTGTGCTAGCAGATTGCTAACAGCTTGTGAATGAAACTACACTACAACTGAGAAACAGCATGGGTTTTCTACCAGTATTGTTGCCTAATAACAGACCAGAAAGTGATTGTGCGTTCTGATCACTGAGCATTAACTTTTCTAATGCCAAGTAAGCTGTTGCACAATAGATCAACCCATAGGGCTTTGTTTCTTGTAGAGTTCAATTTAGAAATATATTTATTAGAAAGGGAGCCTTGTCAAGACTGCTACTGAATATGAAGGCAAGTGGTGTCACCTGATGATCCTTTACATGTTTATTATTTAAAGAAGGCAGAAGATAGGTATGAAACTACTACTGGAAAATGTAAAAGAAAAGCAGGCATTTGCTCCATGTACCAGAGGGAATAAAATACAGAAATGAGCTGAAAAATTCTAGGCAAGAAGAAAGTGAGATGAAATTTATACTCGTGAGGGAATAATCTGTAGTTGCTTAAAGGCAGAAATGGCATAATGGCAAACACGGATACGAGAGAACTGTACCTTATGTGGTATGGTCACTTTTGGGCCAAGAAGTACCTAAATCTCATGAGGATATATTATTATTTTAAGGAAACATAAGGAAAATTTTATGAGCTGAGTGCAAAAGTTAAATCTAGGACTAAAGCAATTAGATATAAATGTTATTGAATAGTTCCAGAGAAATCTTGGGAGCTGCAGCTATGGATTTCCATGGAGTGCTACCAAGAGAACCTGGGGAGTTCATTACATATGGGTGGTTACAGACATATGGTCTAAACTCACAAAGTTTTACCCCTTCATCGAGACTACAAGCAAGGCTGTGATTAGAATTATGTGCAATGTGTGTTTTAACATAGTACGGAAAAAATAAACATTTTTGTCAGACAGTGAACCACAATTTACATCTCATATTTTTAAGGAATTTTTGGTTGAACAAGGAATTTGGCAGGTACAAACATCTAAATTTCACACATGGGGGAATCCAGCAGCGAGAGTAATGAGGGAACTGAGCAGACTACTGCATACACTATGTTATGAAAAGCACACTCAGTGGTCACAATGAGCAAAAGATGTGGAGACAGATTTAAACAATTTCCCACATTCAAGCACATGTATGACTTCAAGTGAGGCAGCAGGAGACTACTATGTAGGTGGTGAACCTATTCTGAAGTTAATACAATGGCCAGACAATTTAGGGATGCAAAAATAATGAACGTTGCTAACAGTAACCTCAAAAGGGGAGCTAAACCATACCATGGAGTAATAGAGCTGTACAACCTGATTTTCAAGTAGGAGAATACATATTTATTAAATATCACAAGAAAAATAGCAAGGAGGGCAATCATGTTAAAAAGTTTTTCATTTGTACCAGAGATCTCTAGAGATACTAGAAAAAACGCACTCAAAGGCTTTTGTTTTGGAAGATCTGAAAACAGAACAGGTGTTAGGTTTATGTGAAGGATATGTTCGAATATATTTCCTTGCAAAAAGAGGTAAGTAAACAAAATACATTGAACAACTCCGAGGTCTGGAGGAAACAACTCAGTCTAATGACCAAGAAATAGCAGCAGACTATTAAACTAGATACATGGAAGACAGATCTAAAGAAAAAGTGTGTATCAGAGCTGTAAGGGAAGTAAGTGGCAGATACACTGCAATAGTTGTTGATATTAGAACCAATATCAGCCTAATTAGTGAAGAACTTTAACATAGATGAAAGATCCAAGTGATCTTGTGTTTCAATAGCAGAAACAACATTGCAGGTCATCATATGACAAGGCTCAACATGAATCAGGAAAAAGGTTCTTTTACATGTTTCCAATCAGTGCAGGTAACATAGGTGTATGACTGTGTTTTTGGGTACTTACTGGGTTTGTAAACGTTATAATAATATAAACTTTGGGGAAAAGACTATGGCCTTGAAGAGTGATAGTGGAGAAGTGACAGTTTCATTAGGGACATTACAGGGAACTAAACAGAAGGAAAAGATGTATTTAATAGCTATTTTGGGACATGTAAAAGTGACATTTAGATAGAAGGCTCACAGGCGGAGAGAGTATTGTAACAGAGGGAGTAAACTGCTCTGTAAGTAGACAGAGTTGCATGTAGCATAATTTTTTTTTTTAGTCGTGAATGTAGCAGGCATTTTAGTGAGGGGCAAGGACCAGTTACATGGAATGCCTGACCTGTAGAAGGTAATCAGTTTCCAAGGTAACCTGGTGAAAAGCACTACTTATTATAGTTCATCTCATATAGGAAGGTAGCCCAATTTTCAGAAATTCTGCACACATCCATTATCCGCTGGCAGTCAATAAAATACTTTCTCTTTATGAGTGGCCAGCTGCAAGTTAAAGAGTCTCTCTGCTGCAAGCTCGCTGTTGCTGTACTTTCTCACAATGCAATTTCATTCTCTGAGGGACTGAGTTACTCATTCAGTTCTCACAGTTAATCAAACAATGGAAAATCCAGGATGGAATGTAACAATATTGAGAAGGAAAGTTGCTTCTCATCATATGGCGGAGATGCTGAGTCACAGATAGTCACAACAAAAAGATTCACACAGTTATAGCTTAAGGCCTTTGTCAACAATAGACACACATACACACACTCACGCAAATGCAACTAGCACACACATCTGCAGTCTCATGCCACTGAAACGATACTGACAGCAGCAGCATCAGTGCGTGATTGGAGTGGCAACAGAGTGGAGTAAGGAGGAGGCTGGGACAGGGAGGGGGAGGGATGCCCCACTGTGGCCTGTTACTGTGGCCCCACCGAGAGAATCTCTGCTCTCGCAGACCAACACCTTCAACCTATTACCCAGAACTACCCTCCTATATAAAAGATACCAACCATTTCCTCCACCGACTCTCCACAGTTCCTGTCCCTTTACCACTTGGTACCCTGCCCATCACTATTGATGCCACCTCCCTGTACACTAACATTCCTAATGCCCAAGGCCTTACTGCTATTGAGCACTACCTTTCCAAACGCCCTATGGATTCCAAATCAACAACCTCCTTCCTAGTCATTATGACCAACTACATCCTTGTAAAACAATTACTACTCCTTTGAAGGCATTACCTACAAACAAATCCGGGTTACGGCTATGGGCACCTGCATGGTACCATCCTATGCCAACCTATTCATGGGCCATCTAGAGAAATCCTTACTAAAAACCCAGAATCCTAAACCCCTTACCTGGTTCAGATTCATTGATGACAGCTTTGCTATCAGGATTGAAAGTGAGGACACCCTACCCACATTCCTCCATAACCTCAACAACTTCTCCCCCATTTGCTTCACGTCATCCTACTCAACAGTACTGGAGCAACTGAATTACATTCTCTGCCAGGGTTTCAATTACCTCTCGTCGTGCCCTGAAATGAGAAATGTCCTGCCCACTATCCTTCCCACCCCTCCTACAGTGGTATTCTGCCGCCCACCAAACCTACACAAAACACTCGTCCATCCTTACACAACCCCTGCTTCCAATCCCCTTCCTCATGGCTCATACCCCTGTAATAGACCTACATGCAAGACTCCTACCAGCACCCACTCCAGTCTGGTCACTAACATCACCTATCCCATCAAAGGCAGGGCTACCCATGAAACCAGTCATGTGATTTACAAGCTAAGCTGCAACCACTGTGCAGCATTCTATGTAGGCATGACAACCAGCAAGCTGTCTGTCCACATGAATGGCCACTGACAAAATGTGGCCAAGAAACAAGTGGACCACCCTGTTGCTGAACACTGCCAAACATGATATCCCTCACTTCATTGACTGCTTCACAGCCATATGGATCCTTCCTACGAACACGAGCTTTTCTGAATTGCTCTGGTGGGAACTTTCCCTGTTATACATCCTACGCTCCCGTAACTCTCCTGGCCTCAACCTTCGTTAGTCACTGTCCTCACCCATCCAGCCCCCCTTCCTCCCCACCTTCTCTCCTGCCCTTCATCTAAACTGCAGCACCTCATTGCCTGCCACCCCCACCATAGTATCCCTCCCCGTCCCTGCCCCAGCCTCCTCCTTACTCCCACTCAGCTTCCACCCCCATCATGCAGTGGTGCTACTGCTCACAGTGTGGTTTCAGTTGCCTGAGACTGCAGATGTGTGTGAGAGCTGCATTTGCGGGAGTGTATGTGTGTATATTGTTGACAAAGGTCTTAATGGCTGAAAGCTATAATTGTATGATTTTTTTTTTTTTTTTTTTTTTGACTATTGCCACTCGGCATCTCCGCTATATGGTGAATTGTCACTGTTATTCTCTTATAGCTGTGAGCTTGTATCTGCAAATGAGTTAGTGTGATATCCAAATAAATATGTCAGTTGATGGCAATAAACTTAAACTATTTTTACAACTACATCAAAACTGAATCAGAAAGCAGCACGCCTGTTGTTAAAATTGGAAGACACGTGAACAAACTGCAGGATCATCTGGTGTCAGCAGCAAGACTGAACAGTGAATCATAAACGTTAGCATCAAAGCTGTAGAAATATAAGAAAAACTTGCGTTAGTATCTGAAAGAACAGACAATGTTGACAATCCTCAGCTACACAAAATAATCTGAAATTAATTCACTGAATGTAAATTCCCTAACATCAGCTGTATCAGATATAGTTCTACTGCCCAGTAGTGACATAAGAAAAATTATGCTACTGTTCACAATAAGTGGGAAATCTAAGTTTTTCTCCTGGTTTGTCACAAATTTTCGTATGTCATGTGGTGTAACATGTTGTTCCACTTCTTTCTCACGATCAGATGAAAAATGTTTGTGTAAAAATGTAGGTAGGTAACATTTAGAGAATTATCCACTGTGCACACTTTGATTTTAATTTGTGCAGAGACAATGGGAAAAGTGTGAGTACATGACATCAGAAAGGTGTGATGCTGTCAAGAGTCTCCGCCCGCTGTAGATGTGGCTTTTATACTTTGGAATCGTGGTTTGTCAGTATTTTGGAAGACCCAGAGCAAGCACCTCTGCTGACAAATGGCACTCTAATTCTGTTTCGTTTACTGTGAGATTTGCTTGATGCTGAGATACAAAAGTTAAAAAGAGATTTGTCACCTAACATTGTAAATGTTAAATAAAGGGAGAAAAATACAGGAGAGTTCTTGAGAAGTGGTTTTGTGATTCTGTAGGTAGCTTATATAGTCTGAAGCTCTCTTATAGCCCTCGATCCTTTGCAGGCAGGAAAGAAGTCCCACGGTACAATTAGTGGCACTGCATAGCAAGTCCACAGCATCAAGAAAGCATGAGAAAGTGACTGTAAATCTTAAATAAGGCAAAAGTGCTCATGAACAATATCAGGGTGACAGATCATTAATGCAGTTTATGATTCAGTTGCAACCCATAATTTGAGCTCCCTTCAACACTTCAGTCACTGTTGAGTAGTAGATCTATATCTAATACAGCCAGTGTCAAGAAATTCACATTCAGCAAATTAATTTTGATTTACAGCAAAAAATCTGATTTTTTTGTCACCTGGGAAAGCATCAAAATCACAAGGAACCTGTAACACAAATGGATGGTTTTCACAAGGATGTTTTAAGATGCTCTTTCTTTCAAAATAATAAATACTGAATACCCAATTTCACAAAAACTTATGCATGAGAAAATTGGCTTCAAAGGTAGTGCTATGCCAGTGAAAAGAATTTTAAAAGACACTGGTTCCAAATATGCTAAAAACAACCAGGAAAGAAAGTTATTAATGGAAAGAAGTGACATAGCTGCAGCTTGAGTCACATTGCTGAAAACAATGCTTGAAATAAGAGATGAGGTAGTTCAACCTTGAAGAGTCGTGGGTGAATCAAAATCATTTCAGGAAAAGCTGCTGGAGAATGAATGATGGTAGTGGCATTTTTGAAGTTTTCACAGGAAAAGGTTTTCTAATAGTTGTTCTGCAGGCTGGCTGTTCTTCTGGTTTTGTTGCTGAGAGCAAACTTGTCTTTAGGAGTGAAAAAAACAGCAGTGACTACCATTTGGAAATTAATGATCTCACTTTCAAGAAGTTGCCCACTTAACAGTTCTTGGCATACTTTGCTCCATAATCAGTCATTATCATGTGCAATGTCAGTTACAATTCAGCTTTTACATAGAAAGCACTGAGTAGAGATGCCACAAAAGTGGATACTGTGCTCCAGGTTGAAAATAAAAATCTTTGCACTGTATAAGGCACGTCCTTGCTGAACTCCTGCAACTCAATCCAAACAAGTCACACACCCGAAAACATATGAACTAAACTCACTTGCACATCAATGTAGTCACACAGTTTTGCATTTACCACATACCACTCCCAGTATAAACTGATTGAATTAATGTGGACACAGGTTAAAGACTATTGGCAGAAAAGAACAAAATGTTCAAGATAGCAGACACTGAGTCACTTGTGAATGAAGCAGTAGACATCGTCTCCCCTTCAGTGCGGGCAAACTGTGTGTGCGCCACACTGAAAAGCATCAGGAAGAGGAGTTTGATATGGAGTTGAAGATGGATAAAATCCTTGAACCTATCATCGTGAACAAACTCAGATAGCAGTGACGATGATATTATGATATAGACTCTGAAGCAAAGTTATAATAGTTCTTTAAGGACTTGTAATTTAAAAGAAGTTTTTGTTTGTCAAAATTCCAGTTGCATGTATAGTATATGAAAATGTCCTAAACTTTATTAATTGGGAATTTGTATCTTGAGAAGTATGCAAACATTTGTTTGTTATGAGTGACAAAAATACAATTTTTTGATATATTCCCAGCAAGAAGCAAGTAGTTGGTTGTGATCTTCTAGCTTTTTGCAGCGATTATGATACTCTAATTAAACTTGCAAGTATGCGACCGGTAAATCTGTCACTTCTAATACACAAACTGTAAAATGTCTTATAACAACAGGGAGGTTTACCTGTAGTGATATCAGTGGTTTTCTATGTACTTATCTTGCAGCATTCCCTTGAGTTATTTGAAGTAATTGTTAAATTGTTTGCTTGTTTCATGGATAATAAATGCAGTCTCCCTCTGCAATGTGGACTGAGATACTTTACATTCATATGTTATTTGTCAACAAAAAATATGACATGGTGACCATTTACACTGTAGTCTTATGGATTAATCTTTGCTACTAGTAATTATTTTTTGTGCACAGTGATTTACATTTAACAACATTCAAACACACCATACACAGGCATTATAAAGTTACAAATTTTAAAAAAATTCTATACAGTAGAAGGAGTTGTCAAACAAATATAATGATTTCAGTTTGTGTTTGAAGTTAATTTTCTTATACATTAGATTCCTCACTTCAGTGAGTAGGTCCTCAAAGATTTTTGTGGCTGGGTACACCTGTAGCCAATTATAAATGGTGACGATTGGTGGAAGGAATTTCTTTCCTTATTATTGTAATGATGAATGTCACTGTTTTTAAAATTGAAACTGATCATTGAAAAATAAATTTCATCCAGTAGTAGATGTGCTGAGGATGATGTCATTATGCCTTACTAATGAGTTGCGTTAAGAGGTTCTAGAGTGGACACCATGTGTTATACTTATTACATGCTTCTTTGCAACAAATACTGTTATCAAAACATATGGTGCCATAACAAATTACTGAATGAAAGCAGCAAAAGTAAGTCAGGTTTCAGATATTATCATCTACAAAGTCTGCTATTATCTGTAACGGAAAAGTTGCAGAACTGTAAGATGTGAATTACAATTCAATTTTTATCAATAGGTGACTGTGTATTATGTTTTTACTTATAATACCATCTAAAGTGCACCAAAAAGACAAATATTGTAATCAATTTCAATTGCCTTTTTATTAGACAATTGTCTTTTTAAAGAAAAAATTGTACCTGATGTGTTCACAATGCTGCTTCAAACGTAGAGTTGACAAACTGTTTAAATATGGACATAAATTGAGAAATAGAATCGGGACACTTCTCTTCAGCATAAAAAAAGTGAAAATGTAAGAAAATTTCCTCTCTTAGTCGGAAATTGCCAACCCCTGCAGTAGGAGAGAAGTGCATCACAGAAGCAGGTCCTCTGCCCAGGCACCTCAAATAACAGCTGCCCTTCAGTCAGTGAGTCACACGATGTTGCAGGGGGAAGAAGTAGCCACTGTTGCAGCAATGGCGATATAAAAAAAAAGTAGGAAGAGGTGGAGAAGAAAGTTGTGGACTCACCACATCACTGTCTCAAGTCTATACAGGATGTAGCTGAATAAAAGTTTTAATGCAAAGGAACATTTGTACATTTATTGTTTTGCCGATCAACTACACTCAGAAGTACTCAAATTCATGATGCATAAATTAAAATTTTTTGGTGAACTAGTAGACCTAATTGTATTCTTCCAATCTTTTCCACAAAACAAAGACACATAACTAATCAGACAAAACTTTACAGATTCCAATGTGGCTACTTAGAAGCAGTGCAGACAATTATCTGTTATCCCAGTAGTACAGAATTTAGAACTGGCACTATTCCTTTATTGTTAGAATTACCACACTTCCATTCTAGCGTGTTCATATTAGTGGGCCTGCTCATGTGGTAGATCGTCAACATTGCAACTTGTGATCACTTGATTACAAATTCATTTGTTGTGTGTAATGCGATTAGCAGGTATTTGTTTTACAGTTGCTGACTCAGATGCAGAGCTGAAGCACTGCCTGACACGTGCTCATCTGCATGCTCTCATTTAACGTAGTATGTTGAGGATCGCTTCAGCTAAATGCAGCCAGCCCACACTGTCGTGAAGACCCAAAGCCACATTCAACTGATTAATAAATAAATAAATCTAACTTAATGTTATGTGTAATTAATTTCATAAAAAAAAGAAAGAACATCCCAACAACAAAGCTTGTGACAACATATTAAGTCACCCTGCTTCTGTTTTTTTAGCATCTTTGCATTATGAGACAAATAATTAAATATTTAAAGTGCAGAGTTTTGGTTGTATACAACCAACAAAATTCAATTCTAAATTTTCTGCTCTCTTCAACTTTTAGTATTTATCATATTTCCAAGCTTCAGAGAGAAGATCCTGTTGCTGAATGGCATTACCATAAAGGTCAGAGCTGCTCATTTCATGGACATACACACATTCATTTTACTATTGCCTAAACCGTTGATACTTATACTCTGTTTTGTACCTCAGTACACCGGACATTCATGAGAGACAGTACGCTTTCCATGTTAGCGTTGTGTCCTGGAACACTAAAGATGAGTTTGCACAGATTTAGTAATTGTAAATATTGCTCTAGGCACTCTTACTGTTCAAAGAAATTGGTCCATTTCTCCTGACATGGTTTACTAGAGCAATTATAATTATTCTTGCTCACTTGTGATACAGTGAACTGGTTGAGGAAGCAAAACTGGTCAAATAATGCACTGTTATAATAATGCTCTATCTTACAGATATTTTACTTCCCTGTCTTCAGCCCAAAAAGGCTTCGAGTCCAGCAACATCCATTTGAAAATGGAAAATACTTTCGAGTCTGTTGATCATTTTTTAAAATAACTGATACATTTTGTAAAACTATTCAATATCAGAACAAAATTTCTACTATCCTTCGCTGATACAACCTCTATTCTCTGCAAGATAGATGCCATTTTCAGTGATACAAATTTTTCCTCTTTATGCCATCCTCTCACTCCATCATCATCTTCCAAAATCACAGCTGCTTCTCTAGCATAAGTATTTTCATTTGAAATACACTCATCTGACAGTGAAAAAACCGTAAATATGGTTCAGTCAGCAGATTCTGAAAAAGAGTTGTCAGAAATTTTGGTGTTCTTGCTTCTGAGAGGAAGAATGACTTAAGAGTGTAGCAACAAGTGATATCAATCAGTGGACATAGACAGCAGTGATATGTTTCAATGTGTTTTATCTTTTGGTATGCATGTCTCTGTTCTATTTTTCTGGCACTTGCTCTTTATATGTTTGTGTACTAACTCACCATGTTTCTAATTTGTGCTGTAGTGTAAATCTACTAGACACTAGATCATTTATATGGCATGAGGGAATACAACTTGGGCGAAAGTGCAGGGCAGAAAGACAGCTTCAAATGAAGGAATTTGAATATAGGTACATGGGGTTGCAGTTGCATATTTTCAGCACTATGTAAACGTAATTGGAATCTAACATATGAACATCTTTATTCAAAATGAAAAGTAATTCACAGAAACTGTATACATAAATAAAATATTTGGACCAATTTATCATCACAATGAGAACAAGAAAAACTTAAAGCATCACATACATATGTATCATACTTAGCTGACATACCGTACAGCACTTCTTTAGAAATGAAAACAATCACATGTCCATGTGTCATGTTGCAAAATGTCCTAAAAAGGTCCAGTTAAATGACAAATGAGCATGCTCTTATAGAGAGATTTACAACCACTTAATTAATATATGTCATAGCAAATGTTCAAACTGATCACTGTTCACACTGGAACATAGCAGTGATTGGCATGTTCTCTGAAATACATCAGGAGTGCTCTGAATCACTTCTGCTGCTGCCATAATGTGAGCAGCCAAGTCCTGGTCATCCTTAACTGGTATTATATGCTGCAGTGTTGAGTGTGGCAAATGTGGAAGCCACTATTTGGTCCACTGTGTCCAATACATCTGTCTGCAAATGTCGTGTCAATGAGACCTCAAGACAGTAAGCGCAAAATGTGGAGTGATGCTGTCATGTTGGAATCAAAGGATCAGCCTAGCTCCAAGCGATACATCCCCCAGGGATGCAGCTAATACTTGTTGCAAAAACACAAGGTATGTGTGAGCATTCAACCTTTGACACAACATGTAGAGGCCAATGAGTGAGTCTTTTGCATTTCTCACCCAGATGCTTACAGTGAATCACTCTTGATGACTATGGACATATGTTACATGAGGATTCGTAGTGCCCAAATGTGGCTGTTATGTAAATTGAAAATGCCTTGACAGGTAAAGCAAGCCTCATCTATAAACAAAACATGTTCAGGGAAATGTGGGTGTTGTGCTACTTATTCTAGGAATCAGTCAAGAAATTCCAGACACTTACGGTGGTGGTCCAGACTCACGGCTTGTACCTTTTGTCGATGGAAAGGATTTAGACCAATCTTATGACGATTGTCGATGAGTGATCCATCTGGTACTTGTCGTTGGATATTGATCTACGCAATGTAACGTGCCTTCGTCAAGCTCAACTCTATGAACGATGTATCTCCTACCTGTATCATGCTTATTAGAGTGCGGTGATTCTGTTTCTCTCATATGTCTGTTAACTGACAAAAGTATTCTTTTGAGGCAGCTTGCAATGTGAATAAGGTTTCTGATAAATCCTACGAGCCACCCTTGCATCACCATGAACAGCACCGTAGGACAAGTGCATGTCACTTATCCATGTGAAACCACAATCCATATTGCTGCTCCACAACACTCATTCAGTTGTTGGTACTTACTTGGCATGGGCATAAAAAAAATTAGACAACAAGTGTAGATAGTAAAAAGCACTTTCTAATGGTGCATATGAAACTACAAGTTGCTCGCATGTGATCTATTTGAAAACACAGCAAATAAAATGGTCATTCCAATTGTAACTGAACAAAGGATTACCATTTTCCTTTTACTGATACCTTCTGTTCTATCTGCAATGAAGTCCTGAATTCAGTCACAAAACTTGGCCAACAACAGTCCTACAGACAAATAACATGGTATCCACCTATGTATTGATGTCTATAACACTCTCAGTCTCACTAACAAACAGAGTCAGCTGAGTTGAGTTTCAAAAGATCCTTGTTTGCAAAGTCCACATTGATTTGCATATAGGAAATTTTCATTCTTCAAACTTGTCACAATACACGAGCATAAAACATGTTCCATAAATGTACATCAGATTTGTGTCAGTGACAAAGACCTTTAACAATCTGCATCTGTCTTGTGACCCACCTTGAAAACAGTAATGACCTGCACTTTATTCCAGTCACTAGGTACCCTTCATTGTTCTTGTGGCCTACAATAATAAGAGGAAGAAGTTCTTTCACACAGTCTCTTTCCATTCTCACAGGTATCTTGCCTGGTCCAGATGGCTTTCCAGTATTAAGCAATTGTTGCTTTTCTGTTTTGTGATCACTTGTCTCACTACCTGTTATTCTGACACTCATATGATGATTGAAAGGAGATACAGTTTTACACTCTTCCATGGAGAAACTGGAAGACTGAATTCTGTATTTCAGACTTCTCTCTGTCATCTTCTGTTTTGGTGCCATTATGATCACTGAGCTACTGAATAGATGATTTTGATCCACTTACTGACTTTACACAAGACCAAAACTTCTGAAGGGTTTTCAGTCAGATCAGTTGGCAAAATTTTATTTTCAAACTCATTGAAAGCTTTTCTCATTGCTCTGTTTATGCTCATTTTCACTTGATTCATCTTGTATTTGTCTACTGGATTCATCTGGTATTTGAATTACTTAAATCTGTGATGAAGCTCTCTTTGGTTTCAGTGCCTATTAGACCATGATGGGGTTAAAACCTCATTCAGCACATACTTTTTTAAGTTGTATCACACAATACTTTTGAATTTCATCCATTTGTGCTCCACATATTTGTTCTCAGAACTGAGTATTTGATGTCGAACAGTCAAGTACTCTGCAGTTTGTATTCTGTCACTCTTCCTAAGCATAAATATTCTCATATCTTTCTTAACATTCTTTGTGATTCCAAACTTCTGAAACTGAAACAAACATATCCATCATAGGGACCTCTGTTCCTTGAAATCTAATAATGTCTCTACCTCTTGACATTGTACTGTGAAAGAACCGTGGTCCTCAGTTTTCTGAAAGCCAGCTATCAATTTCGATTCTCTTGGCACAAAAATGACCAAGGGCATATAAAACTGCAATGACTGTGGGGACATTAACCTGCAAAGATAGAAGTTGCATCTAAAATCATAGACTAAGGAACAACATGCAAGCTTTTATATCCTTGTTTTAATTTGTTTGTTCTCTCTGTTCATGTATCTGGCCTAAGCTCACATGTATTTTTTGGTGTCTGATATTTAAGCTAATAAAGTGGTTTGTTACAACAGTACTTGGGTGTTATCACACCTACATAAAGGTTACTGGGGTCTTTTGCCCAATCAAATACTGTTTCTATTGGATTACAAGGCGTGAAGAATGATATGGAGCAGATTATTTGTGGGGTAAAACATGAGAGTGATAATGTTTCTCCTCCTATACAGGTGGATGAATAGAAAATTTACAACAAATTAGTGTGGCACAATCCTTTAGTTCTTACTCAATCCTTTGTTCTTGCTGACTTCACTAATCAGATGGATCAAACTACTTCGATATAGAACTGTGTTGATGCCACTGAACCAGATTTTTGTATGAAATTTGACTACCAAGACTACACCCCATACACATTCCAAATAGAGAAGATCCAACGTGTTTCATCAGTTCATCATTTAGTCAGCAAGAAGCATTACCGAGATGCCCAACAAACTCCATTGGCAGTTATTACAAGAGAGGCATTGTGCATTGCAGAGAGGTTTGCAATTGAAATTACAAGAGGGCACTTTCCAGGAAGAGTTGGACAACATACTTCCTGCCATAAATATATTGTGAAATGACCATGAAAATTCAAGAAATTAGCACCAATACATAGGCCTACTGACTACCGTTCTTCCCATGCACCATTTGTGAATAGTTGGGGGGTGGTGGGATCAGTTAGTGGTACCAGAAGTACCCTCTGCTACATCCCAGTAAGTGGCTTGTGAAATATGATGTAAAGGTACATGTAAATGTGCTTCCACACAAGAAATTGAACAGATGAGCTGATTTCTTTCCCCATGTGGAACCTGGTTGGCCATACCGGGTCACATGAGAATTGTGGTTAATCTCCCATGCTACGTATGATCAATGGAGTTCTGTACAGTGAGACCCCCAGATCACATAGCCTTGCACCATGCAGACGAAAACTTCAGTGATGTTCCTACATCACAGCTTTCATTATCTGACTGCTGTTACTTCAACCTGAACATCCAGAGTCTTGGTTTGCCATCACACAGGCTATTCTGACTATTCACAATGTCATGGGTGATCTGTCAAAATTTTCTGCCTTGTTGTGAAACACTGGTGACTTTGCATCTAGCATCTGGGTACACATCATCCTCAAATCCAAGATTCTTTGATTTCAAATAAGGGCAACAAGTGTGAGGACAAATTATGGATTGATGACAAAATTTTTGCACTTCCAGACCAATGACACTACTACATAGAAACCAACAGAGACCTACAGCAGTGGTGGCCATTATGCATGTCATCATAAAAACTGGCTGCTGAAGTTGGGCAAATGTCCCCTGAGGAACCATGACATGGTCACTGGATGTACACAACAGCTGTTTCCTAAGATTCCTCTTGATCTGCCATATGTGGCAGACCACTGGTGTTGGTTTCATTCAAATTTTGGAGCAGATGCTTGCAAGTGCATTACACCATGCTCGCTCTCAAGTGCCAATAATGACCTCCAGTAGGTATAATGGGTCATGATAATATGGAAGAACACCTACGTCTTACATGTATGAGCTAAACCAGTCCCCTAAATTTCAAAGGACAGTTGCAGATTATATGTTATTGACAGAAATATGGATCAGTATATTCCTATCAAAACAGGGCCCCTGTAGTATACGAAATTCTGTCAGAACTACTGATAGCCTTGGTAGAGCCAACCATGACAAAACTTTTCCATCTGGTGTAAAAGATGTATAAGACAGGCAAAATACCCTCAGATTTCAAGAAGAATGTAATAATTCCTATTTCAAAGAAAGCAGTTGCTGACAGGTGTGAAAATTACTGAATTATCAGTTTAATAAGTGATGGCTGCAAAATAATAACATGAATTCTTTACAGAAGAATGGAAAAACTGGTTGAAGATCAGAGAAGATCAGTTTAGATTTTGGAGAAATGTAGGAACATGCAAGGCAATACTGACCCTATGACTTCTCATAGACGATAGGTTAAGAAAAGGCAAACCTATGTTTATAGCATTTGTAGACTTAGAGAAAGCTTTTGACAGTGCTGACTGAAATACTCTCTTTGAAATTCTGAAGGTAGCAGGGGTAAAATACAGGGAGCAAAAAGGTCTTTGTCTGGCTTGTAAACATGTACAGAGGAGAAACGGTTTAGACAAAAGAGAACAGAAGCTCTTGAAATATTGTGCTACAGAAGAATGCTGAAGAGTAAGGGGGTAAATCACATAACTAATGAGGAGGTCATTAGTTAAAACTTCCGGGCTGACAGGCCGTGGTCAATCTGTAAAAATTCTTCTTCCTGACGTTTCATTGCCAACTGTAGGCAACATCTTCCGAGGTGAGTCAACGACTGGCTGCCAGACCTAGGAGGTCTCATTTGTATAGAGTACACCACCATACGTCACATGGGGCTGCTGTAATTCTATCTCTGACTAATGCCGTTATTCACAATTGATGGTAATCAATTGTCACATCATTGGTGCGAAGTTGACCGCCATATCTTATCTAACTTTAAGCCTTCCTCTTTTCTATTAAAATTATTGTGGTGTTTCTGAATCTCTATAGCTTATCTATACATGCATGCATAATAATGTGATGTCCTGGCTAGCACGCTCATCTCATTAAATTTTGTTTCATGATCACTGTCTTTGACAACATGTTTCGCTACAGCTGATTTGTCGGTATGTCCCAGATGACATTTCCTTTTGTGTTTTGTTAAGCGGGTATTGACACTTCTTTTCGTTGTTCCAATATAAACCTGCCCACAGCTACACGGAATTTTATACACCCCAGGGGTTGCTAAGTGGTGTAGAGTGTCTTTTGCCAATCTTAAATATTCACTGATCTTCTTCGTGGGTCTACAGATTGTTTCAACTTGAAACTTTGCCAGAACTTTCCCACTATGCTCTGTAATATAGTGAATAACTGTATGAAAAAGTTTTTCCAGCTGACAGTTGTTGTTGCTGAATGTTGTCAGACACCTTTCTTCTGGGGCGTAGTGTTCGATCTATCTCATTGTCAGTGTATCCATTTTTCTTAAAATCCATTTGCAAATGATTTAATTCATCTTGTAAATAAACTGGCTCACAGATCTTATTAGCTGTGTCTGCCATTGTTTTAATGACACCTCTCTTCTGCCTGGGATGATGGTTCGAATCCTTATGGAGGTAACAGTCAATGTGTGTATCATTTCTATACACTTTATGCCCTAGACTCCCCCCTGCCCGTTTAATTATTGATACATCCAGATCAACCACGGCCTCTCAGCCCGGAAGTTTTAACTAATGAAGATGCCAGCTGTGAACGCCTACACATTATGATAATGAGGAGGTACTGCATAGAATTGGGGAGACAAGAAATTTGTGGCACAACTTTACTACAAGAAGGGAGTATTGCTAGAAAACATTCTGAGATATCAAGGGATCAACAGTTTAATAGTGAAGGATTGCGTGGAGGGTGAAAATTGTAGAGAGCGACCAAGAGATGAATACAGTAAGTAGATTCAGAAGGATGTAAGTTGCAGTAGTTATTCAGAGATGAAGAGGTTTACACAGGATAGAATGGCATGGAAAGCTGCATCAAAACAGTCTTTGGAATTAAGATAACAACAACAACAACATTTTCTTATTGGCTTGGGATCTGAAGTAAGCAGAATCCTGAACAGAGTTTATCTGTCTATTAGGCTGTATGCTATTACCAGTTGCACAGTCAATTTAGGTCTGAGCAGCCCATTTATGTGGACATTCACTGTGGCGGATGTTATTGACCCACTGCTGCACTCCAGTTTTCTGCATTACTTCCACTGTGCCCCAGTTTAACAGATGGAATATTTCGCCACAACAACAGCATTTATTCTATACCTGATATTACTGGCAGACCTCCTGTTCCTACACCTCTGATATCGACAGATTCCTCATCAACAAAAGAGCTTCAGGACTCATACAACTCACTAAAAAAACAACTGGCTATGAGGAAACAGGTGTATGCAGAAATTAAGACAGAATGTTCAAATTTAGTGAATGAAAACTTGGTTGTACACAGAACTTTGAGGGACAAAAGTAGTGAGCTAGCTAAGGTCAGCCATCAGCTGTAGCAGTTAAGAATTAGCATGATTTCTTCCACTGAATGGCCTCTACCTTCAAACCCCCAACTCAATTTTACAAGATGTGGAGAACTAAAGACTATGACAAACAAATCTGGTGGCTCTTCAAGGGAAGATAAAGAATTTTTTTACCTGCACAAGAAACTAAATCATTGCTTGGAACTGAACTCCATGGACACAGGGGCTAGCCAGCAGCTGTGGCCGAGCAGTTCTAGGCACTTCAGTCCGAAACCACGCTGCTGCTACGGTTGCAGGTTCGAATCCTGCCTCGGGCATGGATGTGTGTGATGTCCTTAGGTTAGTTAGGTTTAAGTACTTCTAAGTCTAGGGGACTGATGACCTCAGATGTTAAGTCTCATAGTGCTTAGAGCCATTTGAACACAGGGGCTAGACAGGATGTAAAACTGTCACATAACATTGCGCTTCAAAACATTTACAAATGTCAGTGACCATCCCTACTCACTCCAACCATGGACTTTGAAAGGCAGTACGGAGCAGTTACATTTTAGTGACAGTGATGTCAATGAATCGCCACTTCCTCCCTGTGTTACAAGTACTTTGTCTTTTGTTTCCTAATTTCTTACACAACATAGCATTACGAACAATACTGCCCACAGAATAAATGCTTGTTCATGACTACCTGTGTGTCACAAAGACAAGTATTTAGTGCCAGCAAAGTTATGTGTCATTAAAACAGCTATTGAAGAACTGTGAAATTCTGGTATCATGCAAACAATGGACAGTGCATGGTCTCACCCATCCATTTGGTACCTAAAAAGCACAGCACATATGGTATATGCAGTGATTACTGGGAAATGAATGCCCAGATAGCAACCAACAGATATCCAAGCCCACTTGCTGGCTTTTACTTGCCTTCTTACTGTTATTCATTGTGAAAAGCTACCTACAGATTCTGGTGACACCAAAAACCACCATCATTACTCCTTTTGGACTATACAAATTTCTGCACATGCCATTTGTGTTAAAAAATGCTGCCAAAGCATGGCAGTATTTCATCGATGATGTCCATAGTCACCTTCCATTCTGCTTCCCATGTTTAAATGATATATTGATTTTCTTCTCTTCACATGAGCAGCACAAAGAGCACTTATGCCTGGTCTTCAACATGCTGGAGAAATGTGGAATACAAATATAACATTCCTGGGCCATTCAGTGACACGGGACAGAATCAGATCCCGACAAGAACATACAGAACTCAAAAGATATCACGTTCAATAATATTTGATGAATTTTAGAGATTTCTTGGAATGATAATCACATTCCTTAAGTTATAAAGATTCAAGCCTGCCACCTCTAATTAATGTCTTGGCAGGTAAAAATACTTGGGGTTAAGAACCTCTGCAGTCGACCTTGGCAACATGTGTTTGACACTATCAAGGATTGCCTTCACAGCACCATTACCTTGGCACACCCATCAAGTTCAGCACAATTGTTCATTATATGAGACACCAGTAAAACCTCAATTCAGCCAGTCGTTCAACAAAAATAGTTAGGCAACAACAAATGTAGTTAGCTTAAAACCTAGAGCTTTTGGCTCCATATGAAGCATGTGCTGTGTCAAAACGCACGGGTTACATTCGCCCTTACAAGTGCTGAGCATCCTACCTGATAACTAACTTAATAACACCTGGGGGTTACTGTAAATATATGTGTACGATGTGTTAAGAAAAAAAAGAAAAAAAAATGTTGTGGATGATCCGTGAGCGTCAACAAAATAAGAAAAGAAAAACTGCAGGTGGTGAGCGTGTGCGACGTCAGCGATGCACCAACCCGCCATCGCTGGGTCCATAGATGATACCTGAGCGAAGTATTTACATGTTTACCCGATAAAGTTAGAGAATGGTTGACAGCTGAGTGTTGGACCCAACCACAACCATTACTTGAGTTCTTAGGTCAATTAGACTATTTACATAAATCAAGGGACAGGAATGACATGCGTGTTACTAACAGGCTAGATGTAAGAGGGAATCCACAAGGACAAGGATGACCCAAAGATAAGTTGAGGGATAATGGATGTTGTAATAATAATAATGGTGGTTCATGTAATTAGAACAAGACTCATCTTTGTTATAGAAATAGAAATGGAGCCAAGAGAAAACAGTGGAATGAAAGTGATGTGAACGGGCGAAGAACTGGTCTCTCAAATAATCAAAATAGTGAACAGAGAGTGGAAAGGGTAAGTAATGGCAACAATGGTGATAATAAAGGCAATAATTCTGAACAAGTTGGCAATCTTAGGGTTAATACAGGAAGTCACCGAGAATATAGTCAGCCCATTCCTATGCCTGGTTGTTCTCAGGACCAAACTCAAGGATACAGGAATGCCCTTTTGATGTACAGGGATGAATAAGCTTTAAGTGAGGAATCAACACTGATATTGAAAGGCCATGTAGAAGGACTGGAGTTTGAGTTGTTGGATACAGGAAGTCAAATTAGTTTATTATCCAAAGAAGTGTGGAAAAGGTATAAACACCAGTGGAAGTGCCCCACTTATCTGGTAACTAACGTACATGTAGTGGGATTAACCGGAAACAAAGGGAAGAAGGTAGAAGGGGAAGTGTTACTCACATTCACTACTTCTAGAATAACGCTACAGCAATCCATATTAACCGTGTCAGGAATAAATTTACCTATATTATTTGGTATGGACTGGTTAGTGGCGAATGGAATATTATTAGACTTACCAAGAGAGAGAATGAGGATAAATGTTAATAATAGTCTGCTGTGGGTTAAGTTGAATAAAAGTAGCTCTTTTCTAGAGAGAACAGAGGATTTTCAGAGTTGGAATGTAAGATGGGAAGGTGCTGTGAAGGTAACTGAGAACGAAGAAGCGTCCAAGTTGGTAGATGAAAGTACTCGTGATTGGAAAAGTATGGTTAAGCAGAAGTGCGCTGAGTCCAGTGGACTGAATGGAGATGAACAAGGACACTTAGAAGCGGTCTTAGTACAGAATAAAAGAGCTTTTAACAACAAATCAGGAGTATTTAAGTGGTATGAATGCAAATTAAAAATTAAGGATTATATACCATTCTTTAAAGCTCTGTATCCTTTAGCTTTAAGTATAAGTGATGCCGTAACTAAGGAAATTAGCAGGATGGTAAATTGGAATATTATTGAGCATTCTGACAGCCAGTACAACAATCCAATAGTAGCTATAAAGAAGCCTAATGGAGTCATCAGACTTGTCTTAGATGCTACAACAGTGAATTAAGTCATAGAGATTGAATGAGATCGACCAGTTCCTATAGAGGAAATCTTAGTTAGGTTCAGCAACGTGAAATATTTAAGTTCGATCGGTTTGTCTGCGGTATATTGGCAGGTCCTCCTTGTGCAGGAGTCACGTAAGTACACTGCATTTTTGTTCAACGGAAGGTCATATCATTTTAAAGTATTACCATTTGGCCTTAATGTATCGGGGGCAGAGTTTATTAGAGTGCTAGACATGGCACTGGGAGAGGAATTACTTGACAAGGTGTTTGTATATGTTGACAATATTCTAATGATTATGAAGACTTAGACAGAGCATGTCCAACTTATTGACGAAGTATTACAAAGGTTGACACAAAGAGGGGTCACTGTTAAGTTTGCGAAGGCACATTTCGGGTGAATGAGATTAAGTTTTTAGGGCATCTAGTTAGCCATAAGGGCCTTAGGCCTCACCCTAAGAAATTAAAAGCTATTCGTGAATGTCCCCCACCTAGGAACAATAAACAATTAAAATCATTCCTTGGGTTAACTGGGTATTATCGTCGTTATATCCGGAGTCGAGTGATGTCATGAACTGCAGAAATCTAAATTCCCTGTTAAAACTGAAGGCACAGTGGTCATGGAATGAAGACTGTCAATCTGAGTGGTTAGTAATAAGAAGTCGTTAGCCATAAGTCAGGCTAAATGATGCCACATGGATTAGAAATTATGAGTTACCCGCCGTTAGTGTGTAAGTGTTTGATAGTTTATAAGATATTTACTAATTTCAGTAATATTCTGTAAATAGTGTGGTCTGTTTTGGCAAATAGGTTACTAGTCAGCAAATGGAAACATTCTCTATGATGATGTTATCAGCATAGTAATCTGAGAATGGTTAGAGTATAAGAGTAATGTGAGTAAAACTTGGGGATAGCCCTATGATTTATGCTAGTTTTATGTGGAGGAGGCAGACCAGAGGATATGTTTTAAGGAGGGCTACTAATCTATATGTTATATTGTGTAATAGCTATAGTATTAATGAGCATCTTCAGGTTAAAACTAAGCATCACACATGTATTATTAGCTAATGAAGAATAGAGTTTCACTGAGTGGGGAGAACTCAGGTGAGGCAGGAAATAGTGAAGGTAGCTAGGAATTGATATGGTAAAAGTCGCAGAATAGTTTCTCTGGAAAGATACAATTGGCATCACGGGTACGAGAGTTGAAACTGCAACTGACCTGTTCCTTTGACATGGATATATGATATGGAATAACTAGTATGTAAGATGTCTTTAGAACATGATGGGAATAGGACAAGTAGCAAGAAATGCTAAAGTAGGTAATTGGCTTCAATATCTCATACCTCAGTCCAATAATTGAAGTGTAATATGTATCATATGTTACCTGGATTATTTAATTAAGTCCCGTTCTGTACATATAGAAGTAAAAGAAAATATGTAAGAGAGGTTGCTCAGCAACAAGTAAAGGTGAGGAGGAGGCTCTGTGCTGTGTCAAAATGCACAGGTTACGTTCGCCCTTACTAGTGCTGAGCATCCTACCCAATAATTAACTTAATAACACCTGGTGGTTACTGTAAATATATGTGTACGATGTGTTAAGAAAAAAAAGAAAAAAAAAATGTTGTAGGTGATCCGTGAGCATCAACAAAATAAGAAAAGAAAAACTGCAGGTGGTGAGCGTGTGCGACGTCAGTGATGCACCAACCCGCCATCCCTGGGTCCATAGATGATACCTGAGCGACGTGCCGCAGCCGGCCACTCTCTTATATGACCGACAGCATCAATGAATAATCAATTAATTGTCAAAAGTTGGTGTGGCGCTGCGTGTTTGTTCATAAAAAGTGTTCCTATTGTATGACATAAAGAGTTAGTTAGTTCCCAAGTAGACCTCTCATGGACTAAGTGGATATATCAGTGTGTGTCTAGGTCTGATAGTAAAGCGACCCGTTGTGTGGTGTATTGAGGCACCGCAGCTGGCAGTTAAGGTGTGGGAGAGGGAAAGAAGCTTTGGTTGGTAGAACCAGTGTTTCAATTTGTTGCAGCTCATGGAGGCTGTGAGGCCCCTGTCCATATACGTGGCTGCGACGGTTGTTTCCTCCCATTGCTGAGCAACGGAATGTACAGAGATTCAGTGTGATTTTATGAATAGTCGCTGGTTATACACTGGTTTTGGTGAATTTAGGTGCACGGGCTATAAATCGATCGTCATCTTGTGGACAGTTTCGGTCATAAGAAATAGTTTGCTGTGGTAAATCCAGCGTGAGCCTGGTTAGAGAGAGAAGTAGATTTGTAGGTGCTGAGTTTTTGAGAATCGGTGAAACTGATGTCCGGTCCTTGGTGTATGATTAGTGGGCACAACTCGCCCAGAGGTAATTGGGTTGTTAGCTGTCTAGTTGGGAGTGATTGGTATGTGTGTCGAGAAGGTGAAACCTCGAACACATTTTTTGTTGTTGTTTTAGTACCATAATCCTACAGCGGACCTAGCATGGGCTTGTACAGACTCAAACTGTTTTTCCGTAGTATAATAGATCGCACCAGTAGTGGAGCTGATAAGTGGTGAAAATAAAGGAACCATTTTACAAGCACCACCTAGCTAAACAAAAACTTGATTAGCCAAACTGACGAGTGGCCGAATTCATGTTAGGGAACTTAGCGGGTCGCGTGGATTTAAAGTGGCGGTGGCACCCAAGGTGTGTGTGTGTGTGGGTTTTTTTTTTTTTTTTTTTTTTTTTTTTTTTTTTTTTTGCGGGGGGGGGGGGGGGATTAGTGAAATTCTGTTTTTGTGGGGTGTGGTAGTCTTTGATGGCCCTCGCACACTTACATGAATAAAACTTTATTGAAATACCGAGAGACAATAAATTCAAGTTTTCTTGGGTTAACAGAAACCTTACATGTATTCAATTAGTAGCTGGTGTGTGCGTCAGGTATGTTAAACAGTTAAAACGATTTCATTGATGGAAAGAGTGTCCTAAGTAACCTTAGTTTGAATGGAAGTTGTCAAAATTTACTACGGAAAAGTCAACAATAACACCAATAGCAGAGAATAGTACATCTGTGGAGTACGTGACGTCATGTTATTTACATAGCAACGGGCTAAGCAGAAAGAGATTTAGTGGCAGCATAAACTATTTTACTTTTTGTTAATATTGGGAGAAGAGTTTTAATACAAACTGGTCATAACATGAACATGACGATATATGGAATAGAAATTTTATAAATAATTAATAGGTTGTGAGACTTTTCCAGAGATAATATACTGTGTTGTGAGAATTTCGTTGTGTGGGGAGGACAATTGCAACCTAGATGTGACATTTATCTCGACATAATAAAAACAGGTACTGCATTTAAAAAGGTTTGATGCTTTGATTGGACCCATAGTACGATAACTGGAGTTGTTACCGAAATTGGCCTATCTTACTTGTAAGTACTGCTTGATGTTGGCGGTCATTGTCATTAGAATGTTTGGATGTGTCTATTCGTAGTGTAATCGTGTCATTGTTCGATCACAACGTTGTGTATAGTAAGAGTGCTGTCTATCATTATTCGATATTGAAGCCAGCTGTATAGTCAGTGGTTGAGGTTGCTGCAATAGTAATTATACTAAGGTTGATCTGTCTTCAATTTGTTCCTTGAGAGTGTGATTACGGTACAAGCTAGACTTCGAGTAGTTGCCAACTTGCCAGGCGCTTTGCTATGACTGGAATCTTCTGAAATCTGATAGCGTTCCACAGTCCTAACATCGACTGTAAAATTAAAACTGTACCAAATTAAAACTGTAGTGGTTGGGTTGTTTGCCCAAGTATTTTGTGCGGCAGGAAGCCATACATCTACGGCATAGCGATGTTGGTACCATATGATCTGTTGTCGTGTATTCGAACTTGGGTACCGCCAGTCAGCGCATTACAAGCAGTTAAACAGTTCCAAAAGGGTATTGAGGGATATCTGATAACTATATTCTCTGACTACCAGCCAGCAGTAGAAACAAAAGAAGGATCAACAGATAACAGCATTCTCAATGGACAGCAACACCGGGTTAATTGTGGAGCAAGTACAGATTCCTAGTCCCATTAAAGTTCCACAGAGCTAAATAGTGATCCCCTACATAGCTTGTCATATCTTACCATCTGCCCTAACACCAAATTAATCACAGAAATTTTGTGTAGTCCAACATTAAAGCCAACTGCGGAAAGTTGACTTGTACTTGCATCACCTGCCATCACAGCAAGGTCAGATTCCACGACTTCCTGCAACGTGGGAAATAAGAAAGCCCTAAAGGAAGATTACAGCATTTCACCTTGATCCAGTGGAACCACAACCAAAACCAAGCAGTTTTTACTATATACTATAAACCACAGATAATGCGATATGCTAGGTTGAAGCAGTTTCACTTGTGGACATGACAGCCAAAACAACTGATATTGCCTTCCTATAGATGTTGATCGTGCTTTTTGGCTGTCCCACACTGATAACCACCAACCAGCACTGAAAGTCTGAGCTCCACCTGCTTACAGAGTTATGCAAATTGTACAGCATCCAACAGCTTTGAACTAAGGCATACCATCTTCAATGCAGCAGCCTTACTGATCATTGGCACCACAGTCTTAGGCTGTTCTCATCTGCCATTCCCTGGAGTGGACAGAAGTCCTGCCATGAGTATTGTTGGGAGTACGTAGTGTATGTACTGCCTACAATGATTTGCAGTCTTCATTGGTGGAAATATTGTACATGAAATGTCTGGTTCTACTCACTGACTTTCTGACTCAAGCTGTGCTTCTGGCCAACAGTAAGCTACCAGCATTAGCAACAAGGATGAAAGAACATATCGCCCACTTCCACATACCCCTCCTCAGGCACACACCGTGCAGTGAGTATTTGTCAACAAGGCATGTCATGGGCATGTCATGCTGTATGACAACACTATCCAGGCAGCACTACAACTCCTGTACTGTGAAACTCACAAAGTGCTACAGTGTGATACCCACAAATCCACAATATTTCCAAATAGCATGCCCTCAGTAGTTCCCATTCAAAAGCAGAAGGCAGCATGGGTGCTTCAGCATCAAAACAGAGATAAAGGACTTGCTCTTCCATAAAAGAACATCACCTCTACCATCAAAATACTATCTGATGGTCTTTAACTCACTTCCTCTTCCCCTGTGGGAGGGAACAATGCACCACCATCATCGCAGAGAGATGCTGCTGACTGCACCCCTCACTCTCATTACATCGGGAACCCACAGACACCAAATCCCAACATACCTGGCTGAGTACCACTGCTTCAACCTTAACCTTACCTACCAATGGTGCTCCACACTTGAGGGAGGGGGAAACTACCTGCAAAGGTCAATTTTGCGTCTGAAATCAGAGATTAATGTGCATTTCAATATATTTTTTTAAAGCTGTTGTTCAGTCTGTTCATGCTTAATAAATTCATGTGTACTTTCTATCGTCTGGTATTTATACCAAAAAAGTGGTTTAATTTTGTTATTTCCAAGATGCCTTCAGGCTTCTGTCTCTGTAGACAGTCTTATATGTTTTAATATTGTGCTTTCGAAATGTGGTGCTACAGAAGAATGCTGAAGATTAGATGGGTAAATCACATAACTAATGAGGAGGTATTGAATAGAATTGGGGAGAAGAGGAGTTTGTGGCACAACTTGACAAGAAGAAGGGATCGGTTGGTAGGACATGTTCTGAGGCATCAAGGGATCACAAATTTAGCATTGGAGGGCAGCGTGGAGAGTAAAACTCGTAGAGGGAGACCAAGAGATGAATACACTAAGCAGATTCAGAAGGATGTAGGGTGCAGTAAGTACTGGGAAATGAAGAAGCTTGCACAGGATAGAGTAGCATGGAGAGCTGCATCAAACCAGGCTCAGGACTGAAGACCACAACAACAACCCTATGAACAGCTACCAAGAACCAGTAGTGCTGTGAATTTTAAAGTTTTGCTTTGCAAATAACACTGGTCCTGTTGCCTGACATAAATCATTTTGTTTTTGTAGTCAACCAGATGCATTAAAGACATTAGTGAAAGTTTCTCTTTCCTGTCTTTTCTGAATGATGAAGTGCCCAAAAATGTCACTATATCTTCCTCTCTAACGAATATCATCCCTTCTTGATGATATGCCTATTTTGTTGGATCTGTGTAGCTTTTCTGTACACATCACAACTATTTTCACTTGATTCAACACTGTTTGGAATACAATCACTACTACAGTGAAACCTCTATATAACGTTTTTCAAGGGACCACAAATTCTGAACACTGTATAGAGGAAAACACTATAAAGAGGAAGGCTTCCAATTAATAATTATAGGGCATTACTGAAGATCAGGATACCACTAATCAGCTTCGACAAATGGTGCCATAGACGACATTTTAAATTTTCACAACACTATAATATGATATTCATTGCAAATGATCAATGTATCAAATGATTAGTGTTTTGTAATTAAAACATAGGGCCTGGTAGGTGAATGGGTGAAATTAAATTGATCAGTTTGTACTGTAAAAAGTTATAACAGATTCTTAAGATATGACATCATTGTCCAAAGCTGACAGGTGGTATCCCATTCTTCAGTTGACCCAATTATAGAATATGAGCCAAATTTTGTTTATGATATACTGAACATATTACATAAAAACACAGTAAATGATACAGATTAAAAAAAGTTAAGTTACAAAAAAATAACTTTAATAATTAAATTATGAAATGGAACTTAAATTTGCACAAAACTCTAGGAACCTATGCAATCTGAAACCCCATACCTATGATTTTTTAAAATATTCAAGCAAGCATGTTTGTTTTCTATTTCTCCTAGACTCTACGGCAATCATTTCTTGCTCCAAATGAGCAAGTTGGAACTACTCTTCTGTCCTCATGTCTATGGGCCATTATATATCTCCTGAATGTTTCAAAGGCTTCAGCTGCCTTAGTATATGAGGGAACAGGGTCATCTTCCTTGTCACTGTCACTTTCATTACCACTGTTATTCTTCAAGCTTCTCTCTGCAGTCAGCTCCTCAATACTTTGTACTCCTGTGGTTGCCACGTTGTCATCCACAGACATAAAGTCCTCAAAAGTGACAGAATCACTGCCTATTAATTCCTGAAACTCTTGCAAATCGCCTGCAACATCTTCCACAGGAGCTAGCTGCCATCTCATTCTGACAGAATCCCGCTTTTGTGAAACAGTTTTTAATAGTTTCAACACTGACTTCCCTCCATGAGTGCATAATTAAATTCATTGCCTGTAAAACATTCAGCTTCACTTGTGAGCTCTGCTGGCTTCCCGGTTTTCTTTGGTCAAAGCCTTTTTTACAAGGGCTGCCCTATATTTAACCTTAAGGGCTTGTGTTATTCCCAAGTCCAAAGGTTGCATATGGCTGGTGCAGTTGGGTGGCAGGAATATTACTTTCACATTTCTCAGAAAGGATACGTCTGGTGGATGTGCCGCACATCTATCCACAAACAGCAGCACTTTTCTTGCAGCACTCCCCATTTTGGCATCAAATTCTCTGAAACCAAGTTAATAAAAGTTCCTCCATTTCATTGTAAGTCAATGGTTTCAAATGCATGTGTTTCGAATTTCCACAATTCTCAAACTCTTCCATTATCGATGATCTGTTTTTCATAATAGTGTTGAGTGGGCCAGTTCAAACTGCTTCGCTAGCTCCACACTACCCACACCAGGAGATGCCCCCACTTTTTTAATAACAGTAACCTTCTCTTCCAGAGAAATGTTCTTCCACTTTTCACTCGTGTCCACTGATGAAAGCTTAAAAAAAAAAAAAAAATTATATCGAAGACACACTCTCACTAGACACATGCACTGTTTGCTGCTCAGCTCACACACCACCCTATGAATACAAAGCATCAACTGAAATGACGCCAAAAAGATGGCAAGCAGAATGTGTGTCACATGTCACATGACCGGGTTCTGCCGCTGACATGTGAAACATGCTCAGCGTGGGCTTCCTGAGCCAGTGCAAACTGTGAATCCACAAAACGGAAAATGATGTGTCTACATCCAGTCACTTAAACATTACAAAGGGGTAAATAATTGACCAGGGTTCCAAAAATATGAGTGTTACATGGAGGAAATTGTAATATAGAGGAAACACAGTAAAGAGGAAAATTTAACATTGTTTATATGGGCTTTTAGTCGGGACTGAAAAAAACGGATGTAACATAGAGGAAAACATTATATGGAGGAACGTTATAAAGAGGTTTCACTGTACTAGTATCTACATGTCTTCTAGTTTCATTACCTCCAGACTCTTGCTCTGGAAGTTTTAAATATTCAAATATTCCTTGTCTGACAGCTGATGAGACAATTTCAATTTATATATTGTTACTTCCACCCAATGAAGCATTTGAGGTACAGTGACACACAATAAACAATAAGCATTTGAGGTACAGTGATACACAATAAACAACTCACAATCATCAGTATACATCACGGAATCACATGAAAGCCATGAGCTATGAACCGAACAATCACATTATTATCAGGTGACATGATGCTTAAAGAAATCTTAAGCTGTGAAAATGACTGCTGTTGCTGTTCCACATACAAGTAAGAAATCAAATCAGTGAGTATAACTACTGGTCTGTAATTTCTAAAATGCAATCTCCATTGAAAAGAAAAAAGTCACAAAATTTGGAAGTTTTGTAGAAAAAAATACTGTCACTATAGACAGATAAAATTTCAAAACAGGAAATTTAGCTGCTTCTGCAGTTTTAGTTTTAAGACCCTTCCTCATCATGGGATTTATGGACAACAATATGTTAATTAATGTTGGCATCACAAAGAATGGCAGAGGTATGTTAGCATCCTGAGTGACTAAAGTACCTCTTTCATAGCAAGTAGCAGAACTTAGATTCTACTATTTATTCTTTACTGTTGGACAGGTAGTACATGCAGCCTCAATTTGCCATGTCTCTTTGATTCCAAGCTTCATCACACAGTCATCAGGAAATTATGTTTAATTGCCTGCCATTAAAAATGTATTGGTGCTGCTCAGGCACAGAGCTAAGACAGCTAAACAGACTATCTTATTTTTAGCAATCTTGAAATCAGTGCATGTGCCTGGCTCTGAAACATACGAGGGGCATACCGAAAATAATGAGCAACAATTAAAAAAAAAAAAAAATTATCATTGCTTTTTAGACAAACCACATACATCATCTTAATCTACATACTTCCGCCACTTTTCAACATAGTCTCCATTTCTTTGCACACATTTTCCCCAACACCCTGCAAGATTTTGAAGACACTGATGCACTGCTTGTCAAACATCCTCCACCATCTTGCATCTGTTCCTCAACAGAACCAAAAAGATGGTAGTTTGAGTGTGTCAAGTAGGTACTCTAGGGTGAATGTGGAAGAGTTTCCAATCCACATTTCCTGATTTTCTCCACAGTGGCACAAGCAGTGTGAGAGTGTGCATTATCTTGTTGCAGGATGATGATCTTTTCAGGGTGTTTATCGATGGAGCTTCAAAAGTGTAGGATATAATGGGCAGCATTTATGGTTTGTCCATATTCAAGAAAATCAATCAGAATCTTTTCTTGCTGCATTCTGCAGAGGCAGTTTAAGGCCAACCACTATGAGGATCATCTTGGATACTTGCGTTTTTACATTTTAAATGTTTCACTCGTCTCTTAACACTGCTGACATCCATACAGACATTGCCATAGATATGTTTAAGACTGAAGTGAATTTCAGTGTCACATTTTCTCTCTTTAAAAAGAAATTCACTAACAGCATACTGTCGAAATGAAACACTGATGTCAGCCATTTTGGAAGAACTGTGGTCAGATGATAAATGCTAATTGTATCACAATATGGCAAAGTGTGATGTAAAGTCTTCAGATTAAGATCCAGCAATTGTTTTTGCTATGTTGCTGGAACTGGAATTTCAACAATTGGTTGCTCACAACTTTCAGTATGGCCCTTGAACTATGATGTGCTCAATGCTACATTTAAATGAACAGAATGTAAGACTGGCTGAAAGACCTGTACACTCTGTTTAGAAACTGTTTCCACAGTCTATGAATAATAGACTTATGGACATTTAACCATCTTACTACCTCTGTCTCAGTTTGATCTGACTTACCTTAAACCTCTATCAGTTTGTCTGTTATCTACCCTAGCTGTCTTGTCTCATTCTTACAGCAACAATTATTGCCCTATAAAAGTACGCAGTCATCTGCTATGATGAATTTGGATTTCCAGTGCCACTGGTTTGTAAGGTGAATGTGTATACAACCACACTCAACTTTCATGGCACTCATGTTGTGTTTTCTTATCACTTGTGATTTTTATCTGGTTAAATTGACCAGTGTAAATGGGAAACAAAGCTACAATCTTTCAAAGCTATGGGGAAAAATCTAGCACTGTAAAGGTGAAAACAGATATAGAGGTGAAAAAAATTTAACTAAAACTCTAGCTTCTGAAACTAAACTTTTCTTCTAGCAAATAGATGAGAGGGAGGACAACAAGACTCTTCAATAAATATGCAAGAAATTCACCACAAGCCCAAGTCAAGGTGTATTTAGTAGGACATGAGGCAGAAGCAGTATGTAATTGCAGTCCTAATACTGATTCTCTTGACACCTTTATCCCTTTGAGCCCCAGTGGTTTCTGCCTCAAACCACCATTTTATTCAACTGTTTTCCAAATACCAGTGCCATTAGCAGGAAACCACCTATGCTACTACAAGACAGAGACATCTAGTGGTACACTGAGGTACTTCTATAAATGTAGCAGTCACTTAAAGCATTCAAAGAAACAGTGGTCATACTGCAGAGGCTAATCACATTGAAAGTAACTATATCTAAAGTTGTTGTAACATAAATTTGAGTTTGTACTACTGGTTTGTATGAATGGATTCAGAATGAAACCACTGGGACAGTATGTACTTTTGATATGATTTTATTTTAATTTTAGGCCTATTTTTGCTTGGTATTTACAGATATAATTTGTTTTAGGTATTATGAGTTCATGGATGTTTTTGAGGTGTGGGATTGTGTCTAGGAAAAATGAGAAATTGCTTTTAAATATATCAAATGAAATGATAGATGGCTGAAGCCTATTTGCCTAGTGGGCCCAAAGTGAAACCACCTCCTTAAAGCACTGGACTGTTTACTTTTTGCCTCTTTCTTCTTGTGTTCTTTGCTTACTATAATAACAAAGGTCAGTTTTAAAATTATATCCCAAAGTGAAACCAACTTCTTAAAGCAACTGATTTTTTTTTACTTTTTGGCAATGTCTTCTTGTATTTGTTGCTTATTATGATAGTGAAGGTTGAGTTTAGTAAACCATTTTAAAATTATTTTATTTTTCATACTATTGTAATGCAAAAAATTAAAATCCTTAAATATTATCCCTAATGCCGAAACTGGTGGAGTTCACTGTGAGTGGTCATTTGATACTCTTCCTTCAACAAACAGTGCTCATGTCTAACAAGACCCATTGAGGAAAAGCAATGTAGTACCCATGTTTAACACCAATTAAAGATGAATTCCTATCTGGAATACAGTTTTGTACTGAGAAAGAAGATGTGAATTCTTTCTTTGTTCAGCAACAACCTTTCTTTTTGACAGTTGAATTTAGATATAATGACTTGTTCATAGTTTGCAGTGCATGATCTTAATCAGTTGTATCACAGTGTTCACAGTTGTCCTGTAGAACTGTCCCCTCTTCTTCTGTCTTGACCTCTTCTGAAACAAGGCAAAAGCAGCTCTTAGTTTTATGAAACAAACGAAAAGTTTCTTGTTGCAGATATAGCAGAACATACATGGTTATTCATAAATCCTTAATGCATGAAAAATACGTTGCAAAATGTTTAGTCTTTTGGCACTGTAAATTAAAAGTGTGAGGAGAGCATCATTTCAACTGATAAAAGAAATTAATCAAACCTTCTCCTTTGTTTTGTACTTTGTACTTTTGTTTGAGTACTTGAAGATGTGATAGGTATAAACTCAAAAATTTCACCTTATGCAGACTCATGGAGAGTGTGGTTGCAGAATGTTACCCTAAGATCATTCCACACTTTCAAATAATGATCTCTTACAAAAGACAGTAGTGCATATATTAAGTTATTTCTCAATCAAAATTATGTAGGAAAAGTATAGATCACTTTTGGTGTATACTGAATCATAATTTATCAGCACTCTGTCACAAATTAAACTGCAAACTTTCCTGTGAGAAATGTAATGATCAAATAGGGAATATTTATTTATGCACTGTGCAGTGGCAAATTTCTGAACTTTTTCTCACAGCATTGGATCTTTCCATTGGACTCTAGGCTCATCCCCAAAACTTAAGAAAAAACTTTAAAAAAATCTCAGTTCACTAGTATGCAGTTCCTCAACCACTCTGTCATCATTGGAGGAGGCTTTACCCTCCCCAAAGGCAATTAATATAATTAGAGTTTTGTCTATGCACTGTGTAGTGGCAAATTCTGAACTTTTTCCCCACAGCATTGGATCTTTCCATTGGACTCTAGGCTCATCCCCAAAGCTTAAGAAAAAACTTCAAAGAAAATCTCAGTTCACTAGTATGCAGGTCCTCAACCACTCTGTCATCATTGGAGGAGACTTTAACCTTCCCACAGGTAATTGATATAATTAGAGTTCTGAAAATGGTGGGCATGATCCAGAACACTACTAAATGGCATCTCTGAAAACTTCGTAGAACAGATAGTATAGAAACCCTCTCAAAATGGAAATGTATTGTATCTAATGGCAACAAATAGACCTGAACTTTTTCAGGATGTCGCGTTGAAACTGGTACCAGTGATCAAAGGGCAGTTCTAGCAACAATGATTACCAACATGCAAAGCGCAACAGAAAAAGTAGAAATAAAAAAGATTTTTACAGTAAACTAGACAAAGTGGCAGCAATGTTATGTCTCAAGAAGGAACTTGAAACATTTAATTCTGAGCAGGAGCATGTAGAACTACTGTGGTTCAAGTTTAGAAGACCATTCATTGGAAAAATAATACCATTGACACTCATGGTATGCAGGCACTGTGTAGAAACTTCTAAAGAATCAGAGATTAGTGTACAATAGGTGTGAAACAAAGCATATGGCTGTAGTCATTGTTGTTGTTGTGATCTTCAGTCCTGAGACTGGTTTGATGCAGCTGTCCACACTACTCTATCCTGGGCAAGCTGCTTCAATCTCCCAGTACGTACTGCAGCCTACATCCTTCTGAATCTGCTTAGTGTATTCATCTCTTGGTCTCCCTCTATGATTTTTACCCTCCATGCTGCCCTCCCATACTAAATTGGTGATCCCTTCATGCCACAGAACATGTCCTACCAACCGATCCCTTCTTCTAGTCAAGTTGTGCCACAAACTCCTCTTCTCCTCAATTCTATTCAATACCTCCTCATTAGTTATGTGATCTACCCATCTAATCTTCAGCATTCTTCTGTAGCACCACATTTCAAAAGCTTCTATTCTCTTCTTGTCCAAACTATTTATCGTCCATGTTTCACTTCCATACATGGCTTATGGCTATAGACAGAGAAATGATAAATAAAAGATGTTTCTCAAGAGGGCAATGTTTGAAGACTGTGAACACTTCTGTAGAAGAATGTTATTGAAAGATCTTTCAAAAATCCAAAAAGATCTAGTCATATGTAAAGGCTGTTAGTGTCACCAAAGTTAGTGTGGAGATACTCATGGATGACACAGCAACTAAAACTGAGGAGGCAGAGAAACAAACTAAGAAATTCTGAATGCTGTTTTCAAATGTTCGTTTACAAAGGAAAACCCAGGTGTAATGCCCCAGTCTGATTCTCTTACCACTGCAAAATTGAGTGATAGGTAGTATTAAGAAATAACTGAAATCTATAAAACTGAACAAAGTTCCAGAGTCCAATGGAATTCCAGTCTGATTCCATACAGAATTTGTGGCAGAGTTAGACCCTGTTGTTTTAACTATAACACACTGTCAGTCCTTCAGTAACTAGAAGAGTGTATAGGTCACATTTGTCTACAGAAGGGTAGCAGCAGTGATGCACAAAACTACTGTCCATTGTCCTTGACATCCATTTGTTGTAGAATCTTAGAACGTAGAATCTTAGAACTTGAGCTCAGACATAACAATGTATCTCAAAGAGAATGACCTTCTGTGTGTCAACCAGAATGTGTTTTGAAAACATTAGTCCTGCAAAACCCAACTTGAGTTTTTCTCACTTGCATATGACTTGCTGAAAGCCATGGATCAGGGGCAGTCAGATAGGCACAGTATTCCTTGACTTCTGAAAAAGATCTCAACCAGTACCACTTCTGGTTTATTGTTCAAAGAATTGTGCAGTATTCCAGTATTAAAATATTTAACTGTTTGCCAAATTAAATCAGTGGCCTACATATTAACAGAGCATTACTTAGAGATAAAAGAAAGATGTATTTAGTTGATAACACTTTTTATTCAGTAGATAAAATTTTAGTAGGGACATATAGACTTTATGCGTACATTTTTACTGTTTTTTTATTCTGTATTGTGCAACATGTGTCAAAGCTTGTATGATTCTTTTAACTTTGCTTCTCTTTTGATTGTTTTATGTTGTTATGTTCTCTCAAACTGTTTTTGTAAATTAACTGTACTGTGTTCTATATAACCTAAGCACTCCGTCTTCAGGCCACGAGTGTCCTACAGGGACCATCCGACTGCCGTGTCATCCTCAGTGGAGGATGCAGATAGGAGGGGCGTGGGGTCAGCACACTGCTCTCCCAGTCGTTATGATGGTATTCTTGACATGCGAGTAACTCCTCAATCAGCGTCACGAGGCTGAGTGCACCCCGAAAAATGGCAACAGTGCATGGCGGCCTGGATGGTCACCCATCCAAGTGCCGACCATGCCCGACAGCGCTTAACTTAGGTGATCTCACGGGAACCGGTGTATCCAGTGCGGCAAGGCCGTTAAGGCCGTTGCCCTATGTTCTATGTAACCTACAGTTATGTATTCTTTAACTCGTTTCACATTCTAGTATCTCACTTGCATAAAAATATGTACATAATATGCATATAAATAAATAGGAAATATGGGTTGTGATTGGATTGAGGTTTTCTTGGCAGGGAGGGCACAGCATTTTATCTGGGATGGAGAGTCTCGTGTGTCCCGAGGTCCTAGCTGTTAATGATGTATATTAACGGCCACAACGATATTACTAGTAATCTCAGATTTTTGCAGATGACACAGTTGTCTGTAATGAAGCACTGTCTGAAGAAAGTTTCACAGATAGTCAGTCAAATCTGGATAAGGTTTCAAAGTGATGCAAAGACTGGCAACTTCATTTAAATGTTCAGAAATTGCACACCACAGTATCCTATGAGTACAATGTCAGCAAGTCACAATTACAATCAATCAACTGAACCAAATCCGTTAGTATAACAATTTGTAGAAGGAAGGAAGACTGGGTTTAATGTCTCGTTGACATTGAGGTCATTAGAGACAGAATACAAGCTTGGATTGTGTCAAGATGTGGAAGGAAATTGGCCACGTCCTTTCAAAGGAATCATCCCGGCATTTGCCTGGAGCAGTTTTGTAAAATCACAGAAAACCTAAATGTGGATGGCTGGACATGGGTTTGAACTGTCGTCCTCCCAAGTACAAGCCCAGAGTGTAACCACTGTGCCACCGCACTAAGTCAGTTTGTAAGGATATGAAATGAAATGATCACATAGACTCCTTTGTAGGTAATGCAACTGGCAGAGTTTGGTTCATTGATAAGGGATTAATTAATTGGTTAACGCCATGTTCCGTGAATCATTCGTACAATTAATCATAAAGATGTACAAGTCATTTTATGTTCACACTCATATGTAAATACAGCTACTTGCTGACCATTTCTTTTAACCTGTTTGGGCCACACATAGACCACAGTGCTCATGTTTTCACAGTGCTTTTGTCATTGGATGTGATTAATGACAAGGAGCTACCCACAGTTGCAATAAGGTTGTGGCACCAGTGGAATCTATGAAGGTGTTTTTGGTGCCAGTCGTGGTTGAATTTCAACCTGGCAACGATTCTCATGGACTCTCTCTCATTACTTATATCTGCAGAGTTGCATTTCACAACCCACTCTTCAGCATACCATTAGGCCTTCAAAGTCCAGGTAGATTTATGTGTACTAGGTGCCTTTGTGCAAAATTAAGGTCTCCCACACCTTGTTCCATTCATTTCTGGCCATGTCTCTAACTACTGCAATGAAATTATACATTGGGATGCATCACTCTTAAACGGATCATTGTTGCATTTTTTACAAACTGGTCAGCTATCTCATTACCCAGAATCCCAGCATGGCCCTTGATCCACACAAGTGTTACCTCCATAATGGTGTTGTGTTACAGCAGCAGCTATTTAGTATGGTAAATAACAACTCCCTGTGTCCTTACCAATTGAGGACAGCATTTGCATCATTGCAAGCGAGTCTCTAAGTATTACAATATGGATAATTGCTATGGTCATGCCATAAGCTAATGCCTCTTCAATGGCTACGAGTTTGTCCCTGTAAATTGATGCTTCTTTTTGTAGGTGAAATAGTTAATTCTTTTTATTTTTAATGTCCACATAGGCACAGCCAATGGGATATTTGTATTTAGATGGAACATGCCCATTATTCAAAAAGGCTTTCTAAATTACTGTTATTGATTAGTGGGTTTCCAGAGTAGTCTATATTAATGCATCAGTATACTGCCAGGCTGATATGTTTGTTCTCTTACTCATAGTAGGGTAGCAATCACATTCTTTGAATGATATTCTGGTACTTGCCAAGTGTTGAAAATGCCTTCACAAGTGGTGGTGTTGACTTATGGATCCATTAATGACTGCTGTAGCATCACACTGTAAGGTCACAATTTTTTTTGTCACCACATGCCTCAAGCATTGTAGGTGTTTCAGAATAAATTTTCTGCTGAGATGTTGTTTATGTTCTGATAAGAGTGCTTCCATTATTTGAACTAATAGTTCATTCGTCAGGTTAGATCCAAGGAGCGCTACACACAATCGTAATGCTTTGTATTGATATCTGTCGACTGTCTGCATCTCCTGGCTGGAGGATGTACCTTACAGCACGCAGGTGTAATCTAGGTGAGGGGGCATCATTGCACAAAACGTATGTAGAGCTATTACAGGATCCATACGGCAAGTTGTTTGCATCTTGGCACGAAGTATATTCAGAGCATTTGACATGGGCTATATGGTGCGACCATCAAAGTTTGATGTCTATAGGAAGGCCCAGGTATCTGACACATCCTTTAAAAGGAAACTTTGTCATATTGCTTCAATTGTTTTGAATCTGTATCATGAGTATATACCGACCGCCAACTTACTAGGTAAAATGGTACCTCTGTTCTGTAACCAGTTTCCAAAGTGATGTATTGTTCCACTCAAGTTATTTTTAATGGCCTCCAAGGAAGCATCAAAAGCATAAATTCACAGACTGTCAGCATATTGAAGTACACGAATTCTACCTGACAAAGTATTTTGGAGATCACTGGTGTAAATGTTAAACAACAAAGAAGAGAGAACTGATCCTTGTGCCAGCCCCATCCTGGTCAGCCTCGGTCTGATAGTGCCCTGATCCGAAAATGTTATTAACCTCCTTACTTGAAACAGAGACAGAACACTTCATGCAAAACTTTGCAGAATCTGCAAGTCTCTCAGTTTTTGAGCAACAATAGGTACAGAGATTTTGCCATAAGGATGACTTAAATCTGTAGAAAATGCATTAAAATATTTATTCATGGATTAACACAACTGTATGTCTACTAGTAGATGCAATAACATGTATGTTGTGCCCTGTCCACATTGGAAATCAAGTTGAAAATTGGGTGCTAATTCGAAATGGTCTACATACCATTCCAAACCTGTTTCAACCAAATGTTCCAAAATGTTATGTGTGTGCAGGGTAACAACCATATCAATCTACATTAGTCAGCTGATGATGTGTCTTTCTCTTTCTTTAAAATAGGCACAGTGCATATTTTTTTTCATTTCTGCAATCTTAACGCACTCCTTCCAAAAAGTGTTTAAGATATGTAATAACATGTTTGTCCCTTGAAGACAAGAACTTGATCATGGGACAGCAGATATTATCCAGTTTGGGTGCTGTACTTTTGGATGATTTGACTTCTAGCTTGGTTAATGTGAAAGGTTGCATTAGCTGATGTCATTGTTTTTGAATTGGTCAGTTTCAGTCACATTTTCTACCACTGGAGGGTTTATCCCAAACAATATTTCCTCCACCCTAGGCAGTTTGTCAGTGTGAAGGGGTACACATACATATTTTTATGGATCCATCAAATTTGTTTCCAGATTGTCAAACTGGGGTTTATGATGGAGTGCCTAGCAGAATATTTAAGTACTTTGCTGCACATGTCAGTCCTGTATTTAGCCATATTCGTAATTGTTCCTTTAGGAATAGTCAGTTTCCTGAACAATTAAAGTACTCAGTACTAAAGCTGCTCTATAAAAAGGGGGAAAGGGTTAATGAGGATAATTTTAGACCTATTTCTATGCCATCATTGTTTGCAAAAGTTATTTAAAAGGCTGTGTATGCAAGGATAATTGATCATTTTATATCACACGATTTGCTGCCAAATGTGCAGTTTGGCTTTAGAAGTCATTTAACAACTGAAAGTGCTATATTCTCTTTTCTCTGTGAGGTACTGGATGGATTAAACAAAAGGTTTTGAATGCTTGGCACATTTTTTGATTTAACTAAGGCATTTGATTGCATTGATCACAAAATATTGCTCCAGAAGTTGGACTATTACGGAATATGAGGAGTAGCTCACAATTGGTTCACCTCTTACTTTAGCAACAGACAGCAAAAGGTCACATTCTTCATAATGTCGAGAATGGCTGTGATGTGGGGTCTGAGTGGGGTACAGTCAAGTGGGGGGTGCCACAGGGATCAGTGTTGGGGCCACTCCTGTTCCTTATTTATATAAATGATATACCCTCTAGTGTTAAGGGTAACTAAAATATTTCTGTTTGCTGATGACACTAGTTTGGTAGTAAAGGATGTTGTGTATGCAACATTGGCTCGCTTTCAAACAGTGTAGTTCATGACATAAGTTCATGGCTTGTAGAAAATAAACTAACATTAGATCACAGTAAGACTAAGTTTTTACAGTTTCTAACACACAATTCAACAAAACTTGGCATTTTAATTTCACAGAATGGGCATATGATTAGTGAAACTGAATAGTTCAAATTTCTACGTGTTCAGATAGACACACACACACACACACACACACACACACACACACACACACCCCTTACTGTCATTTCTTTTGGATCGGACTTCCTTAACTCTTGTGCAGAAAAGTGTGCAGTATACTGCTGCATCCATTTTCAATACGCTACCGCTCGAATTCAAAAATCTTAGCAGTAATCCGTGTGCTCTCAAATCGAAACTGAAGAGTTTCCTCATGGGTCACTCCTTCTATTCATTCGAGGAGTTACTAGAAAAATTAAGCTGATTCTTGTTGCATTGTTGATTGCATTTACTTAAACTTATGGACTGACTTCTTAGGGTTCATAAACAATTATTTTTATTTGTTATTACTTTTATGTTGTAATTTCATGTACTGACACGTTCCATGACCTTGGAGATTTGCTCTTCAATTTGGTCCTCTGGAACTTGACATGTAAATAAATAAATAATGTTTTAACTCAGTGCAGTACTCTGCCCATTTGTATATTATCTTTTCATTAAGCTTTCTTTTCACCTTTCCCTGACATGCTTTAAACCAAATGATGTTTCCCTTCATACTATTTTTTTTTTTTGTTTATTTGTGCTTCTTTCCTTTCTGAAGTTGCAGCTTGGTATTCCTCGCTCCACTATCGGTATACCTTCCCCATCTTTTGCCTAACATGCGTGATCAGTGGTATCTATGTTGTCACTGCCATTTCAATAACCTGTACTAATCCTTTGTAGCCTTCCTCCACATATCTGTATTCAATGTATGACTTGAGTTCTTTCTGTGCCACCTAATGGTACTTTTCCCCAGTTGCCTTATACTATGATGTCAACTGTAATTCCTAACATTTCCATATTGTCGATATATTGGAAAGTGCCCTGAAACCCCAGAGTCCTGAGGAACCCCTCATACAACAGGCAGTGGCAACTGAGGGGATGCTAGGATCACATCTCCAGCCAACTGGGCTTTCCCTGGTCTTGATATTCTAGTGGCAGAATTGTCATTCAGAATTAGTAAGTTAGTCATGCAACACATCAAGCTCAAATGTGCCCATCTGATCCATTCTAACACCTTCCCGTGCTTTTCTATGGCCACTGCAGTCTCCCATGACAATTGCTGGGTAGCTGATCTTAGCTATCAAGTTATGGAAGGCATGTCTTGCTGCTACCAGTAGTTTGTGGGGCTTGGTATACTATCACAACAGACATTTCAGTGTTTTCCTGATACCAACGTTTCCCTATTACCAAACCCACCACCTCTTTCCTCATCCTCCTGGCCAATTATATCCTGAGCCACAACCATTCACATTCAAAGTCCAAATCTATAAACACATCCATGTTATTGTTTTGGGTGCTCGCTTGTCACCATCCTAAGCAAAATTGTTTGTTGGCCATCTGGAGGAATACTTCATATGCAGTCAATACATAAAACTCCCTGTCGGGTTCAGATTCATTGATGACATTTTCATGATTTTGGCTCTGGCAAGGGAAACCTACTGCCTTTCCTCCATACCCTCAACACAACTCCCAAATCCCCTTCCGTTCCTGCTTCTCAACTCAATGAGCCATCGTGCTAGTTGTTGACATCCACCTCTCAGATTGTTCCATAAATATACGGGGTGTTAAAAAAGAAATGAGCTGGAGGCATAATTACAGAAACCAGTACTGTATGTTAGAAGTATTGATCCTGGCTGTTGAGACACTTGTCCCACTGTGACATAAAGCGGTGAACAGCTGTCTCATAAAATTCCCATGGCTGTGATGTTAATCAGTTCCGCACGTACAGCTGGATGTTGTCATCCGAGGTGAATCGTTTGCCCCTCAGAGCCTTTTTAAAGGGACCAAAAATAGCATAATCACAGGGAGAGAGGTTCGGACTGTATAGAGGGTGGCCGAAAACCTCTCATTTGAATTTCTGCAGGAGTGCTGCGACTGTGTTGGCTGAATGACGCTTTGCATTGTCGTGGAGCAGAATGACCCCACAGGTGAGATTGCCTGGTCATTTTGATTTGATCGCTTGGCAAAGGGTGGTCAAGGTTTGTGAGTACTGCTGGGCATTCACTGTTGTCCGTGTGATTATGCCATTTTTTGTCCCCTTAAAAAGGCTCTGAGGGGCAAATGATTCACCTCAGATGACAATGTCAAGATGACATTGTGACCCCGGGAATTTATGAAACAACCATTCACCCCCTTGTGTCACAGTGAGACAAGTGTCTCAACAGCCAGAGTCAATACTTCTAACATACAGGTACTGGTTTCTGTAATTATGCCTACAGGTCATTTCTTTTTGAACACCCCTTATTCATATCAAGCACATCAACCACCAACAGTACCTCCACTCTGACAGCTGTCACCAGTTCCATCTCAAAAACTCTCTTCCTTACAGCCTCACCATCCATGGATACCGCACCAGCAGTCGAAATATATCAATAACCTTACCAGAGCCATTATTGACAGACAATGTACTATTCAGTTCATATATAAACAGATCTCCCTGACATCTCCTCCTCTGAGATAAGAAAACCTGTTGACCACCTGCCTACCAACAATCCTCTAATCACCCAGGATCATCTTGGCCTTGAAATGCTCAACCACATCCTTCACCAGGGCTTTGACTACTTCTTTTGGTGCCCTGAAATGAGGGATATACTACCCAAACCCCTACTCACATCACGAAAAGTAGTATTTCACCATCCACATAACCTACATAATATCCTTGTACAGTCCTATTTCAGTTTTGCACCCTGTAGGTCATTTCTTTGAGGACAACCCAGGTGCAAGGCCTATCCCACCCACAACATCCTACTACAGTCCAATCACAGGCATTTCCTGTCCAATTTAAGGTACAACCACATGTGAAACCACACATGTTGTATATCAGCAATGCTGCAATCACTGTGCAGCATTCTAAATGGACCGGAGTGGCAGACAACCAACTGTCTCCTTGCATGAATCTCCAATGCCAAACTGTTAAACCACAGCATTGACCATCCTGTTGCTCGACGTGCGGCTCACCATAACATAAATGACTTTAGCAGCTGCTTCATTATGCATGCCATTTGGACACTCCCAGCACAAGTTTCTCTGAATTACTCAGGTGTGAATTGTCTCTCCAGCATATCTTGCATTCATGCAATCCCCCAGACCAAAATTTCCCCTAGCCCGTTTCCCACTGCTTCACCCACTCCCTCCCTCTCTCTTTCTCTCTCCTCCATACCCCTTTCCCATCCATCTCCCTTCCTTGCTCCCTTGCCTGTTATTTTCTCCATCTCCACCTTCCTCTCTTCCTCCTCCCCTGCCTCATCCTCTCTCTATATGTCTTATATCCCTTCAAAACGTCTTTCATCTTACGCAACCACCGAGTCATCTGTTTTTCCAATTCTTGCCTCTCACCACATCCTCCCTTTCTCCTTCTCAAATCCATGAGCCCAGTCAACTGCTCCCAATAATCAATGCTACTGTGACAATGTGCATTTGGATGTCTGTGTGTGAATGTGTGTAATTTCTGCCAGAAAAAGAACCAGTGCTTGAAAGCTAGTGAATACCATCTTCTGTTTTGTGAGTCTGAGCCATACATCAATCTGCTGTAAGTGAGTGGTTGCCTTTCCCTTATTTTATGTTTTCTTAAGGATGAATTACCCCGGAACAGTATTTTATATGACGTTACTGGAAGAAACTTCACAAAGTATGATATCTTAATGATTTGTCTCCTCCCACGACTTACAATGATTCAGTATGTAAACATGACTGAATAAAGTAGTTTTAGGAGATCCCAAAGTTGTTTTCTCCAGTTTATATTATCATCAGTATGGATCCTTAAAAATTTTTAAGTTTCCATACTACTTGGAAGTTCCTCACCATGTGTCACTCTTAGCATACATGTGTCACACTTAGCATTGGTGTAGCTCCTCCAGATCTGCAAACTGAAGACACTGTGTCATTTGTAAATGAGTCCATTTGCTGAAAACCACTCAATAACACTTTTAAGAACATTATTTACCATTTATTCCGATGCTGTATATATGTTTTGGGTGATTACAATACTAGTGACATTCGCAAAGGAAACTAAATTTGACTGTGTACGTTATACAGACATTTTTTTACAAGAAATATAGTGACTTAAGATTAACCCTTGTGAAAATCCCTAAGTGATTTCTCCAAGAATCTCACCTGATTACAATGGTTGAATTATTAAGTACAATATTCTGTATTCTTGTTATTAGATATGTTACTCTCCATTGGTTGGTTATAGCATCAATTCTATAAAAACTCAAGTTTATCTATGAGAATATTGTTATTCACCCAATAAAACAGATTAGACAGGTCACAGGTTAGAAGATTTAAAAAGGGAAATGGATAGATTGAAGTTAGATATAGTGGAAATGAGTGAAGGTCAGTGGCAGGAGGAACAGTTCTTGTTGTCAGGTGTACACAGGGTTATAAATACAAAACTGAAAAGGGTAATGCAGGACTAGGTTTAATGATGAATTAAAAACATGGATAAGCTGTTGAAAACAGCACAGTGGATGCATTACTGTAGCCAAGATAGACAAAAAACACATGGCTACCACATTAGTACAATTTTGTATGCCAACTAGCTCTGCAGGTGATAAAGAGATTGAAGAAATGTATGATGAGATGAAAGAAATTATTCAGATAGTTAAGGGAGGCAGAAATTTAATTGTGGTGAGGGACTGGAATCTGAGAGTAGGAAAAGGAAGAGAAGAAAAAATAGTAGGTGAATATGGAGTGGGTACAAGGAATGAAAGAACAAGCCTCTAGGTAGAATTTTGCACAGAGCATAATTTGATCATAATTGACTCCTGGTTTAAGAATCACGAAAGAAGGTGGTATATGTGGAGCACACCTGGAGGTGCTAAAAGGTTTCAGATTGATAAAAAAATGTCATGTGACTAGGGCGTCGGGTAGACCATTTGCCGGGTGTAAGTCTTTTGATTTGATGCCACTTCGATGACTTGCGCGTCAAAGATTGATTACATGATGGGAAGACATAGATTTCAGAACCAGGTTTTAAATTGTAAGATATCTCCAGGGGCAGATGTGAACTCTGACCACGACTTATTAGAACTTATTAGTTGTGAACAGTAGATTAAAACTGAAGAAATGGCAAAAATGTAGGAAATTAGAGAGATGAATCCTCTACAAGTTGAAAGAACCAGTGGTTGTTAAGAATTTCAGAGGAGTATTAGGCAACAGTTGACTAGAACAGGAAAAGAAATACAAGTTGAATGGGCAGTTTTAAGAGATGAAATAGTGAAGACTGACAGAGGATCAAATAGGTAAAAAGACAAGGTGTGATAGAAATACTTTGATAACACAGGAGATAATGAATTTAATTGATGAAAGAAGAAAATATGAAAATGCAGTAAGTAATCAGGTGAAAGGGGATACATCTAAAAAGTGCAAAATGGCTAAGCAGGAAAGGTTAGAGAACTAATGTAAGGATACAGAAGCATATTTCTACATCTACATCATACTCTACAAGCCACCTAATAGTGTGTGGCAGAGGATATTATCTGTACCACTAACTAAGCCCTCCAAAAGGGAAAAAACACATACAGCATACTGGAAAATTCAAAAGGTTTTTGGAGAAAAGAGAAGGAACTGTATGAATATCAAGAGATCAGATGGAAAACCAGTACTGAACAATGAAGGGAAAGCTGAAGGGCGGAAGGACTGTATATATGGTCTACACAAGAGAGATTGGTCTCAAGGCAATATTATAGAAATGGAAGAGAATATAGATGAAGATGTGATGGGAGACATGATACTACAAAAAGTACTTGACAAAGCACTCAAAGACCTCAGCTGAAACGAGGCCCCAGGAGTAGATGACTTTTCATCAGATCTGCTAATCTACTCTTCCATCTGGTATCCAAGATGTGTAAGACAGGCAAAATACACTCAGACTTCAAGAAGAATGTACTAACTCTAATTCCAAAGAAAACAGTTTCTAACAAGTGTAAAAATTATTGAATTGTTGTTGTTGCGGTCTTTAGTCCAGAGTCTCATTTGATGCAGCTCTACATACTTCTTTATTCTGTGCAAGCCTCTTCATTTCTGAGTAACTACTGCAACCTACATCCTTCTGAATCTACTTAGTGTATTCATCTCTTGCCCTCCCTCTACAATTTTCCCCCTACACCCTTCCCTCCAATACTAAATTGGTGATCCCTTGATGCCGCAGAATGTGTCCTACCAACCGATCCATTCTTCTTGTAAAGTTGTGCCACAAATTCCTCTTCTTCCCAATTCTATTCAGTACATCTTCATTAGTATGTGATCTACCCATCCAATCTTCAGCATTCTACTGTAGCACCACATTTCAAAAGCTTCTGTTCTCTTCTTGTCTAAACTATTTATTGTCCACGTTTCACTTCCATACATGGCTACACTCCGTACAAATACTTTCAGAAAGGACTTCCTGACACTTAAATTTATGCTTGATGTTAAAAGATTTCTCTCCTTCAGAAACACTTTCCTCGCAATTGCGTCTACATTTTATATCCTCTCTTCTTCATCCATCATCAGTTATTTTGCTTCCCAAATAGCAAAACTCATCTACTACTTTTAAGTGTCTCATTTCCAAATCTAATTCCCACAGCATCACCTGATTTAATTTGACTACATTCCATTATCCTCATTTTGCTTTGTTGATGTTCATCTTATATCCTCCTTTTAAGACACTGTCCATTCCGTTCAACTGCTCTTCCAAGTCCTTTGCTGTCTCTGACAGAATTGCAATGCCATTGGCAAACCTCAAAGTTTTTATTTCTTCTCCATCGATTTATCCCTACTCCAAATTTTTCTTTTGTTTTCTTTACTGCTTGCTCAGTACACAGATTGAATAACATCGTTGATAGGCTACAACCCTGTCTCGCTCCTTTCCCAAGCACTGCTTCCCTTTCATGCCCCTCAACTCTTATAACTGCCATCTGGTTTGTGTACAAATTGTAAATAGCCTTTTGCTCCTTGTATTTGACCCCTGCCACCTTCAGAATTTGAAAGAGAGTATTGTAAAAGCTTTCTCTAAGTCTACAAATGCTAGAAACGAATTCTCCCTCCATTAATCTCTCTTCTAAGATAAGTCATATGGTCAGTATGCCTCAGATGTTTCAACATTTCTATGGAATCCAAACTGATCTTCCCCAAGGTCATCGTGCACCAGTTTTTCCATTCGTCTCTAAATAATTCATGTCATGTTAGTATTTTGCAGCTGTGACTTATCAAACTGATTGTCTGGTGATTTTCACACCTGTCAATACCTGCTTTCTTTGGGATTGGAATTATTACATTCTTCTTGAAGTCTGAGGGGATTTCGCCTGTCTCATACATCTTGCTTACCAGATGGTAGGGTTTTGTCATGGCTGGCTCTCCCAAGGCTATCAGTAGTTCTACTGGAATGTTGCCTACTCTCGAGTCCTTGTTTCATCTTGGTCTTTCAATGTTCTGAAACTTGGATGATAAGTAGTTTAGATATGAAGAGAATAGAACCTTTTGAAATTTGATGCTACTGAAGATGCAGAAGATTAGATGAATAGTTCACACAACTAATCAGGAGGTACTGAATAGAATCAGTGAGACAAGAAATTTGTTGCACAACTTGACTAAAAGAAGGGACTGATTGATAGAACACATGCTGAGACATCAAGAGATCACTAATTTAGTATTCGAGGGAAATGTGAGAGGTAAAAGTGGTAGAGAAGACCAAGAGTTGAATACAGTAAGCAGATTCAGAAAGATGTAGGTTGCAGTAGTTATTTGGAGATAAAAAGGCTTGCACAGGGTAGAGTAACTAGGAGGGCTGTATCAAACCAAATCTCTGAAATGAAGACCACAACAGCAACTGAATAATTTTCTCACAACTATTCATTTTTAGTACTGTACTTAATAACATGCATGAATCGAATATACTGCTGATTGAAAGTGTTACACGGATTCGCCATATCAAACTGAACTGTGCCTTGCAATCGCAAACTCAAATAGAAACTCGACTCTGTGCTGCATACCTCAGGTTTATATACCCCCAGCAGTGAAGCACAGGTAGCGAAGTGACGAAATCCTATGAGGCATATTGATGTGTTGCGGATCAGAGAGAGATGTTGAGAGCACAGAGCAATGTTCGCAGCATGTGTAGACCAGACAGTGCACAGCAAGAGAGAGAGAGAGAGAGAGAGAGAGAGAGAGAGAGAGAGAGAGAGTTGGAGGGGGGAGAAAGCATCAGCATTGCTGCTGCATGCCTGTGTAGTGGCAAGTATCGAGTCATCTACTCAAACAAGTGTAATTCTTTTGTGTGTAGTTTTTGATCATAGCATTATTGCAGTTTTATTATGCTGCTTGACACCTCATTTTTGGCTATTACATATTGAGAGAAACAATAACTTTTAGAAAACAAAAATAAATCTGATGTTTTTCTCAGTGTGTGTAAAGACTTGATGTGCTTTGTTCTTCAGGTTGGTATTATTTTGGTGGCATCCTCACACCAGCCATGCAGAGCCCAGGGGGACTGCAGAGCTTACTTAGAGTATTGATGGTTGATGATCTATGCTACACTATCAATTGGATTAATATGATTCACTGTCTGAGCATTGTAGTAACAACTGATCGTACAAATAAAGCTGTTTGATCTGAGGTTATTACAGCCAAAAGAGTCTTTGATGGACACTTATGAACTGTTCAATGCCACCAAAGACAGCTTTTTGGGATACCACCCAACCCACACAACACAGAACACAGTATGTCATGAAACATCTTTTGCTTCATAATTTATCATTAGATGCTAATGAATACATTATGTATATGATGTAGTATAACTAATTAGCTTACCATCCTGTAAGATAAAAGCAATTAGCCATAACCTATAATTACCGGTAATACATTAATTCAGACATAGCACTTTGAGAAAGGTTATGGAAAACAAATTAGGTAACTTTTGAAAACCATTTTCATGTAAAGCCTAATAAACAATTCGAAATGTTTCACATCAGATGTAATGAAACTCACATAGGATCTTAGGAAGTCATATTATTAAAGATTGCAGATTCAAATTGCCTGTAATTAACTTTGTAATTTCATCTTCTAGAAATTTCCAATATAAGCAAATAAACTTTTCGAGAAACACGCTGTGTTTCAAACAGTGGTGCATCATAAAAGAATGATAGAGACTAATTATCTGTCCTGTGATCTGAGCCACATATGCAAAGTCTTCAGGAACAATGGCTACAATGTTCATCAGATAAATGAATTGCTTTCACAGAAGAATTACAATCACATAACTATGTCATTGCATGAGAAAGTTACTGTGAGACCCTCAGAAAACTGAATGAACAAATTCAAAGAGTTTGTCCACACATGAAGCACCCTCTCCCCTCTCCTTCAGCATGATAATGCCAGACCACACATGAGCAATGCAACATCTGCAACAATCTGCCACCTTGGGGTCACTGTCATCAATAATTCACCACACAGTCCCAACTTAGCCCCACCTGATTTGATTTTTATCTGTTTCCAAAACTTAAAGAAAAACTTAGAGCACTTCACTTTGATAACAATGAAGCAGTGCACGCAGGGATGAGGTTGTGGCTCCATCAACAAAGTCAACCTTTCTCCAGTGACAGCATGGACAAACTGATCTGGTCATTGATTTTAATTAATGAAAAACTAGGTATGGAAATGACAAAGCTCTGACATCATGTACAGATATCACTTATTTTTTATTCAGTGACAAACATTTTGAACAGACTGATGGTGTGGCTATGGGGAGTCCTTTATCCACCCTAGTCACTAATCTTTTTATGGGGGACTTTGAGGCTTTGACCCTGAAAACATCTTTTCTGAAGCCTACTTGTTTTTTGAGGTATGTTGAAGATTCTTTGTACTGGTTATTGGATCATTTTCACTGTATTCATCCTAACATCAAATTCACAATAGTGGTTGAGAAGAAGGAAAATTACACTTTTTAGATCTGTTGTTGTGGTTTTCAGTCCTGAGAGTGGTTTGATGCAGCTCTCCATGCTACTCTATCCTATGAAAGCTTCTTCATCTCCCAGTACTTACTGCAACCTACATCCATCAGAATCTGCTTAGTGTATTCATTTCTTGGTCTCCCTCTATGATTTTTACCCTCCACGCTGCCCTCCAATGCTACATTTGTGATCCCTTGATGCCTCAGAACATGTCCTACCAACTGGACCCTTCTTCTTGTCAAGTTGTGCCACAAACTCCTCTTCTCCCCAATTCTATTCAATACCTCCTCATTAGTTATGTGATCTACCCATCTAATCTTCAGCATTATTCTGTAGCACCACATTTTGAAAGCTTCTATTCTCTTCTTGTCCATACTATTTATCGTCCATATTTCACTTCCATACATGCCTACACTCCATACAAATACTTTCAGAATTGACTTCCTGACACTTAAATCTATACTCAATGTTAACAAATTTCTCTTCTACAGAAACACTTTCCTTGCCATTGCCAGCCTACATTTTATATCCTCTCAACTTCGGCCATCATCAGTTATTTTGCTCCCCAAATAGCAAAACTCATCTACTACTTTAAGTGTCTCATTTTCTAATCTAATTCCCTCAGCATAACCCGACTTAATTCGACTACATTCCATTATCCTTGTTTTGCTTTTGTTGATGTTCATCTTATATCCTCCTTTCAAGACACTGTCCATTCCGTTCAACTGCTCTTCCAAGTCCTTTGCTGTCTCTGACAGAATTACAATGTCATCGGCGAACCTCAAAGTTTTTATTTATTCTCCATGGATTTTAATACCTACTCCGGATTTTTCTTTTGTTTCCTTTTCTGCTTGCTCAATATACAGATTGAATAACATCGGGGAGAAGCTACAACCCTGTCTCACTCCCTTCCCAACCGCTGCTTCCCTTTCATGTCGCTCAACTCTTATAACTGCCATCTGGTTTCTGTACAAATTGTAAATAGCCTTTCGCTCCCTGTAATTTATCCCTGCCACCTTTAGAATTTGAAAGAGAGTATTCCCATCAACATTGTCAAAAGCTTTCTCTAGGTCTAAAAATGCTAGAAATGTAGGTTTGCCTTTCCTTAATCTATATTCTAAGATAAGTCTTAGGGTCAGTATTGCCTCACGTGTTCCAACATTTCTACGGAATCCAAACTGATCTTCCCCAAGGTCAGCTTCTACCAGTTTTTCCATTCGTCTGTAAAGAATTCGTGTTAGTATTTTGCAGCTGTGACTTATTAAACTGATAGTTCAGTAATTTTCACATCTGTTAACACCTGCTTTCTTTGGGATTGGAATTATTATATTCTTCTTGAAGTCTGAGTGTATTTCGCCTGTCTCATACATCTTGCTCACCAGATGGTAGAGTTTTGTCAGGACTGGCTCTCCCAAGGCTTAGTTCTAATGGAATGTTATCTACTCCCCGGGCCTTGTTTCTAGTCAGGTCTTTCAGTGCTCTGTCAAACTCTTCACGCAGTTTGATATCTCCCATTTTATCTTCATCTACATCCTCTTCCATTTCCATAATATTGTCCTCAAATACATCGCCCTTGTATAGACCCTCTATATACTCCTTCCACCTTTCTGCTTTCCCTTCTTTGCTTAGAACTGGGTTTCCATCTGAGCTCTTGATATTCATACAAGTGGCTCTCTTTTCTCCAAAGGTCTCTTTAATTTTCCTGTAGGCAGTATCCGTATTACCCCTAGTGAGAGAAGCCTCTACATCCTTACATTTGTCCTCTCGCCATCCCTGCTTAGGCATTTTGCACTTCCTGTCAATCTCAGTTTTGAGACGTTTGTATTCCTTTTTACCTGGTTCATTTACTGCATTTTTATATTTTCTCCTTTCATCAATTAAGTTCAATATTTCTTCTGTTACCCAAGGATTTCTACCAGCCCTCGTCTTTTTACCTACTTGATCCTCTGCTGCCTTCACTACTTCATCCCTCAAAGCTACCCATTCTTCTTCTACTGTATTTCTTTCCCCCATTTCTGTGAATTGTTCCCTTATGCTCTCCCTGAAACTTTGTACAACTTCTGGTTTAGTCAGTTTATCCAGGTCCCATCTCCTTAAATTCCCACCTTTTTGCAGTTTCTTCAGTTTGAATCTACAGTTCATAACCAATAGATTGTGGTCAGAGTCCACACCTACCCCTGGAAATGTCTTACAATTTAAAACCTGGTTCCTAAATCTCTGTCTTACCATTATATAATCTATCTGATACCTTCTAGTATCTCCAGGCCTCTTCCATGTATACAACCTTCTTTTATGATTCTTGAACCAAGTGTTAGCGATGATTAAGTTATGCTCTGTGCAAAATTCTACCAGACAGCTTCCTCTTTCATTTTTTACCCCCAATCCATATTCACCTACTATGTTTCCTTCTCTTCCCTTTTCTACTCTCGAATTCCAGTGACCCATGACTATTAAATTTTCGTCTCCCTTCACTACCTGAATAATTTCTTTTATCTCATCATACATTTCATCAATTTATTCATCATCTACAGAGTTAGTTGGCATATAAACTTGTACTACTGTAGTAGGCATGTGCTTCGTGTCTATCTTGGCCACAATAATGCGTTCACTATGCTGTTTGTAGTAGCTTACCTGCACTCCTATTTTTTTTATTCATTATTAAACCTACTCCTGCATTACCCCTATTTGATTTTGTATTTACACTCCTGGAAATTGAAATAAGAACACCGTGAATTCATTGTCCCAGGAAGGGGAAACTTTATTGACACATTCCTGGGGTCAGATACATCACATGATCACACTGACAGAACCACAGGCACATAGACACAGGCAACAGAGCATGCACAATGTCGGCACTAGTACAGTGTATATCCACCTTTCGCAGCAATGCAGGCTGCTATTCTCCCATGGAGACGATCGTAGAGATGCTGGATGTAGTCCTGTGGAACGGCTTGCCATGCCATTTCCACCTGGCGCCTCAGTTGGACCAGCGTTCGTGCTGGACGTGCAGACCGCGTGAGACGACGCTTCATCCAGTCCCAAACATGCTCAATGGGGGACAGATCCAGAGATCTTGCTGGCCAGGGTAGTTGACTTACACCTTCTAGAGCACGTTGGGTGGCACGGGATACATGCGGACGTGCATTGTCCTGTTGGAACAGCAAGTTCCCTTGCCGGTCTAGGAATGGTAGAACGATGGGTTCGATGACGGTTTGGATGTACCGTGCACTATTCAGTGTCCCCTCGACAATCACCAGTGGTGTATGGCCAGTGTAGGAGATCGCTCCCCACACCATGATGCCGGGTGTTGGCCCTGTGTGCCTTGGTCGTATGCAGTCCTGATTGTGGCGCTCACCTGCACGGCGCCAAACACGCATACGACCATCATTGGCACCAAGGCAGAAGCGACTCTCATCGCTGAAGACGACACGTCTCCATTCGTCCCTCCATTCACGCCTGTCGCGACACCACTGGAGGCGGGCTGCACGATGTTGGGGCGTGAGCGGAAGACGGCCTAACGGTGTGCAGGACCGTAGCCCAGCTTCATGGAGATGGTTGCGAATGGTCCTTGCCGATACCCCAGGAGCAACAGTGTCCCTAATTTGCTGGGAAGTGGCGGTGCGGTCCCCTACGGCACTGCGTAGGATCCTACGGTCTTGGCGTGCATCCGTGCGTCGCTGCGGTCCGGTCCCAGGTCGACGGGCACGTGCACCTTCCGCCAACCACTGGCGACAACATCGATGTACTGTGGAGACCTCACGCCCCACGTGTTGAGCAATTCGGCGGTACGTCCACCCGGCCTCCCGCATGCCCACTATACGCCCTCACTCAAAGTCCGTCAACTGCACATACGGTTCACGTCCACGCTGTCGCGGCATGCTACCAGTGTTAAAGACTGCGATGGAGCTCCGTATGCCACGGCAAACTGGCTGACACTGACGGCGGCGGTGCACAAATGCTGCGCAGCTAGCGCCATTCGACGGCCAACACCGCGGTTCCTGGTGTGTCCGCTGTGCCGTGCGTGTGATCATTGCTTGTACAGCCCTCTCGCAGTGTCCGGAGCAAGTATGGTGGGTCTGACACACCGGTGTCAATGTGTTCTTTTTTCCATTTCCAGTAGTGTATAACCCTGTATTCACCTGATCAAAAGTCTTGTTTCTCCTGCCACTGAACTTCACTAATTCCCACTATATCTAACTTTAACCTATCCATTTCCCTTTTTAAATTTTGTAACCTACCTGCCCGATTAAGGGATCTGACATTCCACGCTCCGATCCGTAGAACGCCAGTTTTCTTTCTCCTGATAACGACGTCCTCTTGAGTAGTCTCTGCCCGGAGATCCGAATGGGGGACTATTTTACCTCCAGAATATTTTACCCAAGAGGATGCCATCATCATTTAACCATACAGTAAAGCTGTATGCCCTCGAGAAAAATTACGGCTGTAGTTTCCCCTTGCTTTCAGCCGTTCGCAGAACTAGCACAGCCAGGCCGTTTTGGTTAGTGTTACAAAGCCAGATCAGACAATCATTCAGACTGTTGCCTCTGCAACTACTGAAAAGGCTGCTGCCCCTCTTCAGGAACCACACGTTTGTCTGGCCTCTCAACAGATATCCCTCCGTTGTGGTTGCACCTACGGTATGGCCATCTGTATTGCTGAGGCACGCAAGCCTCCGCACCAATGGCAAGGTCCATGGTTCATGTGGGAGGTTTTAGATCTACTGGTTTATAAGAAAGATGATGTAACTGTTGGACACAGAGTTCATAGGAAACCAACAGATACTGATAGGTATTTACATGCTACCAGCTGTCATCCACCATTTCAACATAGAGGAGTCCTACGGACCTTGGTCAAAACAGCATATGCTATCTCAGATGGAGAGGATTTACCACAAGCGCTGCAACATTTTAAGGACATGTTTAATCATAATGGCTTTACAGACAGACAGACAGATTCGACATGCATTTGAATTTGGACCATTACCTAAACCAGCTGAACACACTTCTAGTTCTGTGGCTTTCCTTACACATGCTGGGAAAGTGTCTGCCAAGGTAGGTAGGGTTTTGAAGAAATATGAAATCTGATGTGTATTCTGTAAACCAGCTAAGATTAGAGCACTTCTTGGCTCTGTTACAGATGATTTAGGTTTGAGGAAGCCTGAAATTTACAACATACCATGTGAGTGCACTAAAATATATACTGGCCAAATTATTTGTGCCATCAATGCCAAATGAGTTGAACATCATCACCATACATGGTTATTACAACCTGACAAATCTGCGGTGGCTGAGATCTGTCTTACAGAAGGACATAGGAGGTTATACAATGAAACACAAGTGGATGCAAATGCCTTGCATTGATGGGATTGTGTGTTAAAAGGCTCTGTCAAAACGAGAGTAACAGATAATATCATTAAACATGATAATGGATATCTGCTAAGTAAAACATGGAATCCTGTTTTATCAGATATGAAGAAACAACAGCATCTGAATTGGCCGGCTCTGAGTATTAATTTTTAACAGTATATAATTTTTTGACAGTATTCACTACTGGAGGTGCTGCAACTCTTCTTGTGCCAGGGGACAGCAGCAACGTTTGAGTGCTTGCGCATTACCTCAGTACATGCGCTTTCATATTTTTGCTGCATATAAAGGTTCTGTCGTTCACAGTTTGAATCACTTATCGGTGAGAGCAGGTTAGCTTTTCTCACATGATGATGGTGGCCTAGTGGACTGCATAAATATTGTATGCAGATGGCAGTCTGATCCGGCTGGAGATCCAACAAGAATTTGATTCGAAACTGATTTCTCATTGGGAGAAATGTGTTTGCCATGAGGGTGAGTATGTTGAGAAATAATACACATTCATGAAGAATAAAGATGTAGAACATTAATAACATTTGTTTAATTTAAAAAAAAAAACTGGAGTTTTCACATAAAAAATTCAGAGGCATTACTTTCCAGCATGCCCTCATAGAAGTAATTGCCATAATTTCCATTGCAGTTAGAGTAGCAGTAGACTTAATCTGTTGTTAGTATACTTTATAGAAAAAGCCAGCAGGGGTTGCTTCTGCTTGTGAATGTATAATTTGACACTTTCCTCATCTCTAAAGACTCCCTTTCAACACAGGATTCAAGCTCTTTTGCCGAACTCCACAGTACATGGGAATCCATTGTGTAACAAATTAAAAGATAAAAATATATACTAGCATGAGAGTACGAAATTTCCTGGCAGATTAAAACTTTGTACTGCACTGAGACTCAAACCTGGAATCTCTGCCTTTAGTGGACAAGTGCACTACCAACTGAGCCACCCAAGCATGACACATGATTCATCCTCACAGTTTTACTTCTGCCAGTAAATCATCTCCTACCTTTCTAACTTCACAGCAGTTCTCTCGAGTAACTTGTGGGACTAGCGCTGCTGGAAGAAAGAATATTGTGGTGACTTGACTTAGCCACATCCTGGAGGACTGTTTTCAGAATGAATTTTCATTCTGCAGCAGTGTGTGCGCTGATATGAAACTTCCTGGCAGATAAAAACTGTGTGCCAGACTGGGACTAGAACCTGGGAGCTTTGCCTGGGCAAAAGTAAAGCTCTGAGAATGGGTTGTGAGTCATGCTCGGGTAGCTAAGTTGGTGGAGCACCTGTTCACAACAGGCAAAGGTTTCAGATTTGAGTCCTGGTTTGGCACTCAGCTTTAATCTGCCAGTAAGTGTCGTATCAGCACACACTCCCCTGCAGAGTAAACATTCTTTCCGGAAAGGTATGGAGTAGTTTACTGGAGAGAAAATTGTACAGCATGTTAGTGCAAAAGCACTATTATTCAGTAGAGGTGTTATTGAATGATGAGATTAAACAATGGAAAGTCTAAGATGGAGTAACAACAATATGGAACGAACAGATTACTACTCGTCATACAGAAAGGTGCTGAGCTGCAGATAGGTATTGTGATGTAACAAGTATTTGCTAAAATGTGAAATACTGAAGAAAATCCTTGAAATGATATAAATTATATTTTTAATGTAATGTAATTAGATGAAATCGTCAATGATTATAAATTTGTATAAAAACTGTAGTATAAAAATTGCATGATGGTCAGCAGTAAAGCAGCTATATTGACTCATTGGCCATGTGACCAAGTTTGTGAGTAAGCATGCTCAGCAGAGCATGAGGTCAGTTACACTGGACATCCACGGCCCGTGCATCATTGTGTGGAGTGCTCGCTACAGGAAAAGGCCAAGAAGTATAATTGTCCAGTGTTACATGCACACCAGCAAAATTGTCACATTGCTGTTTTAACAGCGAGGGAAAACTGTCATGTCGGCATTACACATAGCACAGTGGGCAAGCGAAGTGGTTAGAAGACTGGAAGTAGAGAGCAATCTGCCTTGATGGCCCAGCCTACTAGACATTTTGAATGTAAAAAGTCAGAAGACACAGAGAAGAGGGCCAACGGAGCAAGCAGAAGTAATACAACAGACACTTTGCGCAGAACCAATGAAGGATACACCCTGCAAGGAGGAATGAATGTTCCCACCACTGCCTCCGCCAAGAACTGCTGCAACCTCGAAGCACTGACCCGCTCGGGTCTATATCCGATTCCAGGGTGAGGACTGGGTTTGTGGACCAGCTCGAGCAAGCCGAGGCAATAGAAGTGAAGTGTCTCAATGATGACTTGCCACTTGTGGTACAAACCAAGTGTGAGTGCGATATGAAGAAACTTGCACCCTACCTCGCGTCACACATTGTTGTAGCACCGATGAATGGCGCAGAACCATGGAGGGAGCAGAGGAAGAAGAGGAGAAGTACAGTCAGGGCACTCATCAGAGGACTGCGCTGGCTGTGCAACAAAGGCACTGTGAAGAGAGGACTATATCTGTGGAGATTTGAGAAAGTGGCTGTGAGGTTACATCTTAACAGTGACTTCGTTGCACAGCCCGGGCAGTCCTCCCACGAGTGCCCTGACTGTACATAATCGGATTAATAAAAAGAGACCACTGCTCTTCATCCTCGCTGTAGAAATGACTGAGAGTGAGCAGAAGCAGCGTGCTGAAGAAGACTATGAGCTGAGAAAGCTCATGGGCTTCACAGTAACATTGGTGCCCCTCCCAGTGGAGCTTGACACAAAGCCACAGTGCTTCAAGTGTCAACAAGAGGTGCATATGGCAAAACATTGCTGTAACCACATGACTTGTGTAAAGTGTGCTGGCAATCATGACAGCTACTCCTGCACAATGATGTGAGAGGATACGCCAATGTGCTCCCATTGTGGCAGGCCACACATGGCCAGCTGGCATGGCTACAAGGCCTTCACGGGCTGTGGTGATACTGGGGATATGATGCTGAGGAAGAGAATGATGAACCAGGCAATCTCTGCAACTGCAGAAAATTCTGGGAAGAGGAAAAACAGAAGGCGATGCAAGAAATCCATGGTTCCATCTCCAGAGAAGAGAAAGGGCAAGACAACTACAAGCTGTCCGTCTGCACAGCCTGCCATCACTACTACCAGTGATAGTGGTGGTGGTGGTGGTGGAAGGCTGCGCACAAATGGACAAAAGCAAACAACTCAGAATCACCGAGTGGTCCAAGTTGCCGCAGTGGCAGAAGGCAGCGCACCACCAGTATCCGAAGAAGAAAACCCATGCGTGGACACCGGCACTGCCCGGATGGAGGCAGAATCCTGCTTCAGAATCGCACTCCACGTGGAGCTGGAGGCAGCCTGCCTCATGCTGAGACAAGCCTTCTGCCCCCTGGCATGCGGGAGTCAAGGGCCGTGCACATGGATACACCAATGGGCACTGTGGCAACCCCACAAACTGAAGATTAGGCCACTACCGAGCAGGCAACACAGACTGAATGTGACTGCAAAAAGATGGCCATGAAGAGGGTGTCCCAAACCAACCCCTCTGGAGAAGTCAAACTAGGCAGACAGCACCCAGAGAAGGAAACAATGGACCTGGCATTCGCGAAAGAGGAGATCCTCGATATCTCTGACACACTACAGTTGCCATAGAGCATCACCTGGAGGAAACAGCAATTTGAAGAAGGCAAGGCAGCAGAGAGATGTCACCCTAAAGCCAATCTTCCTTATCTCATACTGGAAGAGATGGATCCAAGAGACGGAAAGAGTACGGCTCGTCAGCGAGTGACCAGCGAGAAGACAGGCACCAATAAAGTGCACAACATATGGTGGTAAACCACCAGCAGCTCCAAATGGGTTTTACAGGCTTTCCTATGGCTGTAAGGTGAATACTGGAGCTGTCCTCCAAACTTCTTGCAAATAAATTACCATCTGGGAGATATAAAGCCCTCCCGTTTTCCCCCACACATAAATGTAAATAAATAGAGTCCCAACAGAACAACGAAAACCCCATGGCTGAATAGTGCTCAACCCTTAAGGCACTCAAACAGACTGCTGTCCTCCTTGAGATAGGGGAGGGGGTGGGTGGGTGGGGGAAGATGAAGAAGTAGAAGAGAGCGTGAGATCTTCGGGAGGCATGTGTGCCTGTGTACACGGAAACTCAATTGTAGCAAGTAGCAAAAACCCAGGAGTAATGTTGTAAATGGGGGGTTGTCCAGGATAGGACTGCACTTTTTTTGAAATGTGTTGCACATGTAAATCTTGGTAGTGAACAATTAGCATGGGGGCTTGCGAGTTTTCTTCACAGGTATGCAGCAGCAGCAATAGTAAAACATTTAGTGCACATTTATGCCTGATGGCTGATAGAGTATATTAGTGACTTAGTAGCAGATGACCGCAGCACAACATATGGCAAGCACAGCAGTCAATGTGGGCAGAGGCCGAGAGCAACAGAAGCGGTGCCTACAAAACAGTCGGCAAGTGGCAGAGGCAGCACCTACAATGTTTATGTCTCTGAGTGACAGAGGCGGCATCTACAAAGCAGACTCCAAGCTGCAGAGGCAGCGTACATTAGCAAACAAACACAAGTTAATACAGTCAGTGGCTGCATTGTAAATTTGTGTTACATTCATCAGCCATGTCCGAGGAAAATAGTAATTCGAAAAGTGACTGTGGATCAGAGGGTGCAGGAAGTGATATTACAGTGTTAGCATGTCTGTAAAGAGGAAGAAATAGGTTGGGTGCCAGGAAGTAACTTAAATGCATTCTTTGAAAAACAGCTAAGTGATGAGATAAAGGTAGTGAGTGGAAAATTTGATCTGCTGAATCTGAAATTCAATGAAATTACAGATAAAGTTGAAAATACTGTAAAAATGGTAGAGGGAATTAGTGAAAGAGTTGATGAGGTTGAAAACGGATTGGTAGCCAAGGTGCAAACTGTGGGAGGTAATCTTGTGGGACAAATTGAGGTACAAGAACAAAAGTATAAAGACAGTGACAGACAAATAAATGCAATGTTTAAAACTTTGGATGAAGGCATATCTGAATGTCATAAAAGTATAGGTGTAAAGCTGCAAGGTGAAGTAAACAAGAGAAAAAAGCAAATAAAAGAATTAATGGAAACAATAAGTAATGTAGCAGTTGGGCAAGGGACTTTTTTGATAGAGAAAGGTGTATGTAGAAAAACATTCGGTGGAGAGGGTGGTTACCATGCAGAGGATTTTCTAGCTGCATGTGAAGATAATTTTGTAGAGGGCATGAGAGACATGGCTAAGATTAAATTTGTAAAGAGGCAGTTAGAAGGTGGAGCCCAGACATGTAGAGCAATTTGTTGATTTCAAAACTTTTGAAATGATGTTTTTAAATAAATACTGGGGACAAGCTAAACAGGTAAGACTACTGAATTTTTGAATTGTCCAGGGCATAAGAGAGGCAAACAGAATATGAGGGAATTCTGTATAAGAGAACTGAATAAATTAATATACACTCCTGGAAATTGAAATAAGAACACCGTGAATTCATTGTCCCAGGAAGGGGAAACTTTATTGACACATTCCTGGGGTCAGATGCATCACATGATCACACTGACAGAACCACAGGCACATAGACACAGGCAACAGAGCATGCACAATGTCGGCACTAGTACAGTGTATATCCACCTTTCGCAGCAATGCAGGCTGCTATTCTCCCACGGAGACGATCGTAGAGATGCTGGATGTAGTCCTGTGGAACGGCTTGCCATGCCATTTCCACCTGGCACCTCAGTTGGACCAGCGTTCGTGCTGGACGTGCAGACCGCGTGAGACGACGCTTCATCCAGTCCCAAACATGCTCAATGGGGGACAGATCCGGAGATCTTGCTGGCCAGGGTAGTTGACTTACACCTTCTAGAGCACGTTGGGTGGCACGGGATACATGCGGACGTGCATTGTCCTGTTGGAACAGCAAGTTCCCTTGCCGGTCTAGGAATGGTAGAACGATGGGTTCGATGACGGTTTGGATGTACCGTGCACTATTCAGTGTCCCCTCGACGATCACCAGTGGTGTACGGCCAGTGTAGGAGATCGCTCCCCGGACCATGATGCCGGGTGTTGACCCTGTGTGCCTCGGTCGTATGCAGTCCTGATTGTGGCGCTCACCTGCACGACGCCAAACACGCATACGACCATCATTGGCACCAAGGCAGAAGCGACTCTCATCGCTGAAGATGACACGTCTCCATTCGTCCCTCCATTCACGCCTGTCGCGACACCACTGGAGGCGGGCTGCACGATGTTGGGGCGTGAGCGGAAGACGGCCTAACGGTGTGCGGGACCGTAGCCCAGCTTCATGGAGACGGTTGCGAATGGTCCTCGCCGATACCCCAGGAGCAACAGTGTCCCTAATTTTCTGGGAAGTGGCGGTGCGGTCCCCTACGGCACTGCGTAGGATCCTACGGTCATGGCGTGCATTCGTGCGTCGCTGCGGTCCGGTCCCAGGTCGACGGGCACATGCACCTTCCGCCGACCACTGGCGACAACATCGATGTACTGTGGAGACCTCACGCCCCACGTGTTGAGCAATTCGGCGGTACGTCCACCCGGCCTCCCGCATGCCCACTATACGCCCTCGCTCAAAGCCCGTCAACTGCACATACGGTTCACGTCCACGCTGTCGTGGCATGCTACCAGTGTTAAAGACTGCGATGGAGCTCCGTATGCCACGGCAAACTGGCTGACACCGACGACGGCGGTGCACAAATGCTGCGCAGCTAGCGCCATTCGACGGCCAACACCGCGGTTCCTGGTGTGTCCGCTGTGCCGTGCGTGTGATCATTGCTTGTACAGCCCTCTCGCAGTGTCCGGAGCAAGTATGGTGGGTCTGACACACCGATGTCAATGTGTTCTTTTTTCCATTTCCAGGAGTGTATTTGGATAGGCCACTAGGGGTGTGCACAGAAATCTCTACATTAAAGAGGAGACTTCCAGAATCACTACAGTGGGAGCTCATCCACAGCCCTACTGATTCTGTAGAGGATTTTCTAAATTTCATAGATAACATGGATAGGGCTCTGTGTTATAAATTCAAATTGGTTGAACATAGGGAAAATAAGAGAGATGTGAAAGGAGTATCTACAGTAATAATAATAGATTCAATTGAGATAATGGGAATGTGGGGACAGATGACAGGTATGGACACAATAACCATAACAGAAATAGGAGGGACAGGAATCAGGGAAGGAATGGAAATTATCATGAAAATCACAATAGGAATTTTAGGGACAGAAATCAGGAGCAATTGCAAATTATCATGGAAGAAGGGAGAATTTTGAGCAGGGGAAGAGGAAGTAAGGCTTGGGACAAGACAAGACAATGCAGAAGGTGCAGATTCTCATGGCAGGTGATCGGAAAATTAGTGGGAGCGTAACTTCGGGTAAACAGGGAAGCTGACAAATATGTAAAGAATATGACCAGACATGGATACAATGGGTAGAAGTATTATAGTGAGAAATAGAGGAGAGAAGTGGCTATATGCACTATGGATGCCCTTATAAGTAGTGAGAATATGTGGGAAGGTTTTAATAAATATAGTAAATGGAACAGGAGGAACAATTTTAATAATACATGGAAAATTGGTGGAATGAAGAAAACAGTGCTGGGTTAGCTTCAATGAAGTTTACTGAGGGTTTTGAATCAGTATCAGCAGGTTCTACCAGAAGTGGGAACAGGTGCTGAAGTGAAAATGATGTGTGAAGCAAATAATAATGAAATTGTTGATAGTGAGGTTGAGTATGTGGATGTAGAGATGAGTAACGATGTAAGTTCTACTAAATTAAATATCTGTGAACTTGCTCAGAGTGGAGCAGACAATGTTGTTAATAAGGTGCTTATGCCAGTGAATACATATGGTGGTGAAATGGTAAGCTTGTTATATGTGTATGGTTGAATGTACCAGTGGGTGCACTTAAGGTTAATTACAATAATGAAAATGTTAAGTTTTGTCCTGAAGAAGTGGAAACACATGTTTTTATGGAAGATAGACAGATGATTCTTGGTGAGAAGATTAGTAGTGAGTAGGTGGGGAAAGAAGAAGCTGAGTATAATATTAATGACTGGTGCTAAGATCCACAAGGGTTTAATTCCAGAGGAATGAGATAATCTGAAATTTAAGGTGGCCAAGAAAATTGGAGAGTTGAGAAGAGAACAGGGTGTAAGGGAAGTGATAAGGAATCGTTTAAAGATGATGCAAATGTAGACTTTGGGGATATGAGTATTGATGGGACTTTTTCTAATATTCATGCTGTTAATGCTTTTGAGCCTGATCAAAGTGGAGCCTATGCTAGTGTTACTACTGATATTGTGCCTATAACAGTAAGTGCACTTGGTGTGAAGCAGTAGATAATGGTGTATATGTAAATGTAATGCATAGAGAGAGTAGGGAAGAAATTGAAACAGATCTACTGGAAGAGACTGAGTTAAAGATGGCAGTTACTGAGGCAGTTCAGCCAATTATTGATGTTTAAAGTAGGCGTAGAAAATAATGCTTTATTAGATTCTGGATCTAGTGTGTCAGTTATCTCTGAATCCTTTTGGCAACAGATAAGTAACAGAAATTTTGAGGAGCTAACCGTAACTGGGGTTAAAATAAAGACCGCAACTGCGGGATTTAGCAAACCAATAAAAAGGGAAGTTCTATTAGATTTTAAAATTTGGGATCAGTATTTTGATATAGATTGCTTTGTGGTTCAAGGCCTTGCTATGCCTATAATTCTTGGGATGAATTTTCTTAGTATTATGTGTGTAGTATTATTGTAACGATAGAGTTCTGGAATTTTATGATGGAGGTAACAGAAAGAGGGTTAAATTTAATAAGGAGTTGTCATGTGTAAATATACAGATGTGTTTTCAGATAAGCCTGGAGAGGTCATGGATTTTAAGTATCAGTTAAAGGTATTGCCACATGATGTGATTAGAGTGAAACCGTTTGCTATTGCAGTGACAGACTAAAAAGCAGTAAGGGCCAGAATAAGTTGGGCAGGAGTGAGCATAGAAACCCAATTGTTATAGTCAAAAAGAAAGATGGGTCTGTGAGGGTTGTGTTGGATGCTATGAGACAGAACAAAATAATAGTAAAAGAGAGTGACCAACCAGAGAACATGAATGAACTTATGTTGAATTTTAATAACATACAGCTTACGTCTAGTGTAGGCTTAACTTCTGGGTTCCAGCAGGTCAAGTTAACTGAAGAAAGTAGGAAATATACTGCTTTCTTGTTTGAATATGTAAGAGTGGTTCCATTTGGGTTATGTATCCCTGTGGCTGTTTTCATCAGGGCATTAAATCTTGTTCTTGGGTATGAGTTGATGAGAAAACTAACTGTGTATGCTGATGACATACTGATAACCAGCAGGTCATCGGAGGAACATTATTACATCTTGGAGGATATGTTTAAAGCTATAGATAAAGGAGGAATTACTCTAAACCTGAAGAAGAGTGAATTTGTGCAGGACAAATTGACATTCTCAGGTCATGGGTTAACTTCTGAGGGCATACTAACTGATAAGAAAAAGATAAGGGCTATTGCTGGGTGCAAGAGGCCAACAAATAGGAAGCAAGTTAAGTCATTCATGGAACTATGTATGTTTTATTGAATGTCCATCAGTCATCTGTGAAGGTTGTTAAAGAAGAATATTACTTGGAGTTGGTCACCATGGTGTGATGAGGAATTGGAAGATATCAAGAGCAATTCAAACCAGAGTAAAGTATTATATTATACAGACATGTCACTGCCTTTTTGTATTGCAGCAGACAGTTCAGATTATGGTGTGCAGTCAGTTCTGTTTAACCTTCCATCGGGCACGGCTGTTCAAATTGATACACCTCGAAGTTTACTGTAAATTATTTGTCAACGAGTGGCAGCACTGACGCCTACTCACTAGGAGCTAACCTTTTCCGAACGCCTGTCATTCTTGTGTGCTTCAGTGTTGATACGACTGCTCTGTTGTCTATATATGTGCTGATTGATCAGTTTGATACACTGCGCCTGTTCGTGTTGCATTTCAACAATTCATTTCTTTGGTTATCAACATAACTTAGTAAGTAGTACAATGTTAATACACAATGAGTAATGCACTTATTTTCTTTTTGGACTGTTTAATCGTCAGTTAAGAATGTTTGAGTATCAGGTATCAAATTGGTACACTGCGCCTGACTGCGTTATTTTATAGGAATTTTATCATTTTAGGTGTGAGACACTTGATCATGGCAGGCTACAGTAAGACGTACAACCTCCTTGACCCAAATCATGTTGCAGAAATACAAAAAATGTTGCCCGAAGAGGTTAATGATAAAGTTCAAAAGGATTTTGAAGATGAAGTAGACACAGATTGTGATGATGCAGTTGAAGTTCGGCAGGAAGATTCAGAAACAGAGGAAAACGACAGTGAAAACGACGAGGAAGTACTTGAAGAAATCCAGCATTATTATACTCGAAGGGACAAAGAAACAAAATGGAACAAAGTTCCACCATCGCAGAGAGTACGTTTCAGGGCCCACAATATTATTTGAAAGTTACCTGGTCCTATAGGTGCGGCGAAAGCATTGAGAACGCCTTTGGAATGTTGGAACCGTCTCATAGATGATGACATTTTGTCGATTATAGTTCTGTATACCAATCAGTATATTGAGAGCATCAAAGCTTCTTTTCAGGGAGAGAGAGACGTAAAACCTATAGATATTATTGAATTAAAAGCTTTCATTGGTCTTCTGTTTTTGGCTGGTGTTAACAAAAGTAACAGACAAAGCTTAGAAGATCTGTGGGGAAGTGATGGGGACGGAATTGAAAAATTTCGTCTCATTATGAACATAAAACGTTTCAAATTCATCATGCGGTGCCATAGATTTGACAATCGTGTGACTCGCAATGAAAGGAGAAAATTAGACAAGATAACAGTGATAAGGGAAATATTTTCTCTATTTGTACAGAATTTCCAGAAATCATACACCCTCAGAGAAAAACGTTACAGTAGATGAGAAACTTGAAGGATTCTGTGGAAGGTGCAGTTTTCGCCAATACATACCTAGCAAACCAAACAAATATGGAATTAAGATATATGCTCTTGTGGATTCCCAAGTATTTTATCTCTATAATCTGGAAATATACGCTGGGTTGCAGCCAGAAGGATTGTACCACATTAGCAATAAACCTTCAGATGTTGTTCTGCGACTATGTGAACCAATTTATCAGTCAGGTCGAAATGTGACAGCAGACAGTTGGTTTACTAGTATTGGTTTGATAGAAGAGCTAATAAGAAAAAAATCTTTCTTTTGTTGGGATGATGAAGGAAAACAATCGTGAGATTCCTCTGGAGTTTGCTACCAGTAAAGGCAGGGCTGTCCATAGTTCACTTTTTGGCTTCAAGAAAGTCTGTACTCTAGTTTCCTACGTTCCTAAAAAGGGGAAGTGTGTTATCTTGGCATCAAGTTTGCATGAAGATAATTCAGTAAATGCTGACACTGGAGATAAACAGAAGCTATCCATTGTAACAGTTTACAATAGCACCAAAGGTGGAGTCGACACTACAGATAAGTTGACCGCTTCATACCATGTAGCAAGAAATGTGTGCCATTGGCCCATGGTCATATTTTTTGCAATGATCAATATGAGTGGAATCAATTCACAAGTAATTTACTATGGCAACAACGAGAATTTTATCCGAAGAAAAGGATTCCTGAAGCAACTCTCACATGCGTTAGTTCTACCTCACTTGGTTCGTAGATGGTTGGACACCTCTGGAATTCACAGAGATCTTCAACTGTGGCTACAACAATATAGGCCAATGTGTGAAGAAGCAGCAGAAGACACAAGCAGAAACGAAGAACAAGGGACTGGGATCAAGAGGAAAAGCTGTAATACCTGCACAGAAGAAAAAAGACTGACAAAATATTGTTGCAAAATGTGTCAGAAGCCTATCTGTTTGATACACATTGAACCTTTTTGCTCTGAATGCGGAAAAATTCCGCATTTGTTACCACAGCCTAAAATGACGATGAAACAAATGAATGAGTTGTAATATCGTTGTTCTGGTCCAGTGACATAATAGCCTTTCTGTAAAGATAATTGTCATTTGTAATGTGTTTTATTAGTGAAATATAATAAAGAAGCAAATGAAAAATCAACGTTTTTATCAACATTGACGATAAGAAATATTTCTACTGCAGTTGTGCTCGTATGTCATCTTTGTCTTTCTTTAAATGTATTTGGCACTTATAATATGTTTTGTGAACAAAATTTAATAAATGATCACGTGAATAAACGGTGTGATCAATTTGATACACCGCGCCCGATCTCGCTGTGACAAACACCGCGCCCGACAGAAGGTTAAGGAGAAAATGATAGATGGAAGGGTTGAGAAAAGAACTCTAGCTTTCATAAGCCAGATGTTGTCCAAGCATGAACTAATGTAGGGATATCAGAAAAGGAATTATTGACTGTGATGTTTGGATTCCAAAACTTTAGGATTTATCTGGAAGTGAGGGAGGTTGTTGTTTATACTGAACATAAAGCCTTGAGCTACCTCCAAGAATGTAAACTGTTGAACAATTGATTAATGAGATGGGCCATGTCCTTGCAGCAATTTCATTATTGTATTGAGTACATAAAAGGCGCTGAGAACAATGTGGCAGATGGCACTGTCATGGCTACCAATTCCTGATGAAGATTGTGGGGAAGAAATAGAGGAAGAAGAGTTCCTTATGATGTATATAAAAGGTGAAGAGGTGAAGGAGGTGAAAGCAATATGTAAAGACATGTGCAGACAACAAAATGGGGATCCAACACTAAAATTCATTAAGGTTAATTTTGGATGAAAGGTTTATGAAAAGCTTAATCAGTTCTATAAGGTTTATAGGAGTGTACTATTTTGACACAGAAGTTCGGACAGGGAAGAATGGAAGCTGTGTTTCCCTGATCACCAGATAGAAACATTAATTAGTTACATAAATAACTGCCATAGGCACTAAGGAGTACAGAAGTGTTTGGAAATAGTGCAGGTATATGTCATTTTTAATAATATAGCTATAAGAGTAAGAAAACAGCTGGCATCGTGTGACCAATGTCAAAGGGTGAGAGAAAACAAGAGAAGTAGATACATCCCAATGCCTACAGACTGGTGCATCCCAAGTAAGGAAACTTTTGGGTCTGCATAATACATTCATACATAAATTAATCCTTGTTCCATAGATCATGATTACGAAATATGTGGAACGTGTCACTTTAACACAAGTTTTCTTTACACAAAATAATTAATGTTTCCTTAACTGAGCTGAAACTGTACATTGAAACAGACATGAGTGTACTGGCAAAGACATGAGAATGCAATGTATGAAATATGTATTTATTGGTTTATCATGATTATATAGTCTTAAGTCATTTTGAGTTTTTTATTGTTAGATATTTTTTAAACATTTTAAAAATGTTTTTGGTTGGTGACTGCCAACAGCGGTTCAGTAACATATAAAATGCATATTTGAACCATCAGCTATTTTTATCTTAAACACAAATTCTACTGGTTTCCACCTTGAATATCTTCATGGATGAAGGGTTAAAATGATTTAAGCCAGCATATTGTATTAGTCATTACTTAAAACGTGTAGTGCACACCATGAATGTAAATATATGAGACAAGACTTTAAAAGTAAACATCTGAATTCTAAATGTATACAGAGCAGTACTGCTTTTAAAGTCATCAATATTAACGATAAAATTATGTATATTTGTTAGTGATAACTCATGCAAAGCTACAAGCATTTGCGAAGTTGGCGTATGTTATGTTACAAGTATTTGCTAAAATGTGAAATACTGAAAAAGTTTATTGAAATTATATAAATTATATGTTTATTGTAAAGTAATTAGATGAATTCATAAATGATTATAAATTTGTATTAAAATTTGTAGTATAAAATTTGGATGGTGGTAAGAAATAAAGCAGCTACACTGACTCCAGTGGTAGTCATGTGACCAAGTTTACAAATAAGCATGCTCAGCAGAACATGAGGTCTTTGATCGCTGGTCCTTGTCTTGGTAGGTTGTTGTTTGGCTGGTGTGTGTGAAGTGAATTCAACAAATTTCAGACTGTGATTCTGTGAACTTAGAGATATGGTTAGCAAGAGGACTTGCGTAGATTCTCAGACTTTCGATATTGATATAATTTAATTAGTTCAATGATATTGTACCATAAATAATTGCAATTTTAGAGAATATTACTACTAAGAAATTGGGAGTGCTGCTAAAATTATCTGTTAATATGTATGAGGCCACCATTCAGATATCTGTGCTGGTAGAAACATAAATAAAGCTGTTATAATTCAGTGGACATTTTATCATTTGCTAACTTGTCTCTCTACGTACACCAGGTAACATAAATTCTGCACATTGTGGAATAGTAAGGGCTTTAGAGTGTCACTCTGTAGCCAACCCCTTTTGATTGAGCCACATGATCTGTTGACTGTTGCATGTTGCCCTTACTTACTGGAATGTGCTACATGGAAAATCGACTGTAGCGAGTAGCAAGCACCCGCGAGTAACGTTGTAGTACAATGAAAAAGGCTGTGGTTTCAGTCCACTGAGACAGTGGCCATGTGTGTGTGTGTGTGTGTGTTTTTTCTACTGCAGAAGATGGGCTTTGTCTGACAGTGTTAATATTTTAGCAGTCTTTTTCTTCATGCCTGTTTGTGACTCAACATCTCTATGGTGAGTAGCAATCTATCCTTTCCATACTATTGAATGATAGTGTTGTTATCTGAGAAGGATACAGCTAAAATTTCAACAATGATCCAGTTTTGTTGTAATGTGTGGTATTAAATAATGTATTGCAGTTAGACTGTATGACACCAAAATAACCTAAAATTAGAAGTCAGTACAGCATAATGGTCATGATTCTACTACATAATAAATCACTGATTTGACATGTATATTATGAGAAAATAAACTGATTCTAAGTATAAATGAATAAATATATCATGGAAATGGAAAAAAAAAACAAGTTGCCCTTTCTGGAGTTTTGGTAAAAAGGAAAGTCAATGAAATGTTGATAAACAATACAATTCTGATGTTTGGGAATGGTCATTTGCAGTTCTCTCAGTCTGCCAAATAAGCTTCAGCAATGGAAGATGGTTTTCCAGCAGAATGACTACTACAAGGAAAAAAAAAATTCTTCATGAGCTCCATGTTAGTTACTTTGTTCTATGTCCCATGATCATATTTATGATAAATATTATTATGTGGAACGTGTTGACTGAACAAAAGATTGCAGACACCCTTAAACAATATTTATATGGCTGTATGATGGCCATTTATAGGTTTGTAAGTGACCACTATTTTCCATTCCAGAATTCCTTTGTTGTATAGTAAGAAAAACTGTGCCCATTAGTTGAAAGAAAGAACGAGTCACACCTGTCCAGAAGAAAGGTAGCTGAAGTGATCCACAAAAGTTCCATCCAATATCCTAGACATCCATTTATTGTAGAAGCTTAGGATACATTCTGAGCTCAGCATAATGAGGTATCTCAAACAGAATGACCTCTTCCATGCCAACCACCACGCATTTCAAAAACAGAGATCATGTGAAACCCAACTTGCACTTTTCTCATATGACTTGCGGAAAATTAGGGATCAAGGCAGCCATGAAGATGCATTATTTCTTTATTTCCAAAAGGTGTTTGACTCAGCACCACATCTATGCTTATTATCAAAAGTATAACCATATGGAGTACCAGACAAAATATGGATTGAATTGAGATCTAACTTTAAGAAACCTGTCAGAAGTAAAACAGAGTACCTGAATAACTTAAAAATATTTCACCAAAATGTAAGAAGCTTTTTAAATAAAGAAGAACTGCTTTCTCTTCAAGAAACGGTTGATACTGATGAAACTATTGCTGATGTGCTCTGCCTACCTGAACATCACCTGGAAGCTACAGAAATCCATCAAATACATTTAACTAGTTATAGAATTGTTTCTTGGTACTGTAGGAACAATTTAAGGCAAGGTGGGGTGGCAATTTATGAAGGCTGAAACTTAAATAGTGGCAACTATTTATTCACAAGTGATACAAAAGGGTTACATGTTTGCACCTGTTACTGTCCTTCAAAGTAGTCACCAGCGTTGTGTAGAACCCATTGCCAGCAATGTGGAAGAAGTAGTATACTGTTAACAGAGCCTGTTCTGTTGATGGTGTGAATGTAGCAATCTATTGCCTGTTGAATCTCTGGAACAGTTCTGAAGCAAATGCCACGAAGTGGTTCCTACATCTTCGGAATCAAATCAGAGTCACAAGGACTTAAGTCTGGGGAGTATGGTGGATAGTACAGTACTTCCCAGTCCCATCGACCAAAAAGAGCAGCCACAGCTTGCACTGTATGTGCCCACGCATTGTCATGCAAAATGATTGGTGGGTTGTGCAGAAAGTGTCGCCACTTTTTTCACAAGGCTGGTCACAGGTGATGATCCAAAAGCAAACAGTAATACTGTGTATTGATGGTCTGCTGTGTAGGAACATAATGCGTTAGGATAACACCATCACAGTCGTACATGAGAATCATCATAACTTTCACCATACTGGGGCTCTGATGCACTTTCGACTTTAGTGGAAACCCATAATGACACCATTCGTTGGATTGGCATTTCAATTTTGGCTCTTATGGTGTGGCCCATGTCTCATCCAGTGTTACAATACGGTGTAAGAAAGCCTCTCCTTCGCAGTCATAGCACTCCAAGTGCATCTGAGCAGCGTCGTAACGCATCCATTTCTGCATTTCCATCAAGTCATGCGGAACCCATCATGATGCAATTTTTCAAATGCCCAGGCGTTCCTTCTGGATATGAAGCGCAGTTGTATGCACTAATCCAGTTTCGTGGGCGAGATCACAATTCATATCGTGTCAATCATTGTCCACTAAAGTGGCAACAGCATGTACTTCTTCTTTAGATATGCTAGGATGACCTGCCCGATGCATGACTGCCACAGTTTGCCGACCTCCATTGAAGGCTTTTACCCAATGTGCCACTGTTCTGTACGGCAATGCCAATTCCCTGCACACCTCTTGAAGACCTTGATAACACTGTCGCACTGTATGACCTCTGGCACATTCAATCTTGATCCAACTCCGTTGTTCCTGTTTTGAAAACATAGTGAGACTGTTATGTTAAACCACTCGCTCACAAGTGACTTGTGTTTCCCTCGATTGTGTGCACACCGGTGACATGGGACGGACCAGTCCATTTTTCGGAGGTAAGGTACGTATGTCAACATGTGCTATCAGTGACAATAGTAGATTCCATTGCATAGTGTCTCAACAGGAGTGTTGCCACTACTTAACTTCCAACCTACGCATATGCACAATACTCTTAGATCAGAAACCATAGATGTGGCCCAGTACTGCACTGGACAACATTATGAATGCTGTGCTGTCAAATTAGAACTGGAAACTCAGTTCCTTACAATAATAGCCATTTACAGGGCACTTGTGGGAAACACTAAAATGCTCCTCTCGCAGCAAGAATCAGTTCTTATTGGAATAACAGTAGGATTATAGTATGTGGCGAATTTAACATTAATTTTCATTCACATATGTAACAGTGTAGCAGGCAGTTACAATGAATGAAAAATTCATTTCATTTCTGGACTTATTTCTCAAACATTTTAAAGTCTGCTTCCCCCAAAGACATATTAAAACGAAATCAACCTGTTGTGAAAGGAGAGAGTGGATAACAGCTGGTATCAAAATATCATGTGCTAAAAAGAGTGACCTGTATATAGAATAAAGAGCTAGTGCAAACCTAGCAGTGAAACTGCATTGCAAAAAAATTCTGTAAAATTCTAACCTGTGTAATCAGGAAGGCCAAACAAATGCATTATGCAGAAAAAAATCAGCAACTCAAACAATAAGGGAAAAACCATATGGAACATCATAAAAAGTGAGACAAATAGAAAAATAAAATCTGAACACGTAGGGACTCCACAGTCCTCTGGTAGTGGTTCAGATAAGAATAATCAAAAAGTTGCAGCCTCTGATTTTAATAACTGTTTTCTCACAGTTGCTGAAAGAACAGGAAACCATAATAAACATTCTCCCACAGAAGCCGTAGACATACTGAATCACATGCAAATCACACCAAATACATAACTTCATTTCAAAAGCACAACTCCTAAATAAATTGAAAAATCATAAAATTACTTAAAAGCTCTGGATTTTCTGGGTATGTTGGATTATCAAATAGGATTCTAAAATCATATGCAGGCTTAATTAGCTACATTATTTATATCACCAGTCAATGAAAATTGGGACATTTCCAGACAGACTGAAACATGCAGTAGTGATTCCCATCCACAAAAATGGGGCAAGGAATGTAGTATTCAATTATCGGCCCATGTCTTTGCCGCCAGTGTTCTCATGGTTGTCTGAGAGAGTAGTTTATGATAGGATTAATGGCCTTATGATACAAAATGGCTTACTGACATCTACACAGTTTGGCTTTCATAAGAGATTCTCCACAGAAAGAGCTATACTTAGCTTAACAGATGAAACTCTAGGTGAATTAAATCTCAGGTTTCCGAAGGGAATCTTATGTGACCTTCATAAAGCATTTGAATGTGTAGATCATAACACACTGCTAAAAAAGCTTCCACACTATGGCATCAAAGGCAAACCCTTGACATGGCTACACTCTTATCTACACAACAGGAAGCAAAGAGTTGTCTTAAGGGAGGCAGGTGTAACAGTAAGCTCAGACTGGGGAAATGTAAAACACAGAGTCCCCCAGCATTCATTTGAGATACATATTCCATAGATCCAGTATGGTGTGATTATGCATGGGTGTGGAACAAGTCAAAGCAGATACAATATAGATATCATATGATACAATAGATACTGGTATATTACACTTGCTAGATGAATGATTCAAAACTGATACAATACAATAAAATAATAGAAATAATAAACAATACAATACAAAAATACAATAGTGATAAAAAACAATACAGATATACAATGACAAAGGAAATAATCTACTCAAATTGTTTATCTCTGCTGAAGAATTCATCTAAAGAGTAGAAACATTTTTTCCAGTAGGAATTCCTTTAGCTTTTTTTTTGAATAGTGTTTTATTTTCTTTTAGACACTTTATATTACTCGGGAGTGTGTTAAAGATTTTTGTACTTGTGTACTTTTACACCTTTTTGTACCAGAGACAGATTTTTCCATTCACAGTGCATATCACCTTTCCGTCTTGTGTTATAATAATGGTATGCCTCATTTGTTTCATATTCAGAGGAATTGAGAAGTGTGAAAGCCATGAATGAGAGGAGTATTGTGAGGTAGTGGTTAATATACCTAATGTTTAAAAAGATTGTGTCATGAGGTTCTTGGAGGGACACTACATATAATTCGGACTACTTTTTCTGCCTAACAATTTTTTTTTTGAAAGTGGTACATTGCCCCAAAAGATTATTCCATAGCACATCACTGAATGAAAGTAGGCAAATTTGATAAATTGATGTCTCCAATTTTGGAGATTATTTGGATGGCAAATGTAATTGAGCTAAGCTTTTTTAATGTTTGCTGTATGTGGAATTCCCAGTTGAGCCGGTTATTTATGTGAACGCCTAGGAACTTTGTGCACTGAACACACTGTAACTGTTGGCTCTCGTATGCAATGTTAATCTCTTCTGGGCTTGTGTAACTGGATTGGAACTGCATGTAATTTGTTTTACTGAGGTTTATTGCTAGCGAATTTGCTGTGAACCAGTTCAGAGCATTTGCAAATGCTTGATTGGCATTTAACTCTATGTAAGAGGAGGTTTTGCTGGCTGTCACTATACGTGTGTCATCTGCAAACATTGTGATGTTGCTAGCACTATTTGAAGACAGGAGTAGGTCATTAATATATATAATAAATAGAAGGGGACCAAGGACTGACCCTTGCGGAACTCCATGATGTACTGTTCCCCTGTCAGGCTCAACCTCTCCTACTTGTAGATTGTTAACACCTAATAATATTTTTTGTTGCCTGTCTTCTAGATATGCTCTGAGCCAGTTACCCATTTGTCCACGGATTCCATATTGGGCTGCTTTTCCTAAAAGTATTCTGTGATCAACACAGTCAAAAGCCTTTGTCAAGTCACAGAATATGCCAATGGGTAATTTTTTCTTGTCAAGGCATTCTAAAATATTATTTGTAAGTGCGTAAATTGCTTAGGTTGTAGATATACCTGATCTGAAACCAAATAGTTGTTTACTAATTAATGCAAATTTTTCAAGGTGATTGACTATCCTGACATATATTAATTTTTCAAAGACTTTAGAAAATGCTGTTACAAGAGAGATAGGACGATAGTTGGAAACATCTGTGGAATCACATTTTTGTAGAGAGGCTTCATAGTAACATACTTCGTTCTGTCAGGGAAGATACCTTGATTTAAAGAGGCATTGAATATATAAGCTATAACTTTAGAGAGTTGATTACAGCTGGCTTTAGCAGTTTGCTGGAAATATTGTCTACACCCAATGAATTTTTACTTTTTAGAGAAACTATAGTTTTTCTTACTTGTTGCACAGTTATGGGGGCCATACCTATCATGTCTATAGAGTTAGGGAAAAGTTCTTTTGGAGTTTTTATTGCCTTTGCTGAAGAGCCTTTGCAAGCTGTTTTCCCAGCAACAGGTAAATAGTGCTTATTAAAGATTTTAGCTACAATATCTTGATTTTGAACTCATTGTTAAGAGCAATATTTTGGATCTTGTTGGGGTAATTTGCACTAGTCTCATTTTGTATCACTTCCCATATGGTTTCGATTTTATTAGTGGAGTTATTAATTTCTGAGCACAGACACATACTTGTTGATTTCTGAATGACTTTGTTCAATATTTTACAGTACTTTTTATAGTTATTTAAAAGGTTAGGGTCATCTGATTTTTTTGAGCCAATGTACAACTCTCTCTTCCTTTTGCAAGAAATACTAATTCCAGTGGTAATCCAGGGCTTGTTGTGGATTTTTTAGTATGGGTTTTATATATTCTTTTTGGGAAGGTACTTTCAAATATTAGAGCCACTTCATTACTGAAAAGGTTGTATTTGGAATTGGCATTTTCTACTTTATGTATTGGACCCCAGTCTACATTTTGGAGACGTGATTTAAAGATCTCAATAGTTTCATCAATAGATTTCCTAGTAATTTTCCAGTTGGGACGACTATTAATCTCATAAATACTTGAACTGTTCAAGGTGAGTCTTTGTCCATTATGGCCAGAGAGACCATTCAGGACTTGCCTGACAGCTATATCATCAATCTTGGTTATGTCAATAAATACATTATCAATTAATGATTTTGTTCATGAAGTTATTCTGGTGGGAAAATTTACAACAGAAGCAAGATTATATAAGGACATCAAGTTCTCAAGGTCTGTTCTGTCTCTGGAGTTCATTAGGAAATTTACATTGAAGTCTCCAACAACTATGACATCTCTACTTGAGTTTAAATATGTATATTAAGAGTGCATCCAACTGTTTCAAAAAATGCTTAAGTTACCTGAAGGTGCCCTCTATAAAGCTACTAATGCTATGTAAGAATTATTTAAAGCCAGCTCTATGGCACACACTTCGAACTGTTGATCTATACAAAAATTCTGCACATTAATTACACTACATGTGATGCTGTTTCTGACATAGATCGCTACTCCACCTTTTTCTATGAATTTTCTACAGTAAGATGTTGCTAAGCAGTAACTATCTATAGCTACTTTTTCAATATCTGACATAACATTGCACTCACTAAAGCACAGAACATGGGCACAATCTATACCTTGTGGCTCCTGGATATTAATTAAGAGTTCATTAATCCTTTTGCTCAGGCTACATATGTTTTATGGTAAATAGTCAGATTTTGATTTCCAAAACCACTTACATGTTTATCCCTAAAAAAGAAACATCAGTTGACAGAGTGGGTTTGGTATTTTTCACTATCCATTTATTCAAGTTGGTCTGTTTCCATGTACTGGGGGACTGGGAAGAATCAGCTTTACCTGGTGTTATCAGCAGCCATTTGTGCAATGTTGTCTTGTCTATACCCATTCCTGCAGTCTTCTTGTGTTGTGGAGCATTCATTCTTCGAATGTGTGTGTTAACAGTATACATTGTTCCTATCATTTACAATGATTTCACAAATAATGGAATCCTTGGGCTACTGATTTTCCTGATCTACATTAATGATCTACCAATTACAATTAATGACACAGCAAAAATAGTCATGTTTGTGGAGGATATGAGTATTCTGATCAAGCACCCCAACTTCGCAATGCACGATACAGCCTGGACAGTCACTAACCAAGTACACAAATGATTGCAGCAAATAGCTTAACCCTAAATTTCAAAAACTAACGTTATACAATTTCAGACAGTAAATAAAACACTCCAGGTTCCTGAAATGGAGATCAACAACCAAAATATTTATGAAACCACACATACAAAATTCCAAGGGATCCAGATACACAGCCAGCTAAGATGGACAGAGCAAATTGATCAACTAGTCAATAAGCTTAGCACTGCATGTTTTGCCCTGAGAGCAAATATTGCTTTTGTCATATTATGCATATTTACATTCTGTACACTCTGATGGTATTATCTTCTGCTACAGGAGTTGAAAGAGTCTTCAAACTACAAAAATGAGCATTGCCATTAATATGCGGCGTCTCTAACAGAACATTGTGAAGAGGTCTCTTTAAGACTCTCAGGATATTTACTGTTACAAATCACTGTTGATGTTTGTGGCCAGCAACAAGGAATTATTCCAGAAAAACTCTGACATTCACAAGTACAACACAAGTCAGGGGAAAATTTTCCATGTAGGCTTTGCAACTCTCACAAAAGTCCACAGGGGAGTAACTAAGTCAGGAATACAAAAAATGTAACAAGCTTCCCATCAGCATAAAAAAGGAAATTAATAACATGCAGATATTCACAAGGAAACGAAAATATTCCCCAGAAAACAAACTTATTATAAAATGAATGAATTCCTAGAGTAATAAGGCATCCTTTTGAATAAAAATAGAGGAAAGAAAATCTTTACATAAGTAAAGACATGAAGACAAAATTGTGTATTCCTACCATAAATTACAGAGATAAAATGTAAATTTATTTATATCATAGGTTAAAATGTGTACCCATTTAATCTACACTATTAAGCATTCACTTGATCTTACTTATGTGATTCAGATATAAATTTTGTATTTTAATTAAATCATAAAGACAAAATGTAAATTTCATTATTTATTTGAGGCACAGGGATAAAAAGGTGTACTGCCATTCTAGTATTTTAAGGATTAACTTGAATTTACCAGTAAAATGCAGGTTGTAATATTGTCCACAATCAAGTGTTCATAGAAAGTAAGTATGTGTATGATATACAAAATGCTCACATATTTTTTTATTATTTCACTTGACTTGTCCTATATTACTAGTACAGCCTTTGTACAATATCCAATTAACAGGACCAAATAAAACATCCAATCAAATCAAATCAAAAGCATGCTGTCTTGAATGGAGATTCATTGACAGATGTAGAAGTAACTTCGAGTGCACCCCGGGAAAGTGTATTGGGTCCCTTGCTGTTCATGTTGTATGTTAATGATCTTGGAGACAATATTAATAGTAACCTCACACTTTTCACAGATGATGCAGTTATCTCCAATGAAATATAGTCTGAACACAGCATTACAAATATTCAATCAGACTTTGATGACATTTCAAAGTGATGCAATGATTGGCAGCTTGCTTTTAATGTTCAGAAATGCAAAATAGTCCACTTCACAAAATGAAAAGCATAGTATCCTATTAATATAATATTAGTCTGTCACAGATGGAATATGTAAACTCATACAAATACTTGTGCGTAACACTTAGTAGGGACATGAAGTGGAACAATCATATAGGCTCAATCATGTGTAAAGCAGGTACCAGACTTGGTTTATTGGTAGAGTATTACAAAAATGCAATCAGTTTACAAAGGAGATGGGTTACAGATCACACATGTGATCCATCCTAGAATGTTCCATAAGTGTGCGGAACCCTTACCAATTTGGGCTAGCAGGGAATATGGAATGTATGCAGGGAAGGGCAGCACTATTGGGAAGAGGTTTGTTTGATCTGCAGGGGTGTGTCACTGAGATGTTGAAAGAAATAAACTGGCAGACTTTTGAAGATAGATGGAAACTATCCTGAGAAAGTCTGCTAACAGAGTGTCAAGAACTGACTTTAAATGATGACTCTAGGAATATACTACAACCCTCTACATATTGCTCTCATAGGTATTGTGAGAATAAGACTACATTAATTATTCCAGAGGCATTTAAAGAATCATTTCTCCAATGCTCCATACATGAATGGAACAGGAAAAAGCTCTAATAACTGGTATAGTGGGACATACACTCTGCCACACACTTTACAGTGGTTTGCAAAGTATAGATGTAGCTGTAGATGTAGAAATTGTTAAGGAAAAACAACTTTAAGCTAGTATAAGTAAGACATTTTATTTCCATGGGTAAATTGTCTAAGAGTTTTATAGCTGCATAGCTTATTCCTTTATATGTCAAAGTTACATCCACTAATAGGAATGCCTGTCTTCTTTTTCTAGTAGTGTGCTAACCTTTAGCAATTCTACTACGTGGTTTTCTTCCCCCAATTTAAGTTTTCGTAACTATGCTTAACCAATCACTTTGAACTTTCTACAATATTATTTTTTTAGTACATACCCATCAACAGAAGTGGGGTACTTGTGACAAGTACAAAACATTGTTTATTAAGTTTAAAGCTTGTCAGTTGGTATAAAAGCAGTTACTAACTTAACCAAAACAATAATTTACTTTTTTGTGTTGGTGATTATTTGCTTAGCTTGCCAGTAACGTTTGAAAATGCTCCAAAAGGGTCAAATATTGCCTTCTGAAAATAAAATGACACATCTTTAACACAGAGCAAGAACAGCAATGGGAACCATGATCAAGCTCTGCAGAATGCCCAGTATGATTTACCCCCACCCAGAGAAGCAAGTCTGACCCATGGAAAGTTATGATGAATTTGATTTATCCAGTATTACAAACCTTCTCTCTCTCAACTGATAATTCTTCATGGATGTAACTTCAGAAGTGTCTATCATCCACCTCCAAAACTGGTGAAATTAATACGTAATATCAAAGATGATCCTGATGTTAGGAAACAAAATGTATATGAGATTTCAGGTCAAAGTGTAATATATACAGTGTGTATCATAATTCATAACAAAAACTGATACAAGTAAAACTATACAAAAGTGTTGCAATGCTGCACAAACACAATATCTGAATTCCCACCAATCAACTTTTATTCCTCTTCCAAATGAATGGATATTCTGAGATACTGACTGAAATAGTAATTAGTACAAACATACTTAATGAAGGATTACATTACATCATAATCAAACAGTGGAGCATACATTACTCGCATAAACATGAGAGTGGCCAAGGTCCCAGTGTCCCGGCTTATATAAAGCTTCATGATAAAGCTGTTTTGGACAAAGCACAGTGTTTACTGTGTGATCTGTGTCGATGTGCATTGGGGTCTTTAAGATGGCTGTTGTGGTGTGAGCTGTACAGTCATGCATCCTCACTCTATAGGGTTACAACACTCCTTCCCCCATGGGAAAATGTTTGCCGTGGAGATGTCCATTTCATAATCACAAGGGGACAACTGCTGGAGCAGGTGTCGTCCCATCATATGAGAATATGGCTTGAAATAGTGTAGGCGTGGACAAGCACAGTGCCCACTCCCCTGCAAGAGTCCATAAAGGAACACTGGAGATGAAGGTGCCATGCCCATGTCTACATCTGGGCAGGCACCTGGTGCTGGAGTCAGAAGAAAAGACGAAGCCAGCAGTGCCAACGGCAGTAAAAGGGGCTATGAGGATGGAGGCGGGCAGATGCTAACCACACCACCCAGAATGAAGATGACGCAGGAGCTGTAGGGGTTGCAGACTGCGTCATGGGGTCCAGCATGGATGGTGGAGGCAGCTGCGGGAGGATTGGATTCTCTGGCATGCTGTTGGTCACGTGTGAGCAGGGAGGGGCCCTAACATGTAAGATTTGTGCAAAAATCTTCAAAATCCTGAGACACAAACTGGGGGCCATTGTCCTCACATGAGTGTCTATGACAATCATTCCAAGGAACAATATTTGTGAGGGCTGTGACCATGGTCACTGTGGATGGGCAACAAGGCACATAAGGAAATTCTGATAAAGTGTCAACTACTACAAGGCAAAAGGAATTAAGGAATGGACCCCCAAAATTAGCATGAATACACAGCAGGGGCACTGGGGAAGGGGAGGGAGGGGGGCAGGCCACGGGGAAAGAGAGGGCCATGTTGCTGCTTGATGGGTGGTGCACTATAGGCAGGCTGACTCAACAAATGTGATCTCATTGCAATATCCAGCCAAAACACTTGGTGGCGGCTCAGCAATTTTGTATGAGAAACATTCCAAAGGTCCAGGTGGATAATGGTCCAGGTGGAAAAGGTGCATGACATCCCACTGTAATGCGGACAGGATCACAACCCTGGGCACCAACTCCTCAGTAGCCAACAATTTCACACCATCAATAATGGAGAGGCAATGGTGGATAGCTTAATAATTATGCAAGGGATCCAACACCCAGCCCAGTGGTTTAATCAGCCAGCCGTGGTGGACAAATTGAACAAACTGATGTAAGACGAGACTGGCTGTGACAGCTGCCAAAATCTGAGAATTGGTAATGGGAAAACCATCTATGGTGTTATGGACTTCGACATCTAAATGAACACACAGTAATTCATCAAATGCTGGATCGGGGCCAATTGGCAGTTGAGAAAGAGCATCCAAATAAGCGTGTTGTGTTATGGGATAGAAATGAATTTTGTAATTATAGCAAAACAAAAACAGACCCACATTGTTGTAGGTGATGATCTGATTTGTCCTGTAGAGAAGCGAAAGGATGCAAAAGAGGATTAGAGGTTTATGACCAGTAATTAAATTAAATTTAGAATTATAGAGGAAAATATGAAATTTTTTGACTGCATACACAATAGCAAGGGCTCCTTTTTCTATCTGTGAGCAGTGCTGTTGCACCTGATTCAAGGTTTTGGGAGTGTAAACAATATGGTGTTCAGAACTGTTTGCATCTCTGTGTGTGAGAATAACCCCAAGGCTATACTGGGGAGACATCTGTGGCCGAAACAAGATGTTGACAAGGTAACCAAGCAAGGTGCTGTGTATAATTTTGACTTCAACAGGGTAGAAACATGCTTGCAGGTGGGTTATCAGTGGAAAGGAACACTTCTACATAAGAGAGCCTGAGAGGGTTGAGCTGCTATGGCCGCATCAGGAGGAAATTTATGGTAGTGCGCAATCTTTCTGGGGAAGGCCTGCAACTCTTTGACACTGGTAGGATGAGGCAAAGCCATAATGACATTGACTTGCTGGTATAGAGGCTTGCCACTAGCATGCAAGACCTCAAAACTGAGATAGATGACATATGGCTGAAAAAACTGTGATTTTTCCATGGTACATTTCAACACAACAGCCTGCAGCACAATGAACAAGGCCTATAGGTTCCACAAGGGTTTATCTGTTGAGGAACTGGAGACCACAGTATCATCCAGGTAGTTAATGCAAGGAAGCCTTGCAGTGTTCCAAAAATGATTGGGAACTAGCAGGGGCATTAGCAATGCTGAATAACAGGCACTGGTATTTGTATAATCCAAAGGGGATATTCACTATGAAGATCTGTTTAGAATCATCATCCAGAGGCAGTTGCAAATAGGCTTCTGACAAGTCTATTTTGGAAAAATATTGGCGCCAGATAGCTGCGCTAAGAGTTTATCCTGATGGAGTAAGAGATAAGTATCAATAACAGACTGTGAATTTAAAGACTTTTTAAAAAGTAGCCATCAGGTTTTGTGACCATTACCAATGGAGTGACCATTCACTACAGGTGACGTGCATGAGAACAATCAATGACATATATTGATCTGGTTCCAATTTGACTTGCTCCTGTAAAGCTTTTGGGGTTGGGTGGTATGGAAAAAAAAAATGGGTGCCCATCAGTTTCATTGTGACGTGAGCCTTGAAATCGGTAGCACACTCTAAACCTTCCAAAAACAGTGAGGAAAGTTCTGAACAGATCGCATCCAGTTGTTGGCAAGGAACTTGATCCAGTACCGGATGCACTTCATCAGGAATAGAGAATCCCAAAATGTTGAAGCTGTCTAAGCCAAATAACATTTCAGTGTTAGCATGATACACCACTAGAAAGGTCAAAGGCCGAACAATTGCTTTATACACTATGGGAATAGAAAACTGTCCCACTATCGGTATTTGTTGCTAGTTGTAACTCACCAATTGATAAGATACAGGAGGCAATGCCGGTGATCCAACATCCACATAGGTTTGAGAGTATAACAAAGTCACTGCTGCAGCTGTGTCTGCTTGGACTCTTTTATCTTGTCCATAATACATACTTCAAAAGAAAGTTAGTTTGGAGCTACCATCACTTGGGAAACAATGTTCACATCCATGTTCATGTCAGCAGCATGAGGTAGAGTGTTGCACACAGATGCACTATGCCCGCTTTCTTTTACAATGGTTGCATGTCACCCAGCGCTTTGGGAACGTGGCCTATTTCAAATAAAATTAATCACACAATATTGCTCCACATCACCTGGTATTCCACTTTCAAACAGCTGCCCCCACCCCCTACCCTGCACCCCTTCAATCAGCACTCTGGTGTGTGTGTGATTCTTATGCCATGGTGTAAAAATAATTTTCATGAATGATATACACATTGTTCTTGAAGTTAAAAGTTTCGTGTTAATCTTGAGAGACTGTTGAATGATACTTGCTTAGGCAATAATAAATGCTGTCGTTCATAAATGTTTGGAAAACAAGACAATGTCATGGAAATTGTACTTGGTGCACTAGATATTCTGAGGTTTTACACTTATAGTTATATGGCTTCTTTATTTTTATTTTTTTTTAACACTGCCATACAGAACTTCTCTATGATACTGATATGCAATTGGTAGAATTGTTGCACTGGATGAGCACAGTACATTTCTTCTATGACACTGCTCTTCTTCTGCCTATTGTTGCTATCTAATAATGGAAGGAGTAAACCTTACCACTCAATTTATAGTTGAGGCACTGAATGGACATAAGGTACAACAGTAAAACTGAAAATGTTGCTGAGCTTTCAGACAATTTACTTCTTCAGAGCTAACTAAATCGTTCGGGAAATGTAGCCGTGTGTATGTGTATTTGTGTGTGTGTGTGTGTGTGTGTGTGTGTGTGTGTATGTGGTTTTATTAATTAGCTCTGAAGGAGGACATTGTCCAAAAGCTCAGCAATGTTTCTTGTTTATGTGCCTGGTGGCCACACAACACCTCAGGTATATGGTTGCCTTTTCTCCCCTTTCATTATTTTTATTTGACCCAGGGCTTTCCAAAATTAATGTAATGAGATTATTCGAAAAGTGTCTCCTTAAAGCAAAAATATTACCCAGAATGTCTCTCTTTCTTCATAGTGCAGCAAACACATGGCAGCAAAAGAAACACTGTTAAATGCACTGGATGTAATAAATGAAAGCCTTACTGTTAAAGCACTAGAACTTTGCAAGAAGTTTCTTATGACAAAAGTGTCTTTAGGGAAAGCTCTAAGAAGCCAATAAACTGTCAATATACGTAAATAAGAAGCTTTTGAATGAAAGTTACTTTGTGCACAAACATTGAATTTAGGATGAAATTAATGATACCAAAACTTTTATATCATAAGCTCATATTGTAAGAGCAGATAAGATACATTTTATAAAAGTAATGTGGAAATAAAAAGAGGAAAATGACGAATTTTCATATGGTTCAGAAAGTGCTCTAGATGTCAGACAGATTTGATAATGTCACTGAGACTCCAAATGCAATGGAACGCTAATGTGGAAGCAGTGGGAGAATGCTGTACATGATGCTGTCTTCTAGAAAGTGTAACAACTTAACAAAACAGTCTCACATTAAGAAAATAATTATTGCTCAAATTTATTTTTGCATGAAACTCATGACTCATTCCATGAATTTCTTGATTTCTATCACTGTAGTTAATATGGTGTGTGTGTGTGTGTGTGTGTGTGTGTGTGTAATAAGCCAACATGCTGGATTTACAAGCTATTATCAGCACATTTACTACAGTTGTAATAAGTACAATACAATGAGCAAGCACAAAGTGTAACTGAATGTATAATGAGCACTATTGTAACATGAATGGTAGTGTCTACCAATACAATTAGATGTATAATGACACTAATAATTCAAATATTATAATTGTTTTCGAATTACTTGTGTTCTCTGTGCTGTCTTCCAGTTTTGTTACTGACACTGATTTTACTCCCTCTATTTCCTCTTCATCTGCAGTATCATCAGAACCATAAATAGCAGCATGAGCAACTCTCAGATATTTCTCTTGCTGTAGTCTAATTTGCTTCCGAGCTTGTATTTTTTCTGCTTCTGGTATTACAAAAGTATGGATGAGGGAGCTTACAAGCTCCTCTTGCTCAAGAATGTCATTTCTAAAAGTTAAAATATTGAGTCATTTTCAAGTAAAATAGGAAATATATGGCAAATTTAAGACAGAGATAAAGTATATTGCAACAACAAACACTATCGGAAATCACTAGGATGTCTACTTGTACCTTATGTAGTCTTAGTTGTGCGAATCTCCAATATGAAGTTTAAAACTGCATCTCTGAATGAGTCTGAGGTACAATAATTAAAAATTAAATATACTTAATAAACAAAACCTTAGTCTGAAGTATCTATTATGACATTTTTTGTTTTTATGTCGTAAAATAGTACATGTTTATTACTGAAATGAGAGAGATAAGTAAGGTTACAAACTGAACCAATCATCTAATTGGCTGCATTGTTTTTTTTTATTTTTTTTATTCCTAACTTTATTGCTGCAAATTGCTTCATCAAATGTAGTGTACATAAACAATATGTAGCAACTTCAAGACTAGCTAGAAAAGAAAACTAGAATCACAGGAACACAATCAAACAATGGCATAAATATAAAAACAAAGATATTCATATAAATTCAAATGAAGTAAAAGCAGTCTTCAGTTGTAAATTTATAGATCGATTTTAACACCACACTGTTTAGTAGGAACAGTCTTAGTAGATGCAGAATGTACTTAGCTCCTTTCTCCTAATATCCAACACAACCAACCAGTTATTGGGGTCCAGAACTGTGGGATAAAATGGCAATTTATACAAAGTATTTCTCAAGATGAAAGTCATGTAAGACCACAATACCCACAAAAAGATCAATACTATGACTAACCCCTGCAATTTTCGACAGATAATTAACTGAGTCACTAGTTTACACTGTAAAATTATTCAGTTAAATACATGATTTTGAAATATATGAATCCAATTATAAAAAATCAAATGGATAAGAAGTCAACTAGCACAGACTGATAAATACTTCATAAAGAGCAACAATTGGAATTTCTACAAAATCTTCATAAATAAAACCCAAAGAGTTCATTTCAAGGTAATGGACAGCAAAATTGCTTACAGTGAGAAAGACACAACTACTGAGTTCTAGCACAGTACTTGGTATTACTAGTTATATGTATGGTTCAAGCAGCAAAATTTGCATACGAAGGAAAGTGGCTCCCCAATCTAGACTCATATTCGTCAACAAGAGAAGAAACTAGACAAAGGATTATACTGAGTAAAACTGCTACCAATGGCAACTGAGGGTGGTTTAATTAAAACATGACAAGTTTTGAGCTTCTACCCTCTTCAGGTGATTACATTCGGTTACATGTTGACACACTCAATGTTTGAGTTCACTTTTTAACACAATCACACAATTTGTCTTTATTGTTAAACAGTGAACTTCAGTGTTTAATGCACAAGCATGAAACTGAATGTAATTACCTGAAGATAGGCATCAGCCCAAAATTGGTTGTGTTTTAAATAAGCCACCTTCAGTTGTGACTAGTAGCAGATTTGAGGAGTTGATAAATTACATTCTTTTATAACTAAACAATAGAAAATCCAGAATGGAATAACAACAATATGAAAAGGATAGATTGCTACTCATCAGACAGAGGAGACACTAAGTTGCAGAGGGGCAAAATAAAAAAAAGATTGTTAACATTTATATTTTCAGACAAAAATGTCAGTATAATTTTTTGAACAGTTCTTTCAATACTAGTTTTTGCATGTAGTAATTTTAAAGGACACAACCTGGAATTCTCCTGTGCTGTAACATTTCCTAACCTCATTCATCTACTATTTCAATAGGACTATTGTACTTGCTCTGATAAAGTCATGTTGTTGTTGTTGTGGTCTTCAGTCCTGAGACTGGTTTGATGCAACTCTCCATGCTACTCTATCCTGTGCAAGCTTCTTCATCTCCCAGTACCTACTGCAGCCTACATCCTTCTGCATCTGCTTAGTGTATTCATCTCTTGGTCTCCCTCTTCGATTTTTACCCTCCACGCTGCCCTCCAATACTAAATTGGTGATCCCTCGATGTCTCAGAACATGTCCTAACAACCGATCCCTTCTTCTAGTCAAGTTGTGCCACAAGCTCCGCTTCTCCCCAGTTCTATTCTCAATACCTCATCTAATCTTCAGCATTCTTCTGTCGCACCACATTTCGAAAGCTTCTATTCTCTTCTTGTCCAAACTATTTATCATCCACGTTTCACTTCCATATATGGCTACACTCCATACAAATACTTTCAGAAACGACTTCCTGACATTTAAATCAGTACTCGATGTTAACAAATTTTTCTTCTTCAGAAACGCTTTCCTTGCCATTGCCAGTCTACATTTGATATCCTCTCTACTTCGACCATCATCAGTTATTTTGATCCTCAAATAGCAAAACTCCTTTACTACTTTAAGTGTCTCATATCCTAATCTAATTCCCTCAGCATCACCCGACTTAATTCAACTACATTCCATTATCCTCGTTTTGCTTTTGTTGATGTTCATCTTATACCCTCCTTTCAAGACACTGTCCATTCCGTTCAACTGCTCTTCCAAGTCCTTTGCTGTCTCTGACAGAATTACAATGTCATCGGCGAACCTCAAAGTTTTTATTTCCTCTCCATGGATTTTAATACCTACTCCGAACTTTTCTTTTGTTTCCGTTACTGCTTGCTCAATATACAGATTGAATAACATCGGGGATAGATTACAACCCTGTCTCACTCCCTTCCCAACCACTGCTTCCCTTTCATACCCCTCGACTCTTATAACTGCCATCTGGTTTCTGTACAAATTGCAAATAGCCTTTCGCTCCCTTCATTTTACCCCTGCCACCCCCTTTATTTTACCCCTGCCACCTTCAGAATTTGAAAGAGAGTATTCCAATCAACATTGTCAAAAGCTTTCTCTAAGTCTACAAATGCTAGAAATGTAGGTTTGCCTTTACTTAATCTTTCTTCTAAGATAAGTCATAGGGTCAGTATTGCCTCACGTGTTCCAACATTTCTATGGAATCCTAACTGATCTTCCCCTAGGTCGGCTTCTATCAGTTTTTCCATTCATCTGTAAAGAATTTGCGTTAGTATTTTGCAGCTGTGACTTATTAAACTGATAGTTCGGTAATTTTCACATCTGTCAACACCTGCTTTCTTTGGGATTGGAATTATTATATTTTTCTTGAAGTCTGAGGGTATCTTGCCTGTCTCATACATCTTGCTCACCAGATGGTAGAGTTCTGTCAGGACTGGCTCTACCAAGGCTGTCAGTAGTTCTAATGGAATGTTGTCTACTCTGGGGGCCTTGTTTCGACTCAGGTCTTTCAGTGCTCTGTCAAACTCTTCACGCAGTATCATATCTCCCATTTCATCTTCATCTTTGCTTAGAACTGGGTTTCCATCAAAGCTCTTGATATTCACGCAAGTGGTTCTCCTTTCTCCAAAGGTCTCTTTAATTTTCCTGTAGGCAGTATCTATCTTACCCCTACTGAGATAAGCCTCTACATCCTTACATTTGCCCTCTAGCCATCCCTGCTTAGCCATTTTGCACTTCCTGTTGATCTCATTTTTGAGACGTTTGTATTCCTTTTTACCTGCTTCATTTACTGCATTTTTATATTTTCTCCTTTCATCAACTAAATTCAATATTTCTTCTGTTACCCAAGGGTTTCTACTACCCCTCGTCTTTTTACCTATTTGATCCTCTGCAGCCTTCACTATTTCATCCCTCAAAGCTACCCATTCTTTTTCTACTGTATTTCTTTCCCCCATTCCTGTCAATTGTTCCCTTATGCTCTCCTTGAAACCCTGTACAACCTCTGGTTCTTTCAGTTTATGCAGGTCCCATTGAAGGTGTATTTATTTGCTTACTGTTGGACCATTTCCAATTCATCCACTAAGAAAGACTGGACTGTATATGTTAAAACATAACAACTATGTCCATGATCACGACCAGAGGACTGCAAGATGCCAACCAGTCAACGTGTCTTTCTCCGCCACATGGAGTCATTTAAAAGCTGTGTGGAGGGGCATGGGGTCAGTGCAAAACCCTCTAGTCATTGTTGTCTTGCCAGGTATTTAAGCCTCTACTTCTCATTCAGGAAGGTTTGCAATTGGCATTGTGTGGCTGCATGACCACATTCTAATCCTCCCTCCAAGGAAAAATGCCTGGCAAAGCCAGGAAATCAACCCAAGTCCTCTATGTGACATTCAGGCACAGTGATCAGTGAGTTACAAAGGCAGACTGGACTGTACAAGCTACCAGTAGGAAATTTACACATGTTTGTGCAGTAAGTGCTGAGAGGGCACACATAATGTGAACATTTTCTAGCAAGTTTGTTACACATTGTACTGGAGACAAAAAAGAAAGATTCCACTGGTCTTGATGTCAAAGCGGTTTAACAATATGTTTGACCAGCTCAATACTTGAGTTTGGTGAACAGTTAGATCTGGAAGGAAGTAATACAGTGAAAGTTCAGTAACTGTGGTTGACATGGCAGGAAAATATGATTAGCTGCTGAGAAAAATCAAATGGGGACATCTAGGGATGAGAACTGTATTCATTTGAGCAGCTTCAGTTTTCCTGAGAAAAGCTAGGAGGTGCTAACAGTTTTTAAGAATTACTGTGAAACAACCTGCAGATTATGTGTTCAATGAGCTGTGGTCAGTGGGATGAACTGTGACTTATTAAGTAAGGTTCTAAATGATTTTATTTGAATGCACCCTTTTAAGCTGCAGTTATGGCAGTGTTTATCTACTGTTCATAGTTTGGCAAGCAATGTGTCAGTTTCATGTAGCCAACAGAATGGTGCTTTGACATAACCAATGAGAAGTGAGAACAGAAGCAGTGTATTTCTAGCACTGAAATTGAAACCATTGCCTTGTTTGCTGTTTTTCAGTGTATTAGTGGATTTTGAGAAAAATGTTTTTTTGATTATGAAAGCAAATGCTATAAAGGACTTATGTGCTATAAAGGATTTAAGTGATTTAGTTCTTCATGGCGACATCATCTGTTGCTGTGTGTCTCACGTATTAATTGCAGAGACATGAAAATGTATGTAATGTGGTAGTGAAATGACTCTTAAAGAGTCAATGGTTTGTGTGGATATAATCATCTGCAAGAGCAGCAAAAGCTGCCACTTTGAATAAGTGGATCAACATTTTTTAATTCAATCATAGGAGAAGGTAGGTGCATCAATGTTTATTAATAACAGATTAATAATAGAATTATACATTTAATATATTAATAAACATGGATCAACCTTCCTTCTCCCATAATTTAATTAAAAAACATTGATGCACCTACCTCCTCCCAAGATTTAATTAAAAAACACTGATCCACTTATTCAGTGTGCTCACATAGTTTGACTGCATACCAATATACAGAAGAGAAATATTTCACAGCTTTCTCAAATATATCATGGGTTGCAATTCTGTCCTTGGTTTGCAGATGCTAGCACAGATGAAATAGCTGCCACTCAGACAAGGAGCAATTAAATTTATAATCCTTGTTTACAGCAATGTTGCACACTTTATTCTGAATGTATTATTTTGAAACACATCGGCTGCCTGCTGCTCTCTCATTGGCTGTGTAACACAAAAGCTGACACACCTTCTTTGTACCTATCATACATCATGGCAAGCACCAACAACATTCCTACACGAAACACAAAAGTACACCACTGTCCCTATTCAAGACTTTTACCAGCAGCCGAAATTCTGAGCTCTCCCAGGTATTACGCATCTGTAGACTTATCAGCATTAGTGTGAAAGACTACAGTGAGGACAATATGTCAAACATAATGACATGTGAGAGTTCAGTCAGTAAGCGTTTAGTAGTTGAACTCCCAACGTCGTAGATGAAATTGGTAAAAATCTAGAACAGAGTCACTGGCATACTTATCTGTGTCATGCAGGAATGTTGTGAACGCTTGCTGTGAGATATTATGGGAACAAAAGAAGGTGTGTCAGCTGTTTGTGTTGTGCAGCCAATGAGATAGCAACACGCAGACAAAATGTTTTGAAGTAATACATTTGGGATAAAGGGTAAAACATTGCTATAAATGAGGATTACAAATTTAATTGCTCCTTATTTGAGTGGCAGCTATTTAAACTGTGCTAGCATTAGCAAAGCAAGGACAGTGTTGCAACTCATGAATATATTTCAAAAAGCAGTGAAATATTTCTCAGCCCTGTACTGCTATGCAATCGATCTGCGCGAGCACAATGAATAAATGGATTAATGTTTTTTTTTTTATTAAATATGGGAGAAGGTAGGCACATCAATGTTGTTTAGTTAAATCATGGGAGAAGGAAGGTTGATCAGTGTTTATTAATATATCAAACGTATGACTCTATTATTGATTTAAAAAAAAAAAAAAAAAAAAAAAAAAAAAAAGCATTGATCCACTTATTCAAAGTGGCAGCTTTTGCTGCACTTGAACATGATTCTATCCACACAAATCATCATTTCATATCCACATTTGATACATTTTCGTGTTTCTGCAGTTAATACATGAGACATGCAGTAATGGATGATGTCGCCATGCAGACCTAAATCACTTGAATCAGCCAACTTTATGGCACTTGTTGCCATAATCACAAAATATTTTTTCTCAAAATTCACTAATACAGCAAAAAGCAGCAAACAAGACAATGGTTTCAATTTCAGCACTAAGAACACATTGCCTCCGTTCTCACCTCTCACTAGTTACGTCAAAGAATCATTCCACTGGTTACATGAAACTGATACATTGCCAACATAGGAGTAGATAAGCACTGATGTAACTGCCACTGGTCCTGATCTAGACTTTAGAAGATGAAAATCTTATTAAATCTGGAGTCAGCACCAACATCTACTAAATCAGTATTCTGAGAACCTGTAGTTACAATTTGACTTTATAACACTTTGACTATACATCTGACAAGTGATTAGCATCTGTTTTTACATTAGACTGACATCCAGTTCACATGACATTCAACCAATCAAACAAAATGCTATTACAAAAAGATTCAATACATATACTGACATTACTGTACGTATTGTGCTAGAGTCAGTGATATCTAAAGTTCTTGTCTCTGTAGAAGCCTGTAAGGAATACCTCAGGCAAATAAATAGATCAACCACAACAAACATGCTCTGTAATAAACCTTTATACATAATAAATATAGTTCTCACCCTCAAAATGATCTTGCTTAGCTACTTTACCAAAATTCACAACTATCAAGCTAGTATGGGACTTTCCTATTAATCAATGGTTTCCTTTTTTGAAATCCTTTGAAATAAAAAAGTGAAAAATCTCACACCGTCTCACCTACTGAACATTACTGATATTTGGAGACTTGTATATGTGCATCAGCATTCAAGATTATTTGGTTCTATCAAGAACATTACTATCATTTGTATATAACTCAGCACCACAGAAGAACCTACAACATTCAATGCTATGTATAACTCAATTATTAAGTGCATATAGTGTAAATAAACTTATTAATGTGTTATCTTTTTGTAGATGTCTGACAGTATTTATTGGTCACCTCAACTACTAATACAACAGAGATCAACAGGTGATGAGTCTTATTTTTTTTCCACTAACTGTCAATGAGTCAGGTGCTATTGTGGTAGTGATCAGAAATTCAGTATAATTTTCACAACTCTTACGTGAAACTTTTCTCTATTTCAAGTGTCTTTAATCTGTATTTACAATGGCAGCTTCTGGAGAGCAATTCCTCACTGCACTTTTCCAGTTTCAGATTACCTGCTTGATCATCACTATTGGCAGATTGTTGGAAGTGCAACAAATCCAGCAAATGACATTGACTGAAGCACAGAATCCCAATGACCAGGTACCACCTCCTGTGCCATTCTGCTCTTTGAATGTGAAATATGAGGAATGACCAGAGTACCACCTGCAGCTAGAACAACACTTTGCTGTGTATAACAAATCAGGTAAATCACGATGCTCTTTCTTTTTTTCATGGGTAGGAGTGCATAGTTTCTATTTGGTCACAATTTCTTCCCTCAGTTATAACCTCAAACCATACCTTATGAACACATTTTTCAAGCATTAGATGACCACTTCAAAGTTCAGATTCATGTAACTTATCATCATATTAATTAGTATTATAAGGAATGAATTGCTGAACTCAACAGCATGACTAGGACTGTAAATTTAACTGCTGTTGTGGAGCCTCAGATCAGGATGAAACGCTTCACAATGCCATAACTCAAAACATTGCTGATAATAGAATACAATGTGAAAGTCTACAGCATCACAACCCTGGTCTGAATGATGTGCTTAAAGCAACCGAAGCTCAGGAAGTTCAAAATTTCACTGAACTGATCTTAAATGTCCCTGCTATTGCAACTTTGATTGTGGATAGGTTGAAGCAACCCCAGTTTCACAGGTAACATGACAACCAGTGGCACAAGCAACAGAATAAATACATTCAGACGTGCATAGCTGCATCCTCAGCTCGTTCCAAGCTTCTGAAGTCTTGTGAGCATTGCCATGTAGTGCATGAGCACAAAAACTGCTTTCTCTGGCACATGGTATGCTGACACTGTCATAAATCAGGACACACATAGCATATGTGCATCCAAAGGAAATGAAAAGTAAACTCTGTTCCACGCAATTCTTGGCTTGAGAAAACTGAAGTAAATATGATCCCTCATTCTGAATGTGTACCCACTCCTCCTCACAATCGATACAGGAACTATGGATGGAAGCAACACAATTGCACAGCAAAATGCTCAGTGCAAAATCTGCCTCATTCTAACCAATTTTCTTCCAATATATGTAAAGCTAAATGCTTCATCAACAAGTCTACTTACCAAGCGGTGGCAGAACATACACATAAAAGAGGGTTGTAATTAGGCAAGCTATCAGAGCCAGTAGCTACTTTTTCAGGCAGAAGGGTTGAAGGGGAAGGAAGTCAAGTGAAGGAAAAGGACTGGAGAGGTCTAGGAAAAGGGGTAGATTTTGGGAAAGTGACCCACAACTTTGGGTCAGGGGAGACTTGCCACACGAGATGAGAAGGAAAGACTTTCCTTCTCATGAAATACGTGGACATTTGTTTGATGGCACACTGGGACATGTGAAGAATTTTCATGAGCATATTACACTGCAGTACACTGCAAACCAAAAGTTTTACCATGCTCATCAGATACCCAACACCATTCATAGTGAAGTTGCTTCTGAACTTCACAGATTAGGACAAATCAGAGTTTTTAAACCCATTTTGGAAGTCAATGGGCATCTGCCTTTATGGTTACAATATAAGTGAATGGGAAGATCAGACTTTGTGCTGACTTTAAAATACAGTTAATGCTCAAATAGTGATTTATTCCTTCCCCCTTCCACACACTGACAAGCTTATGGACTGAGTAGCAGCAGGTGGATTTTTTTTTTTTTTTCATAAATTGATTTAGTTTATGCTCATCTTCAGCTTCCGCATGATGACGGAAAAAAATTATAATGTTTGTCATGCATGTGGGCTTGTATCAACATTTGCACCTTCCCTTTGGAAATGCCTATACTCTTGCGCTGTTTCAATGGATTCTTGAACAACTGACATTGAAAGTTCTGTCCTGTTCAAATTGTTTTGATGGCGTCATTCTATCCAGACAAACACCAGAACAGCATCTAAAATATCTGTAGTCCGTTTCTCAAGTTTTAAATGACACAGGGCTCAAGTGTAATTTGCAGAAATATTCACTTTTCAGTATTGAAATCAAATATCTACAAGTATATGAGAACTACAAGCTGTTTTTGGCAAACTGGCATACTACATCTAATTCATTCCGGATGCAGTGCAAATAGCTGCTCCTTTATATCGCCTCCAGCACAAAAATCTCCCTTTTAAATGGCCTGGAGAATGTGAACAATCTTTTCAGAAACATTTCAACAACATTGCTTAGTCACCTGTGCCCGATGCATTTCAATCTGCAGAAACCAGTTGTGCTTGCAGCTAGTGCATCAACACACGAAACAGGGGCAACATGGGACGACCCATACCATTCACATCTAGGATGCTGAACAAAGCCCAAGTCAACTACAACAGCTGGAGAAGGAAGCTTTAGCCATAATTTACACTTTCACAAAACTCCATCAATATCTGTGTAGTAGAAAATTTTATCATGTGACTTATCATAAGCCAATGATTCTCTTTTTTATCTGGTGAAAGATATACCTGATGTACAGCACAGAAGCTGCAAAGTTGATCACAACTTCTTTCCAATTATCAATATGAAATTCTTTATTGCCCTATAGCACAGCAGACTAACACAGACACTTTGTCTTGCTTACCGTTGAGAAATGGTTTGGACATGACACATCAGGAGTCTCTTGTCTTCAAATTAATCATTCTGATTCACAAGCACTGCCAGCTTTTCAAAAAAATGGTTCAAATGGCTCTAAGCACTATGGGACTTAATATCTGAGGTCATCAGTCCCATAGACTTAGAACTACTTAAACCTAACCAACCTAACGATGTCACACAAATCCATGCCCGAGGCAGGATTCAAACCTGCAACTGTAGCAGCAGCGCGGTTCTCGACTAAGGCGCCAGCTTTTCCCATTGATTCTTGGTGGACTGTATGGGATACAGAGAAAGATCAGTTACAATGATTGCTCAAGTACTAAATTAGGATGGGTTGGCCTCATAATCCGAAACCAATCTTAGATGCAATAGTTCACAAATAACATGCACAATGCAACTGTCTTCCTCTCCAGAATGCTGTAATTTCATTACATTTTCTTGAGGGACAAACGTGAGTCCTGATTCTCACATTTTTGCCACAACATGTGTTGAAAATAGAGGGCATTGGGGAATAGATAGAACTAAGCAGCTTCCATGTCAGCGCTGAATATGACTCAAGCTGGATAAATAAATAGAAATACGATAGCCCACTGCCGCACATGTGCAGGAAATCAGGCAGCATTGAGCGAAGGATTTTTCAACTGGCCTCAACATGATGGTCCTTGGTGATGTACCCTTTTTGATTTTGTTGGTCCCTTCCGGAAGATGGCTCATTATTGGCAATCCATACAACAAATATCCTTTTGCCATTCCCATGCATCTGATTTTTAACACTAGCACTACCAAAGCATTCACTTCTGTCCTTTTCTTAGAAGATTTTCCACAAACAGTTGTCTTGGACAATTGTTCACAATTTTCTTCTCCAGAATTTCAACAATTTTGCCAACAGAATGGAATTCAATATATATGACTGGCACCATTCTCTCCTCAATCAAACAGTGAAGCTGAAAGTTTAGTCACATTTTTAAGGCTTAGATGTCCAAACTTCATGCTTTGCATTTCATGGATAATGCTTTGTTGTTTCTGAGCACCTATTGCACTATGCCTGCTCACAACACTTTGCCAACAGAACTCTTACATGGTTGGTCCCACTACACTCTGCTGCTTTCTTTCACCCTTGCCATTCTCTTTCTAACGGTATCTATCAACAGTGTTCTGCACCATGGACAAAGCTTTCTCTCATGCCTATAATATGCCTCACAACTGGGACTCCAGTTTGTCAGATGTCTAGCTGTGGTGATTATACCATTCACAGTGCATCTGGCACACACTGACACCACCAAAATCAGTTTCACCGAAACCTTGCCCGCAACTCAGCCTGATGCCCCCCCAGTAGCCCTTCAGGCATTCAGGCACATGGGTTTTCCAATAACTCTGCCATAGAGCTCCACCTCTGCTTGCATCTACAGCCACTGCTGCAGGAACCACATTCATTATTTTTCTTAGTGATAGCTGTCATGAACATGAAGATATTGTTGTTGCTCAGGTGGGATACTATTCTAGAATACATCACCTTCTCCAAAATTTTGGAGATAATGCAGTAGTGAAATTGGTCAGTAGTTATTGACATATATCCTGTCACTTTTCTTGTAGTGTGGCTTAACAATGGCATATTTCAATTTCTCTGGAAAACACCCTGAATTAGTGATGCATTACATATTTCAGAAAAGAAAGTGCTTAATATGCGACACCATGTCCTTAGTACTCTGTTGGAAATGCCATCAAATCCAGATGAGCTTTTATTTTTGAGAGAATACATAATGTTCTGAAGCTGGTGAGAACTTCCATATGATTGAATCCTACGTTAAGGTGCTTGTTCAACGTACTCTTTGATTTTTCTAAGTGTCTGTCCCTATATTTTCCACTACATTTAAGAAATGATTATTAAACATATTTGCCACCTGTGACTGATCATTTACAGTTCTTCCATTTAAATTAATAGTGATTTTATCTTGTTGTGTGGTTTGTTGTTCTGTGTTGTTTTATTACATTCCATATAGTCTTAGTTCTATTTTTGGAATTACGGATTATGACATAATGTGCATGTTCCTCAATTCCTTAATAATTTCTCTTAGTAATTTTGAAAAACGCTGGATGGAATGTAACAATGAAAAGGATAGTTACTACTCACCATACAGCATATGGGGAGACTTCCCTAATGCCCATGGCCTTACTGCTATTGGACACTACCTTTCCCAGTGCCTGATGGATTCCAAACCAACAACCTCTTTCCTAGTCACCGTGACCTACTACAGCCTCACCCAAAATTACTTCTCCACTGAAGGCATTACCTATAAACACATCTGGGGTATGGCTATGGGGATCCGCGTGGCACCATCCTATGCCAATCTATTCATGGGCTGGAAAGAGGAATCCTTCCTAAACAACCAGAACCCCAAACTCCTCATCTGGTTCAGATTCATTGATGACATCTTCATGATCTGGACTGAGTGTGAGGCCACACTATCCACAATCCTCCAGAACCTCAACACATTTGCCCCCATTTTCTTCACCTGGTCCTACTCAACACAATGTTGACCTCCGCCTCAAAGATGCCACATCAGAACCTCCGTCCATATCAAACCTACCAACCACCAGTAATACCTCCACTTTGACAGCTGACACCCAATCCATATAAAGGAGTCCGTTCCATGAATCCTAGCCACTCATGGCCGTCACATCTGTAGTGATGAGCAATCCCTTTCAAAATATACTGAGGGTCTCACTGAGACCTTCACAAGCCATAATTACCCTCCCAAACTCATCTCTCCAATCACCCACGACCTCCCAAAGTCCCACTGTCTGCCCACAGAGGAGCATTCCCCTCACGACTCAGTAACATAGGACTGGAGCAACTTAATTACATTCTCCACCAGGGTTTTGACTCCTCTTGTCGTGGCCTGAAATGAGAAATGTCCTACCCACTATCCTTGGTACCCCTCCCACAGTGGTATTTCACTGCCCACTGAACTTACACAATATCCTCATCCATCTCTACACAACCCCCGCTAGTGACCCTTTGCCTCATGGCTCATATCCCTTAATAGAACTTGTCAAATTCTGGGAAAAGGATCTGTGAATGATAAGGGGAGTATTATTTAAAGAGTTAAATGATTTTTTAAGATTATTCTGGAATATATTATTGGATAAAGGAGCGGTTTTGGCTACGCAAACAGTCATCTTAGCTTATGGAGAAAAATTGAATAATAAGATTTCATTATGAATACATAGATATAAAAATTAAAAATGTTCTCATGTCTCTTCTTCAAACGATTTCTTATACCTCTTCTGTGCTGTTGTGACACTTTGGTATTTCCCTCCATTATTACTGGTGTCCTGGCAAGCCCTCACGATCATCCAAACATTTATTACAATGTACATAATTTGTGCTTTTTATGTTCACCTCCATATTTCATCTTCATTAACATAAAGATTATCCATCATCTCATTTTCCTGATCATATCTTATAAAATAGCTAATAAAAGACATTATGCCCCTGTTCTGTTCACAGTTGTTGGCAGGGGGCTTGGCCAGACCGATCGCTGTCTCCATGTGAGAGAAGTGGGAGGTTAGCCTGCATTCACAGTTGTAATGACAATGATCATCAGACGCCATTGCCAGATGTCACCAGATAACATCATCTGATAGTATGGTCTTAGTGCACGAATCTCCTTTGTCAGCTTTTTGCAGGGTCAAAGAAGTTACGTTAGGTTAAGTTAGAATCTATTCTATATAAGAAGCAAGTTAGATTATAACATCTTATGGTGGGGTGGATACAACGACGCCCCTGTGCTTGGATGTGTGTGCTGTATAGCCACTTCTGATACTAAAGATATCCCGAATGCATATAAATGAGCTTTCCTGTCTCGTAAAGAACATGGTGAGTACTATTCACTCTGTCTTCAGTTATCGGAATAACCAGACAAGTTTTACGAATATATGAGATGATGGGAGAAACATTCTATTACATACTCGAGATAATTCATGGTGACCTTGATAAGCAAGTTGTAAACACTCTGGTTCACTGTATTTGTTTCTGTCATTTAGCTCAAGAGTGAAAGACAAGCATAAAGTATAGCGTAAGCTACTTTGATAACCTACAGTGGAAATACATAATGTATACCACATTTGTAAACCACTACATATTAACAGAATCACTACCCTGCTGGCATAAAATGATAGTAAAAGGTAATAATAATTTGTACACAGCAAATTAGAACCTACCAAAAAAAAAGATTCAGTTCAGTAGCTGTAAACATATAAGAGATGCCACCCTTTTCACTCAAAAAAATTATTTTTTGAGGTTATAACCTATGCCTAAAATTTCCAATAAAGATTTTGCCTATTTGAAGTTTTGAATAAGCCTGCGACTTCAGTCCATAGTTTCTGAACTATATCCTGATTATGATATTTTTACCCTCTGGATGCCACAAACTCACTGTTTCTTGGACTAAACTTAGCAGTTTCTCATGCTCCATATTTCGAGTGAGAGAATGTTGGCTATTTGACTGAAGAAAACAAACTGATTTGAATTTTGCCAATTGTCGTCCAAAGTCTGTATGTTTGGGGGATAAGATCGGCTATAGCGTGACCACGCGTGTAGTGGCTTACTGATTTGAAATTACTAGTTGTCTCTGCCCGATGTCAGTTGTCAGCAGAATCCACTGATATCGAAGACACTGTGACCACAGCCTTAATCCCTCCATACATTACATGAACTGTATGTATCATGGGTTCAGAATTGTTCCACTTATGGCCTTGTATTTGATGGGGACAGCATGACCCTGTTCTGTGTTTCTCCTGTTCCTGTAGCCACTATTATTACTGTAGTTACTTGGTAGTTGATTATTACTATTAACAAAATTTTACTGTGCACTGCCGTTCAGACCATACACATCATTCCATCCATTCTGGTTATTATGGTGTTGAGAACTGCAATTTTGTTGATTGTATCCCCTGCTGTTACAGCCTCTGTTACTGTCTCTTCTGTTGTTTCTGAAATTCCAATTCTCACTATACCCTTGAGGTGAAATGAAATGAAATGTCATGTGGCTAGGGCCTCCTGTCAGGTAGAGTGGTCACCTGGTGCAAGTCTTTTTAGTTGACGCCACTTTGGCGACTTGCGTGTCGAACTCTTGAGCTGGTGCATATGGGTGATACACTTGTAGAACATTACCATATTGGTCGCAGTAGTTACTATCATTATTGTTGTTGCAGCTGTGTCCACTGTCATTATTGCCATCACTGTTGTAGTTTTTAAACTCTCCACTGATTACGATTGCAATTGTTTATCTTATGGCTGCTTTCATATATGAGATCAATGGAATCAACTACAGATAAATAATATTTTAAGCTGGAAGTCAGAACTGCGACCAGTTTTTCATATGTATGTGAGGGTAACCGACCTTTTAATATTCTTAAAACGTGAAAATGTGACATCGGGTACTCCAATATCTTGTCTTGTTTAAATATTTTTTGAAACATTTTCACAACCCACTGTGTTCTGCATTGAAATGTTGCAAGTCAAACACCTCCATCTGAAGTCTCTCTTGTATTCCCTGCAATCAGTATTTCTCTAAAAAGGCTTGTTCAAATTCTTTGTATGTGCGATAATTGTTGGCTTCTTCCACTGCCCATAAGAGAGCGGTCACCCTGAATCCAACCTACAACAATCTGGATTTTTTGTTGTTCGAACCAATCTGGGGCTAATATGTTCCTAAATGCTTGCACAAATACCACTGAGTGTGCCTTTTTCGATTCCTGTCTAAAGATCAGAAGTTGTCTGTGTTTGAGCAAACTTTCATCAAAAGGACTGATGGTATTCATTGTGCTATTTCATCTGACTGTGATGTCGTTCTGTGCCTCTTTGTTGACGGCGTGGCAGTGTTCAGCAACACTGGCAAATTCATGTAATTATCTGCAAGTTGTTCCAGTTCACCTGTATCATACTCTGATTATAACAAAACTTTGTTCACCTGATTATTTTCTATAGCTGACTGATTCTGGGTTGTAGCTACAGATGGACTGTTTGAGCTATTCTTTTCTCTGATTAGCTCTGAGAAAATTTTATTTTCAATCATTGTCATGTCATTGTCAATTTTAGCAAGTATTTTTGTTTCATGCTCACTAATTATTTCCTCTGAAGCCACTACATAAGTCTTTGAGTTCTGGGTATACTTTCCTGCGAGCATGGTGTTACTGTTGAATATTCCTGTTTTGACTCTTTCATTTAATTTCTTTACATCCTTCTTAAGCCCTTCAAATTTGGATGTTAGAAATGTATGACCCAGTTCCAAAAGACCAACATCCTGCGTGAGTCTGCTTATGACCTCAGGCATTTCTCCACAAGTTGATACAAATTTGGCTGCGTTTGTTCCCACAGTCGTGACCAGTTTGGTCAGATTATTGCTCCTCTACTACCTTCTGTGCTTGGTCCCCAGTTTTTTCTGTTCCTTTCCAGTATCTGATAACTTTTGGCTTAACTGTGTATTCATACTAGAAAACTCCATGTCAAGGTCATTAGTGGTCCCTGTTAGATTCCAATTATTACACAAAGTTTCACGATTACCACACTGACACAATTAGAAAGTTTTTTACTGAGATTGTTGACTTCTGTTGCAACAGTCTCGAGTTTTAAAGTTAATGTTGTATCCGAGCTAATGATTTTGTTTGCTTATTTCATATTATCTGATCATACTCCAGCAATTTCAGTAGTTAATTTTGTGTTATCTGAACATACACCAGTAATCTCTGAACGTACATTGGTCATTTTTATATGCATGGTGGACACTACTGAACTCATTTTTAATATTGTCTGCAATATTTGGTTGCTCTCTATCTCATTCATACCATTACATATTGATCTATCTGCATTACTCAGTCTTGCGAGCTTGCTTGGTTTGCTCACAATTGTAATTGTCTTTTGCATCTTTCTTCCTCATATACCATAAATATGCAACAAAAAGTAATTATTAGTACAATGTCGATCTCCAATAATGGATTCTAATATTTATTGTACTTACTTGTTAAATTTTTGGAGATCGCAGTCACTGTTCGGTTGCCATTGTAAAATTATGGGAAAAAGGATTTGAAAATGGCAAGGGAAATATTATTTAAATGGTTAACCGATTTTTTTTAAAGATTATTCTGGAATATATTATAAGATTAAGGAGGTGTTATGGTTATCCGAAAAGTCACAGTAGCTAACAAAGAAAAAATTGTGTGTGTGTATGCAGTCTATTTTTGACAAAGGCTTTGTTGGCTGAAAGCTCACATTCCATCAGTCTTTTTGTTGTGCCTATCTGCGACTCAGCATCTTCACTATATGGTGAGCAGTAACTATCCTTTTCACAATATTCTTTATAATTTTGAGTAGTTTATCTAGTGTGCAATTACTGCAAGATCTTTACTTGTTCTTGCCAACAGATACAATTCCCTTTTCCTTTCACAAGATACAAGATGCATGTCAGGAGCTCATGGAATGAGAGGATATTTATGTGAGTGCAGGCTTTCTCGCTGAATTTCATATATGAAGTCTTCACGGGTTGTCAGCCGAGTAGCGTCGTCGCCTCGTAGCAACGTTTCAATGGAATGCGTCTCCATCATCTTTAGGCGAAGTGACAGGATATCGTCGGTTGTGAGCTGATATCTCTGCTGGACTGCTCTCCGCTTCCTGCCGCCAGCTAATCATGAGCCCGCAGAATTGCACGATGCGCCTGGAGCGGCCGGTGGTGGTGGTGGTGGTGGTGGGGGGGGGGACGTGTGTGCAGGGTTCGTGTCCCGGCGTCCGTCTCTGTCTGCTCCGTCTGTGGCCCTTGGTGGAATGGAATGTTCTTCTCTGATTTTCCTTATTGCAGGCTCCTAGGCTGTGCTGAGATGGTAGCCACTGTCACAGTTGATTAGGTTGTCGTGTAACCGTATTTCTATGAACTCTTTGATTACTGAGGTTGGTTGGTTGGTTTGTGGGATTAAAGGGACCAGACTGCTATGGTCATCGGTCCCTTTTTCCAAATATTAAAAACATCCACAGAGAATAAAAACGAGTAACAGAATAGATCACAGACAACACAGAACAAGAGAGACTTAGACAAAGACCAGACAAGACGAACTAAAATCACACAGAGTGTGACGGTGGTTGGCCGACCATAGAAACAAAAAAGGAAAAGCCAACCACCAAGAAACGCATTAAAAACTCAGATTAAAATCGTAGGCCAATGGCCAGAATCAACACAAAAGAACATAACAAACACTCAGAGTAAACGATAAAAACCCCCTGCCCGAATAAAACGTAAAACTAAGCCAGCCATAACAGGGTCATCAGATAAAAGGGCAGGGAGCGTATCAGGCAGCGCAAATGTCTGCCTGACCACAGATAAAAGGGGGCAGGCCAACAAAATGTGGCCCACTGTCAAAGCCGCCCTGCAGCGACGTAGAGGAGGGTCCACCCGGCACAGTAAATAACTGTGTGTCAGCCGGGAGTGGCCAATGCGGAGCCGGCAAAGGACTACTGAGTCCCTGCGAGTGGCTCGCAGGGATGACCGCCACACAGCCATCGTCTCCTTGACAGCACAGAGTTTATTACGCATTGTCAGTTCGTGCCATTCATCGTCCCATAGCGAAAAAACTTTGCGGCGTAAGACTGCCCGCAAATCAGTCTCTGGGAGGCCAACATCCAGAGATGGTTTACTCGTGGCCTCTTTCGCCAGGCGGTCAACATGTTCATTGCCCGGGATACTGACATGACCGGGGGTCCACACAAAGACCACAGAGCAGCCGCAACGGGCAAGAGTATGCAGGGACTCATGGATAGCCATCACTGAGCAGGAGCGGATATACTCTACCAGCTCAGCAGTGTAAACGCTGCATCCATCCTGCAAGGAACGTTGTTCAGAATGGTCCCCTAGAGTTAGCGCATACCCGACACGACCAGCAACCATCGAACCATCAGTGTAAACAATGCCAGAGCCCTGATACGTGGCCAGGATGGAATAAAAGTGGCGGTGGAAGGCCTCTGGAGGGACTGAGTCCTTCGGGCCCTGTGCCAAGTTGAGCCGAAGGCAAGGGCGAGGAACACACCATGGGGGTGTACGCAAAGTGGCCCGGAAAGGAGGTGGAACAGTGAAAACCCTAAGTCCGGAGAGAAGCTCTTTGACGCAGACCGCAATCGTACAACCAGACTGGGGCCGACGTTCTGGCAGATGGACGACCGATTGCAGGAACAGGAGACGATAGTTTGGATGCCCGGGCAAGCTAAAAACATGGGCAGCATAAGCGGCCAGCAAACGTAGGCGCCGTAACCGCAGGGGAGGGACACCTGCCTCCACTAGTATGCTGTCCACAGGGCTGGTGCGGAAGGCCCCAGTGGCAAGTCGTATCCCACTGTAGTATTGGGTCCAGCACCCGCAATGCAGATGGGGAAGCAGAGCCATTAGCCAGGCTCCCATAATCCAGACGGGACTGGATTAACCCCCAGTAGAGCTGTAACAGGGTAGATCGGTCGGCGCCCCAGCTGGTGTGGCTCAAGCATCGCAGAGCATTTAGATGCTGCCAACACGCCTGTTTAAGCTGCCGAATATGAGGCAGCCAAGTCAACCGGGCATCAAAAAGTACACCCAAAAAGTGGGTCTCCACCGCAGCAAGAAGTTCGCCGTCAAGATAAAGCCGCGGCTCAGAATGGACCATTCGGCGCCGGCAGAAATGCATAACGCGGGTCTTGGCAGCCGAAAACTGAAAACCATGCGCTACAGCCCAAGACTGCGCCTTGCGGATTGAGCCCTGTAGCTGACGTTCAGCAGCTGCAATGCCAATAGAGCTATAGTAAAGGCAGAAGTTGTCAGCATACAGGGAAGCGGAGACAGAATTTCACACCGCTGCAGCGAGACCGTTTATTGCAATTAAAAACAGGCAGACACTGAGGACAGAGCCCTGTGGTACCCCGTTCTCCTGGACGCGGGAGGAACTATGGGAGGCTGCGACTTGCACGCGGAAGGTATGATACGACAGAAAATTGCGGATAAAGATCGGCAGAGGGCCCTGAAGGCCCCATCCATGAAGCGTAGAAAGGATGTGATGACGCCATGTCGTATCGTACACCTTCCGCATGTCAAAAAAGACAGCTGATGGCGGGCAAAGGCAGTGCGGATGGCTGACTCCAGGCTCACCAGATTGTCGGCGGCGGAGCGACCTTTACAGAACCCACCCTGAGACGGAGCCAGAAGGCCCCGAGACTCCAGTACCCAATTCAAGCACCGGCTCACCATCCGTTCGAGAAGCTTGCAAAGAACGTTGGTGAGGCTAATGGAGCGGTAGCTGTCCACCTCCAAAGGGCCCTTGCCTGGTTTCAAAACGGGGATGACAATGCTTTCCCGCCATTGCACCGGAAACTCACCCTCGACCCAGAGATGGCTGTAAAGGTCGAGGAGGCGTCGCTTGCAGTCCACGGAAAGGTGTTTCAGCATCTGACAGTGGATGCGATCTGGCCCAGGAGCGGTATGAGGGCAAGCGGCAAGGGCACTGTGAAATTCCCACTCACTGAATGGAGCATTGTAGGATTCAGAATGGTGGGTGCGAAAAGAAAGGCTCCGACATTCCATCTGCTCTTTAATGGAGCGGAAGGCCAGTGTGTAATTGGAAGAAGCGGAACTAAGAGCAAAATGCTCTGCCAAGCTGTTGGCAATTTCGGCGGAGTCGGTACAAACTGCTCCATTCAGTGAGAGCGCAGGGACGCTGACAGGGGTCCGATAGCCATAGAGGCGTCGGATCTTGGCCCAGACCTGCGATGGAGAGACATGGAGGCCAATGGTGGACACATAATGCTCCCAGCACTCCTGCTTGCTTTGGCGGATAAGGCGGCGGGCCCGCGTACGCACGCAGACATTTGAAGGTAATGAGGTGTTCAATGCAGGGATGTCGCTTGTGACGCTGGAGCGCCGGCCGGCGATCTTTAATCGCTTCAGCGATCTCAGGCGTCCACCAAGGCACAGTCCGCTGCTGAGGGGACCCAGAAGAACTGGGAATGGCAGATTCGGCGGCAGTAACGATGCCTATGGTGACCGATTGAACCACCGCATCAATGCCATCAGTAGAGAGAGGCTCAATAGCGGCAATGGAGGAAAACAAGTCCCAGTCAGCCTTATTCATTGCCCACCTGCAAGGGCGCCCAGAAGAATGACGCTGTGGCAGTGACAGAAAGATCGGAAAGTGGTCACTACCACACAGGTCGTCATGCACTCTCCATTGGATAGATGGTAAGAGGCTAGGGCTGCAGATCGAAAGGTCAATGGCAGAGTACGTGCCATGCACCTCACTGAAATGTGTGAAGGAACCATCATTTAACAGCGAAAGATCGAGCTGTGCCAATAAATGCTCAATGGTGGCGCCTCGAACTGTCGCCACTGACCCACCCCACAGAGGGTTATGGGCATTGAAGTCGCCCAGTAATAAGAAAGGTGGCGGCAATTGGGCTATCAGTGCAGCCAGGACATGCTGCGTGACATCACCATCCGGTGGAAGGTAAAGACTGCAGACGGTAACAGCTTGCGGCGTCCACACCCGAACAGCGACAGCCTCTAAAGCTGTTTGTAGAGGGATAGACTCGGTGTGAAGAGAGTTAAGGACATATATGCAGATGCCACCAGACACCCTTTCATAAGCTGCCCGGTTCTTATAATAACCCCGATAGCCACGGAGGGCAGGGGTTCGCATTGCTGGAAACCAAGTTTCCTGAAGAGCAATGCAGAAGAAAGGGTGAAGGCTGATAAGTTGTTGGAGATCAGCTAGATGGTGGAAGAAACCACTGCAGTTCCACTGGAGGATGGTATTGTCCATGTCTGAGAAAGGCGTGACGGGACTGGGAAGGCAGATTACGCCGCTGGGTCACCTGCTGCCTCCAATGGAGCACCCGTGCAAGTGCTATCCATTGCGTCTGAGGGACCGGCGAGATCGAGGTCCTCAGCGGATGCAAGAATCTCCACCTCATCCTCAGACGCAGAGCTTCTAGGTAGCGGTGGAGTAGGTGCCACCGCAGGTGCCTTGGTCTTACGGGTCTTTAAAGTCATTTTCTCTCGCTGTTCCTTTGGTTGCCGTTGTTGAGAGGGCTTATTGGAGTCAGTCTCCGGGACCGAAGAGGATCGCGAAGCCCGACGACCAGCGACCTGTGGCTTCTTCAGCCACTGGTTGGTGTCTGCTGTGCCGCTGGTAGGAACCTGGGAAGGGAGTGACCCAAAGGATCCCTTCCGAGCGAGAGGAGCCGAAGAAGACTTACGCTTCTCCGGCTGAGAAGTGGGGACTGGTGTCCCCGGTGGTTGAGTGTGTGCTGCTCCCGAGGTAGATGGTGTGGGAGCAACAGCGAGAGAAGGGGCCCCCATCGTCAAGGGGGCAGGTGAGGTCCTCTGACTCTGAGAGCTGACTGTATGTCATGCAGCTGAAGGAGCTGGAGCAGGAGTGACAGCGGACGCATAAGATGACATCATGCGCACGGGATGTAGCCGTTCAAATTTCTGCTTAGCCTCAGTGTAGGTCAGTCGGTCCAGGGTCTTATATTCCATGATTTTGCGTTCTTTCTGTAAGATACTGCAGTCCAGCGAGCGAGGTGAATGAGGCTCTCCACAGTTGACACAGATGGGAGGCGGGGCACATGGAGTATCGGGATGAGATGGGCGTCCACAATCTCGACATGTGAGGCTGGAAGTACAGCGAGATGACATGTGACCGAACTTCCAGCACTTAAAGCACCGCATCGGGGAAGGGATGTAGGGTTTGACGTCACATTGGTAGACCATAACCTTGACCTTCTCTGGTAATGTATCACCTTCGAAGGCCAAGATGAAGGCACCGGTAGCTACCTGATTGTCCCTCGGACCCCGATGAATGCGCCGGATGAAATGCACACCTCGGCGCTCTAAATTGGCGCGCAACTCGTCATCAGACTGCAAAAGTAGGTCCCGATGGAAAACAATACCCTGGACCATATTTAAACTCTTATGTGTGGTGATGGTAACGCTAACATCCCCTAACTTGTCACAAGCAAGTAACCTGCGTGACTGGGCAGAGGATGCCGTTTTTATCAAAACTGACCCAGAGCGCATTTTGGACAAGCCCTCCACCTCCCCAAACTTGTCCTCTAAATGCTCTACAAAGAACTGAGGCTTCACGGATAGAAACTATTCACCATCAGCTCTGGTACAGACGAGATACCTGGGCGAATATATGTCACTGTCATTCATTGCCTGTCGTTCCTCCCATGGTGTGGCCAGGGATGGGAACGATTTGGTGTCATAAACGTTAGCTTTAAAGTGAGTCCTCGAACGCTTAGAGACTGCTGGTGGCTGGCCGCCAGTGAGAGATGATGTACCACACTTCACTGCGGGTCATCCACCCTGATGCCACCTACTCCGACCAAGGGCCCTCCCCACGGGCGCCACCCAGCCGCAGCAATAGCCACCTGGCACGATGGCCATTGCCGGCAGTCCTGATGCCCCAGGGAGATGGGCACCTACTCCTTGGCATACGTGGGGAGTTAACGGCGCAGGCATCAGTAGAGTGATCCCTGTGTTGTCAGGGGGCTACAACCAACAGGGTACATGGCGGCCCCACCACAACGGACTGGCTACCATGCTGGATGTTAGGTAACATGTGGTCCATGGTTGCCGTCAGTGCAAAAAGAGGCACTGCACAGTGCAAGGTGTAATCTGCACGCAGGAACGTAGTCATGCCCAAGAGATGGAGAGCGGGCAGGACTGCAATTCAACGGCGAATAAGCTGGCGAAAGGTCTGATCGCAAGATGGACACAATGCACCAAGTAAGGCGCCCTTCCCCAATCAGCTCGCTCTTCGGAAAATTTTGAGAGATGGAGGTCAAACCCAACAGGGGACCATCACAGAAGGCCGAAAAGTTTGAGACTCCTTTTAGTCACCTCTTACGACAGGCAGGAATACCACGGGCCTATTCTTACCCCCGAACCCGCAGGGGAGAGATTACTGAGTCCCAAAATCTGTTTGTACTGCATATTTTCTTTGTGTCCTCGAAATTGAAAGTGCGCTTCTCATCAATACTATGTTCCGCCACAACAGATTTGTTGGTCTGACCCAAGCGTACATGCCTAATGTGTTCAATGCAGTGCTGTGAGATGCAACGCTGTGTTTGTCCTATATATTGCATCCGACATTTGCATCCGATCTTGTACACACCAGGTGCCATCAGACATAGTGGATCCTTGGTTGAACCAACAAGGTCTTTGATTTTTCTCGCTGTGTGGAAAACGGTCTTCACTTTATGTTACTTGAGAATTCTTGTGGTCTTAGCCATTGGAGGACCTGTGTATGGCAAGAAGGCACAGCCCATTGCTTCATCTTCATCTTGTCTCTCTTCTCTCTTCTTGTGGTCTGTCTTCAGAGCTCTCCTTATTTGTGTCTCACTGTATCCATTTTCTTTGAAGGTGTCCTTGAGGTGTTGCAATTCTCCTGGCAAACTTGCCTTATCCCAGGTGGACCTGGCCCTGTGCACTATGGCATTGAGTATAGATTTGCGTTGCACAGGGTGGTGGCAGCTGTTGGCATTAAGATAGAGTTCCATGTGTGTTTTCTTCCTGTACACTACATGTCCCAGAGTGCCGTCCATGTTTCTTGTGATCAGGATATCCATAAAGGGTAAGCTTCTGTTCTCTTCTATCTCCATGGTAAATTTGATATTTCGACGTATACCATTGAGGTGTTGATGGAACTCTAGCAGTTTGTTCCTACCATGTGGCCAAACTACAAAAGTATCGCCAACATGCCTGTAGAAGGCTTTTGGCTTGTGTTTAGCAGTGTCCAGTGTTAGCTTTTTGAAGTGATCCATGTATCCATACGACAGACGCAGCGTTGCATCTCACAGCGCCATTTTTCTGCGCAACGAGAAAATCAAAGACCTTCTTGCTTCAACCAAGGATCCACTAGGTCTGATGGCACCTGGTGTGTACAAGATCGGATGCGAATGTGGAATGCAATATATAGGACAGACACAGCGTTGCATCTCACAGCGCCACATTGAACACATCAGGCATGTACGCTTGGGTCAGACCAACAAATCCACTGTGGCAGAACATAGTATTGACGAGAAGCACACTTTTGATTTCGAGGACACAATGAAGATATGCAGTACAAACGGATTTTGGGACTCAGTAATCAAAGAGTCTATAGAAATACAGTTACACGACAACCTAATCAACTGTGACAGTGGCTACCATCTCAGTACAGCCTGGGAGCCTGCAATCAGGAAAATCAGAGAAGAACATTCCGTTCTACCGAGGGCCACAGATGGAGCAGACAGAGACGGATGCTGGGGAATGAACCCTGCACATGCGTCCCCCTCACACCGGCCACTCCAGGCACATTGGGCAATTCCACGGATGCATGATTAGCCAGTGGCAGGAAGCGGAGAGTGGTCCAGCAGAGATATCAGTTCACGACCGACAATATCCTGACACTTTGACTGAAGATGATGGAGACGCATTCCATCGAAACGTTGCTATGAGATGACGATGCTACTCGGCTGACAACCCGTGAAGACTTCATATAAGAGGATATTTATATTTGGCGAATCTAGTGGCATGCCTGTTCACCAAACTTAAATCTCATTGAGCATGAGAGGGATGCATTGGGGACTTGTACTGCAGCTCATTCACATGACCCAATTACCATCTATCAGTTTTCAAACATGATGGAGGAGGAAGGGGACATCTTACCACAAGAAATGCTTACCAACCTTGTGGCCAGCACGGGAGCATGTTGCATAGCATGCACTGCCATTTGTGGTGATCACACACTCTATTACACACCATGTCCTGCCTTTTGTTGTCCAGGGCACCATCACAAACCACACTGTAATTATTGCCTTTGAATAATAGTGTCATTTATGTTTGTCTCATTGCCTATTTCTTACAGTTAGCTTCTGTACTATATTGTAACACTTCTTTCTATGTATGGCTGAAGTCTCATGAAGCCATGTTACTCGGCACTGGCAGAACCATGCGAAAGTTACTTTTGTCCTTAAGCTTCGCACACCAGTGTACAAATTTTAATGTGTCTCCTGTACCTGGCTCAAAGCTTTTAGATTATTTATGTTATGAGACTGATAAATCACAGTTCGGGCACACATGCACGCATGCACACACACATACAAACACACACACACACACACACACACACACACACACAAACATAAACAAACAAACAAAGGAGGTTGGTAGTCAATCCAATTATCAATCACACAAATTGGCTTTACTTTGTTAACTTAGGAGATATTTAGTTACTGCGTAACAATGTTTAGTTAATGCCATTGGAACTGATCAGAGAAAGAATATTGCACCGGTTATCAGGGGTGTACCTAGGGGTTGGCAAGAGTGGCCCCCACCAGGGGTGCAAGAGCAAGGGGGGCACAAATTCCAAAGGCCGCTGACAATGATGTGACGGAGCACTGCGCCGCCCTCTGAAAAAATAACGCTGTGCCGCAGCCAGTCTGGTACGAGAAATTGTGGAAAAATTTGCTACAGAACGGAGAAGAGATAGTAAAGGAAGATGCTCTGATGATGAGAATCTTCTTCGGTTTACTAGGAGGCACTTTTCTCATGTCACTCCAAGTGACCAGTCCAAGAAACGCTGACTATGATGTAGATGTGCAGTCTGCTTGAAACAGAATGTGTGCCGCGGCCGGTATTATCTTTTTAGATAAACTTTTGAAAAATACTACTACTACTAATGTATTCTTTATTTTTTGGCAGTGCTCTGCTAATATATATTACCCAAGCTGAACCTCCTTACTCCATGAACTTTTTTTATCAGAGCACGAGAGCACATAACCTTGCAAACCAGTTTTGACATCTTCATCTTCCTGCAAATTCATAAAGTGCGATTGTTGCGGTATCCAGTTTACATATTTCTTGTTTAATTGGGCAAGTAAACATATACTCTATATTCACAGTAAGTAAATATTATTTACTTGTTACATTAGCTTATGACAACAGTTGCAAAATATTACCTTACCAAAGTACCCAGAAAGTCATATTAGACCTATTTAATAAGAATTATCACATACACCTATAAACACGATTCGTTGTTAATATTACTGGTCTCATTAATTTTGCTATGGTAATTGCCATATCAAATCTTTTTACCTTATTCTTTTATCTCCGCTGAGTCGATAATTTATTAGCAGATTTGAGGTTTTGTAGGAACACAGATCCTTTTGGCTTAATTGTACTCTCGCCAGGTCAGGGCAATTACGACTTGTCCAAACGTTTGGGGATGAGGATTTTGAAGCACGAGGCCTCACGAGAGCGATGTAGAACATGTCATGCTAAATGCACCATCTACACTTTCGGCATTACCTGGTTATCGTACTGAGAAATAATTTAGCACTTAAAAGTTCATTGGCAGTGACGACTCGCCTACCTCCCCATCCTGGTCGGCTTTCCATCAGGTTTCAAAATCACCACCCACCTTCATAGTGGTAGGTGTTTGTGTTAGCTGGCAAGTGGAAGTAACCCTGACCAGACACGCATCCCCGTGTTGTCTGTCGCCAATTCGCAGAAGGACCTCACTGCTGACACTAATCCTGTCGACCATGAGGCTGACTGTCCCCCTCAAAGGCACGCCGAAGCTGCATTCACAGTTACACAGCCCTGCAAAACTCAACAGTTAACAGTTCATGTGTGGCTGTGTAGCAAGAGGAAGCCTTTGTCGTACATCAAGGAAGGTCAGTCGTGTGTTCTGTAATAGCAATATGTTTCCTGTGCTCATGCTCATCGTTCATAAACAGCTACAATTCATTCATGTTTGAATGAAACTCTTATTTTGTTTTCTCATGCAGTTAAACATTTTCCCCTTTTTACTCACAGTAGAATCGCACTATTTATGATTTGACACTTCTTACGTATAACTGCTTAATTTATGGACTGGTTTTGTTTTCGCAGTCCATTTTTTGATTTGAAATTTTTAGCAGTAGGTAAAACTACATTATAACAATATATACACATCAAAATCTGTGGAAAGTCATGCATATGTCACTATAAGTTTCAACTGACATAGGTGTTGCCAAAAGCGTCCCTAGGGAAGATACTAAAATTATCAGTCTTGTTGTTAACGAGTACATAAAAAACCAGAGTTTAACTTTTGATTATTCAAAATAATATGAACACATTCATCTATAATGCCAGTCATACAATTTTTCTTTCTCACAACTACATTTCATTTACTAAAATTAATAAATATGAACATACTCGTGTTTGATAATTGTAGCACCTTTATTGTTTATTTCAGTAACATTTGATATGCTATCTAAGGGGATTTGGCTGTTCGCCATATTGTTTATAACAGACGTACCATTTAAAATTACACATAATAAGCACTGAAGATGAAATCAGTTGTTTTATCCTTAATGTCATCACATTCGATAAATATCAAAGTGATGCTAATTTCATCATAATCTCAAATGAATGTTTTTGATAAAAACAAGCAGTGTAAAAGAAGCAGCTGTGATGTACGTGCCAAGTAGAAGTGAGATACTGATAGTGTCTCTGAATTTTTCCACTGTACTACTATCTGCTGTTTTGCCACATGAGGAACGAAGTGTCCCTTCGTGCATTCCACTGTGACTCTCCGGGTTAATGAAATCCAGCAGAATTTTTGTGCATTTCTCAAAGCGTTTGTATGGAATACAGAGTGCAGACTGACACCAGTAACTTTCTTTAAAACGGAAATAAAGCCTGACGTGTGAAAAATGCTAGATGTTTATTTCTCCCTCTCTTACAGTTTTCCTTTCCTCCCCTCCAGACATCGACGATCCCTTCACAGTTTTTTCTGTACGTGAAGCTGGTATTATCAGGCGTGAACCAAAGTTTCTGATCCATTCACACAGGTAACAATGAACCATCCAGATTACTAATGGGCATTATCATGTAAAAAAGTGTCAATAGCAGACGTTGAATGCAAAGTCGCCTTTGTATTTTTCACCTTTGATTGAAAGTGTCATTCCCTTTTTAATATCAGATCTACGTGCATTGCGCATTCAAGGTTCACTAAAACTGGCGATACCGCACTAGTCAATTTCCATTCGTAAAACAAGCTCTGAGCACTTCAGTTCAGTCATATCTGGTTGCAATATATTTCTCGATACACATTGTATCTCTCTATGAGAAATTTTTTTTAAAACAAATAGGCTAACACTAAATTCTCTCACACTTACATCGTTAGTATTGTCTACTCTAAAGCAACATCATGTGCACAATGTGGTTTCCCTAGCAATAACATTTGTTTGAATTCAAAGAAATATTAAAAAGTCATGCATTTACTGTCACCGTTATTTCTGATATACTTCTACATTGTTTTGCTGCTTTGGTTTTTTACCTTGATAATTGAAATTCAGACCAAATCAAAGAGTCAATGGATAAGCTTTCTCTATAGCTTACTCCTATTCTCTTCATCTTGCACCATTTTACATTGTCAAACGCTTTTTCTCGGTCGACAAATCCTATGAAAGTGTCTTGATATTTCTTCAGTCTTGCATCCATTATCAACTGATAATGTGTCGTGACTGCCTCTCTGGTGCCTTTACCTTCCTTAAAGCCAAACTGATCGTTACCAAACAGATCCTCAATTTTCTTTTCCATTCTTATATATATTATTCTCATCAGTATCTTCGATGCATGAAATGTTAATCTGATCGTCCAGTAGTTCTCACATCTGTCTGCCTTTGCTATCTTCGGAATTGTGCACATGATATTTGTCCGAAAGTGTGATGGTATGTCGCCAGTCTCATAGATTCTACTCACCTAGTTGAACAGTCGTTTGGTTGCTACTTCTCCCAATGACTTCAGAAATTTCAATGGAATCTTATCTATCCCCTCAGCCTTTTTTGATTTGAAGTCCTCCAAAGCCCTCTTAAATTCTGCCTCTAATACTGGATCCCCTATGTCTTCCATGTCAACACTCGTCTATTCTTCGAGCACTCCATCTGACACGTCTTCCCCCTAATAGAGTCCTTCAATGTATTCTTCCCATCTATCTGTCCTCTCCTTTGCGCTCAGCAGTGGAATTCCCACTGCACTCTTAATGTTACCACCGTTGCTTTTAACCCGGCAGTGCACGTGCCTGAAAACAGGATGCACAAATGTCAAACATGTAGCTGTTCTTTCAGACCCTTACAGATTACATAGATTTTTAATATCCATCAGACGACTCTTATTCTTATCTTTCATATGTGCTGAAAAGATGGCTTCTTTTAACCAATTTTCAGACATTGTAGTAATGTGAAGATTTCTCTGTGGTCTGACAGACCAGCTTGAGTTTACTGCCGGTTTAATTTCCTCGAATGTTGTTTTCACTTTTCTATATGCAGAATCAGTCTTACCGATGATCATTTCATTTTCAATTTCTTCACATTTTTCCTGCAACCATTTTGCCTTAGCTGCCTTGCATTTCCTATAATTCCTATTTATTTCATTCGTAAGTGACTTGTATTTCCGTATTCCTGAATTTCCCTGAACATTTTTATACTTCCTTCTTTCATCAATCAAATGAAGTATTTCCTCCGTTACCCATGGCTTCTTTGTATTTACCTTCCTTGTTCCTGTGTTTATCATCCCAACATCTGTGATTTTTTTTTTAGAGATGTCCACTCTTCTTCACTTGAACTTCCTACTCTGGTATTCACGACCGCAGTGTCCACAGCCTTCACGATCTTCAAACGCGTCTCATCATTCCTCAGAACTTTGGTATCCCATTTAATTCCCGACTGGTACTTTCGGATGGTTGTCTTAAACTTAAGAATATTCTTCATCATTACTGAATTGTGATCTGAGTCTATATCGGCTCTTGGGTACACTCTAAAATCTAATATCTGATTTCCGGCGATCTTTTGCATGCACACACATTTGTGCAGATGTCTGTGCAGACAAATCGTAACGTGTGGACCGGCCTTTCCTTGTAAATGCCAACACACTAAATAAATGCTTTTGTGATTTCTTTTAGGTATTTTCCACAGTGTCTCAGCAGCTGAAATTTGGCATGTCGGTTTAAGTGACGTCAACTACAAGTGGCAGAAATCAAGGCAAGTTTCGACATGACAAGTCTGATTATCTCATCTAGATTCGGCCTGACCAGGGGAGAGTACTTGAGCCAATTGGTGGTACTTGAGCCCAGAGGGTTCTTTTGTGTGTGGCCCATTATAAATTATTCATATGTTATTGTTATTATTATGTGTATAGGTTCATTCCCAGTTAAAGCATTTCCTTTCATACAACAAATAGATGGGACCTAAAAAACTATCAGGAAGTGCATTTAAAAAACTAAGAAAAGAAAAGAAAAGAACTGCAGTTCTCCTTTCAGGAGACTTGAAAAATTGGCTAAAACCCAACAAGGTGGTGGACAGCGGTAACACTGCAACAGATCAAGATGAGAGTAATGCCGATTTTGAATCTGATGATACGGAAACACATCCACATACAAATGATGACAACCAACCACAACCATCAACTTCCCATCATATAGCACCATCAGTTTCAGAAAACAGCTATGAAGAGTACAAATCTTCCACACATAGTTCTTTAGATGAGGAAGGATCAGCAGTTGGTTGACATGATTTATCTCCACTACAAGAAGACTGTTCACCAGAAATAGGTGAAAAAGTTTTTAATGATCCCAAAAAATGGCCAAGCTATCCATTGATTACTGATAGTATTCGAATTGTGCTGACTGAACGTGGCCCTCGAATAGTTGATGTATCAACCTTCAAGTTTCCCATGTCAGATGGAGATAGACGTTTTGATGGCAAGTGGTTTTACAAAAAGCTCACAAATGGCGAATGTGTGTGAAGACAATGGTTACTTTATAGCTAGTCGGAAGATTCTCTATTTTGTTTTTCCTGTCTCCTGTTTGGGAAGGATCATCGTGGAAAGGCATCTTCATTTTCAGATTTTAATAAAGGCTTCAATGATTGGAAACACTTAAGCCCTCTCATTTAAATCACGAAAACTCGTCCAGCCACAGGTTGTGTTGCATGCAGTGGAAAGATTTGCAAAACCAACTAAAACAAAAGAAAACTGTAGATGATGAAATTCAAGAAAGTATTCAGAAGGAGGTAGAGAAGTGGAGAAAAATACTGAAAGTAGTCATAGATGTAATTATATTTTCTGCTAAGAGTAAAATCTACCACTTCGAGGAACAGCAAAGAAAGAAATCATTGGTGAGGTCAAGTAGTGGAGTTTTTTTTAAGCACATTAGAACTAATAAGTCACTATCATCCTAAACTAGCAGAACATATGGCATATGTAAAAATCAAATAAAAAGGCAATCAGTTACTTTTCCCCTAATGTCCAAAATGAGCTCATAACTTTAATTGGAAGCAATGTGAGGCAGAAAATCTTGAATCAAATAAAAAATGGAAAATACTTTTCGATCATCTTTGACTGCACACCAGACAGTGCTCACATTGAGCAAATGAGCCAAGTTTGTTGACTTGTCAGATGGGAAGTGTCAAGTTAAAGAAAGTTTCATTGACTTTATCAACACTAATGAAAAAACAGTTGAAGGCATTTCAGTTGACATTCTTAAAAAACTTATAGAAGATGGGCTAAGTATTGATAATTGCAGAGGTCAGGGTTATGATAATGGCAGCAATATGGCTGAAAAATATATCAGTGTGCAAGCTCAGATCCTCGGTGGTTACAAGGGTAGGAGCCAGAGGGTAGGGAAGGTGGTTTGGGGATTTCATAGGGATGAACTAACAGGTTACGAAGGTTAGGTGGATGGCGGAAAGACACTCTTGGTGGAGTGAGGAGGATTTCATGAAGGATGGATCTCATTTCAGGGCAGGATTTGAGGAAGTCGTATCCCTGCTGGAGAGCCACATTCAGACTCTGGTCCAGTCCCGGAAAGTATCCTGTCACAAGTGGGGCACTTTTGTGGTTCTTCTGTGGGAGGTTCTGGGTTTGAGGGGATGAGGAAGTGGCTCTGGTTATTTGTTTCTGTACCAGGTCGGGAGGGTAGTTGCGGGATACGAAAGCTGTTGTCAGGTTGTTGGTGTAATGGTTCAGGGATTCCGGACTGGAGCAGATTCGTTTACCACGAAGACCTAGGCTGTAGGGAAGGGACCGTTTGATGTGGAATGGGTGGCAGCTGTCATAATGGAGGTACTGTTGCTTGTTGGTGGGTTTGATGTGGACGGACGTGTGAAGCTGGCCATTGGACAGATAGAGGTCAACGTCAAGGAAAGTGGCGTGGGATTTGGAGTAGGACCAGGTGAATCTGATGGAACCAAAGGAGTTGAGGTTGTAGAGGAAATTCTGGAGTTCTTCTTCACTGTGAGTCCAGATCATGAAGATGACATCAATAAATCTGTACCAAACTTTTGGGTTGGCAGGCCTGGGTCACCAAGAAGGCTTCCTCTAAGTGACCCATGAAAAGGTTGGCGTACGAGGGGGCCATCCTGGTACCCATGGCTGTTCCCTTTAATTGTTGGTATGTCTCGCCTTCAAAAGTGAAGAAGTTGAGGGTCAGGATGAAGCTGGCTAAGGTAATGAGGAAAGAGGTTCTAGGTAGGATGGCAGGTGATTGGCGTGAAAGGAAGTGCTCCATCGCAGCGAGGCCCTGGTCGTGCGGAATATTTGTGTATAAGGAAGTGGCATCAATGGTTACAAGGATGGTTTCCAGGGGTAACAGATTGCGTAAGGATTCCAGGCGTTCGAGAAAGTGGTTGGTGTCTTTGATGAAGGATGGGAGACTGCATGTAATGGGTTGAAGGTGTTGATCTATGTAGGCAGAGATACCTTCTGTGGGGGCTTGGTAACCAGCTACAATGGGGCGGCCGAGATGATTGGGTTTGTGAATTTTAGGAAGAAGGTAGAAGGTAGGGGTGCGCGGTGTCGGTGGGGTCAGGAGGTTGATGGAGTCAGGTGAAAGATTTTGCAGGGGTCCTAAGGTTCTGAGGATTCCTTGAAGCAGCTCCGCATGGACATTGGGAATGGGATTACCTTGGCAAACTTTGTATGTGGTGTTATCTGAAAGCTGACGCAGCCCCTCAGCCGCATACTCCCGACGATCAAGTACCACGGTCGTGGAACCCTTGTCCGCCGGAAGAATGACAATGGATCGGTCAGCCTTCAGATCACGGATAGCCTGGGCTTCAGCAGTGGTGATGTTGGGAGTAGGATTAAGGTTTTTTAAGAAGGATTGAGAGGCAAGGCTGGAAGTCAGAAATTCCTGGAAGGTTTGGAGAGGGTGATTTTGAGGAAGAGGAGGTGGCTCCCGTTGTGACGGAGGACGGAACTGTTCCAGGCAGGGTTCAATTTGGATAGTGTCTTGGGGAGTTGGATCATTAGGAGTAGGATTAGGATCATTTTTCTTCGTGGCAATGTGATATTTCCAGCAGAGAGTATGAGTGTAGGGCAGTAAATCTTTGACGACGGCTGTTTGGCTGAATCTGGGAGTGGGGATGAAGGTGAGGCCTTTGGATAGGACAGAGGTTTCGGATTGGGAGAGAGGTTTGGAGGAAAGGTTAACTACTGAATTAGGGTGTTGTGGTTCCAGATTGTGTTGATTGGAATTTTGAGGTTTTGGAGGGAGTGGAGCTGGAAGTGGGAGATTGAGTAGATGGGAGAGACTGGGTTTGTGTGCAATGAGAGGAGGTTGAGGTTTGCTGGAAAGGTTGTGAAGGGTGAGTGAGTTGCCTTTCCGGAGGTGGGAAACCAGGAGATTGGATAGTTTTTTGAGGTGGAGGGGGGCATGCTGTTCTAATGTGTGGTTGGCCTGTAGGAGGATGCTCTGAACAGCCGGTGTGGATGTGGGAGAGGAAAGATTGTGGACTTTTATTAAGGATAGGAGTTGACGGATGTGTTCATTGGCTGAGTTGATGTGTAGGTGAAGGATTAGGTGCGTGAGGGCAATGGATTGTTCAGTTTGGAACTGGTATAGGGACTGATGGAAAGAAGGGTTGCAGCCAGAGATGGGAACTTTAAGTGTGTGGCCTTTGGGGGTAATGCCAAATGTCAGACAAGCCTGAGAAAATAGAATATAGGAGTGTAATCTGGCTAGGGCGAAGGCATGTTTGCGGAGGGAATGTAAATAAAACTTAATGGGGTCGTTGTGGGGGTGTTGTGAGGGTGACATGGTATTAGAAGGTGGAAAGCGTAACATGAGGCTGAAATGAAAATGAAAATAAAATATATGGGGAGAGATAAAGGTGAACTGGAAAGTAACTGGAGATCTGGTGTGAAAAAATGCGAAAAAGTGTTGGTTACAGCTGGGCTATGTTGGACTTGGGTTGGTAGACAACGATGTGCACAAAGGTTAGGTGGTTGTGTTGCCGCCAAAACACGTTAAAGCACGGAGAAATTCGGGAAAATTTCGAAAAAACTGCGTATAAATGTATTAAAAGGAGTGAAATGGAAATAAAGAGAAAGTTATTAGAACTAGCTGAAATGGTTGTTTAATAGGTGAAAGGAACTGTTTGTGAACTAGAAACGGTGGATTTTATAGCAGCGGTAGTGTTGAAAGTGGAAAAAATTTTTTTTGGTTATGGTTTGGAAGTGAGTTACGTATTATTGAGTATATATAGGCGGGATAAAATTGTATAGTAGATTACGGTAAAAAGGAGAAGGTGAATACAAAGTGAAACTACTGGCAAAAACAGAAAGAGAAAATAAGACGCCAGAAAAGATTTCGAAATGCAACAGTGACAATAACAAACGTAATTGTTGGGTTCAGATTAATGATATGAATATAATAGAGGGAAACACTCCACGTGGGAAAAGCGTTCTTGGTTACCCAGGCCTGCCAACCCAAAGTTTGGTACAGATTTATTGATGACATCTTCATGATCTGGACTCACAGTGAAGAGGAACTCCAGAATTTCCTCTCCAACCTCAACTCCTTTGGTTCCATCAGATTCACCTGGTCCGTGTCTGTATGTGTGGATGGATATGTGTGTGTGTGCGAGTGTATACCTGTCCTTTTTTCCCCCTAAGGTAAGTCTTTCCGCTCCCGGGATTGGAATGACTCCTTACCCTCTCCCTTAAAACCCACATCCTTTCGTCTTTCCCTCTCCTTCCCTCTTTCCTGATGGGGCAACAGTTTGTTGCGAAAGCTTGAATTTTGTGTGTATATTTGTGTTTGTTTGTGTGTCTATCGACCTGCCAGCGCTTTTGTTTGGTAAGTCTCATCATCTTTCTTTTTAGATATATTTTTTCCACGTGGAATGTTTCCCTCTGTTATATATATATATATATATATATATATATATATATATATATATATATATATATATATATATATATATATATATATATATATATATGGTTATAATAGAGGGAAAATTTCCACATAGGAAAAATATATCTAAAAACAAAGATGATGTGACTTACCAAATGAAAGTGCTGGCAGGATGACAGACACACAAACAAACACAAACATACACACAAAATTCAAGCTTTCGCCTTTTTTCCCCCTAAGGTAAGTCCTTCCGCTCCTGGGATTGGAATGACTCCTTACCCTTTCCCTTAAAACCCACAGCCTTTCATCTTTCCCTCTTTCCTGAGAGGCAACAGTTTGTTGCGAAAGCTTGAATTTTGTGTGTATGTTTGTGTTTGTTTAAATGAAAGTGCTGGCAGGTCGACAGACACACAAACAAACACAAACATACACACAGAATTCAACCTTTCGCAACAAACTGTTGCCTCATCAGGAAAGAGGGAAGGAGAGGGAACGACGAAAGGATGTGGGTTTTAAGGGATAAGGGGGTGCATTCTTTGCTTCCTGGGGAAATCTTTAGAGGGCGCCATTTTAAATTCTTGCCACGGGTGCCACATACCTAAGGTACACCAGTGCCAGTTATGAATGTAGTGCTCTAATGAAAATTTTTTTTGGTGAATGAAAACAATATGATGGATTATCTTAAGTTTGACATGCTGCCAGAAACTTTGATAGTACCTGCTGTTACTGAAATTAAGAATATTGATTACAATATTCATTACTGTAATTTCTATATGTGTCACATTTTGTAATATTTCATATGTTATTTAAAACTCTAATCTTGACTTGGTCTTGTCTATCAGGATGGAAAATTATGTTGCTTTTGTAATTAAAGTAATGAAATTTTTGCAAGCTGAAAAATGTAAGTTCCTGGACACTTTACGCAAGTTTACTTTCACCTGACGTATTGATCAAAATATTATAAATACAGAAAAAAGCAATGTAAAACACAAAAATGTGCTATCTACGCATAACTGCTTATAATTTTATATGAATCTGGAATGAGAGGCCAATGTAGATACCTAATATGTGCTTCTTCAGCTGCTCGATCAATTTTCTTGGCAACTTCCTTGATGTATTCTCGAGCTTGTGATTTTGGCATCCAATCCATTGATTCTAATATAATGTCCTCCAAATATGTGTCCACTGTATCTTGGCTTACTTTCATCAGCTGAAAAGAAAATAAATCTCATAAGAATCATCACTCTTTTCGCCTTTCCTCATATACAACAAAATAGGTTTAGTTAGCACATCAAAGCTGCAACAGACGAAAAAAGGAACTAGATACTGGTATGACTGTTGGCTCAGAGACACTGTTTTACTGCTGAGCCACCTAACTGAAAAGGCTTTCATCCACGTTTTATAATGACACCTTTTCTACTCAAAATGTATGTGCTTTGCCATAATACTATTGGCTTAGTGTTTGAAGTGACTTCAAGTAAAATGTATTATATAATATAGCTGATAGAATATGGGAGGAGCTGAATGCCAGTGTCATATCCATTCCACTTGTGTACAGAAACAATATGCAGCTAGTCTTAGAAGCCCCTATCTGGTGGGCAGATTACCCTTAACAGTTACACAAACTTCAAGAAATAATACTACACTGACAGCTGGCAGGATGTTTTGGCAGCTCACTGCCATAATTAATTTCTCTTTATTGTGTCGTGTAGCCCGTTGTGCTGATTATCTTTGATTGTCCTTTTATGTGTATATGTGTTATCTTTGATTATATATTTTTGGTAATGCTCCTGGTCTAGACGCACATTGTCTCAGTTGCATTCCATTTGTATCAACATATGAAGTTTCCTATGTAATCCTGTGCTCCTGTAGCACAAATAAAGAATAAAAGTCATGATTCATAAATCTGTTGCAAGTTGCTGCTGCTCTGACAACAAAGTATGGGTGCAGGAACAAATCATGTTCCACTGCAGAAATAATTTTCCCATTTACCAAGACTATGACTTGATGTCAATCACAAGAAGGTTATCTCCAAACCTCAAAACAACCTTTGCAGCATGTGGGCAGGCCCACTGATGCTAAGACTGGTTTGATTATGCTGCAGAAGTTATGTTGTGCAGTCATGATCTCTCCCCATGCAATTTACATATTTTTGGAGGTGGCCACTGATTTGCTTAGGATGAAGAGGTGCACACCTGGCTGCAATCATGGTTCTGTAGGCAACCGCACATATTTTTCCATGAAGACATTGACCATCTCGTCTCACATTGGGATAAATATATTAATAGGTGTGATGATTACTTGTGAAATAATAAACAGTTTACTTACTTTTTCCATCTGCCTCATTTTCATTTGATTACCCCTTACATTATCGGCCTGCTTTAACAATCTACTAGCCAGAAAAAACTGGCATTTCTTGGATATTCATTTTGCCAGTTTTCTATTAGTAAATAAAAAGAATTGTTTTTATAGAGTAATGTTGAAATAATTTCATTTTCATGTATTTGTGGGAGCACCTTTCAAATTATGAAACAGACATATAAAGAATTATGTATAATACACAAACTTGTAAGTACAGTATTCAAATTAAGAAACCTAATATTTTTGTATGCTGGATGTAGCTGCTTCACATGTCTACAATGTGATTTTGTAAAGGCCTCTACGGCAATGCCTCTTCATAGCTCTATGAATGGCTATTGTTTTTGCCTACAGCCATTTGTGCTTTGCAGTTGAAAGCTGTTGAAAGGCCTGCTAGGTGTCAGCGATTTCCTTAAGTTGACTCTACTATAGGAGTGTGTTATCAGTAAAGAAAAAATGTATTAAAACTTCATACACGATACAGCATTTTTTCATGCATTTCAATGTTTATGACATTGTATCTCTTGATCTATGTACTGGACAATGATATATTTGTATAGGTACAGTCAGCTGCATATACACTGAAGCACCAAAGAAACTGGTATAGGTGAACGTATTCAGATACAGAGATATGTAAGCAGGCAGATTATGGCGTTGCAGTCGGCAACACCTACATAAGACAACAAGTGTCTGGCGCAGTTGTTAGATTGGTTACTGCTGCTACAATGACAAGTTGTCAACATTTATGTGAGTTTGAATGTGGTGTTAGAGTTAGCACATGGGCGATAGGACACAGCATCTCCGAGGTAGCGATGAAGTGGGGATTTTCCTGTATGATCATTACACAAGTGCAACATGAATATCAGGAATCCAACAAAAGATCAAATCTGCAACATTGCCGCAGCTGGAGAAAGATCCTGAAAGAAAGGAACCAACGATGGCTGAAGAGAATCGTTCAATGTGACTGAAGTGTAGCCTTTACATAAATTGCTGCACCATCAACAAGTGTCAGCATGTAAACCATTCAACAAAACATCATTGATATGGGCTTTTGGAGCCAAAGGCCCACTCATGTACCCTAGATGAATGTACAACACAAAGCTTTACACCTTGCCTGGGCCTGTCAACACCGACACTGGATTGTTGGTGACTGGAAACATGTTGCCTGGTCGGACGAGTCTCGTTTCAAATTGTATCGAGAGGATGGATGTGCACAGGTATGTAGACAACCTCATGAATCCATGAATCATGCGTGTCACCAGGGGACTGTTCAAGCTTATGGAGGCTCTGTAATGGTGTGGGGCATGTGCAGCTGGAGTGATTTGAGACCCCTGATACATCTAGATACGACTATGACAGGTGACACATACGTAAGCATCCTGTGTGGTCACCTGCATCCACTCATGTCCAGTATGCATTCTGATGGCCTTACGCAATTCCAGCAGGACAATGAGACACCCCACATGTCCAGAATTGCTACAAAGTGGCTCCAGGAACACTCTTCTGAGTCTAAACACTTCTGCTGGCCACCAAACTCCCCAAAAGTGAACATTATTGGGCATATCTGAGATGCCTTGCAATGTGCTGTTCAATGTGCTGCCACCCCCTCATACTCTTACAGATTTATGGACAGACCTGCCGGATTCATGGTGTCAATTCCCTCCAGCACTACTTCAGACATTAGTCGAGTGCATATCATGTGGTGTTGCGGCACTTCTGCATTCTCGCGGGGGCCCTACACAATTTTAGGCAGGTGTACCAGTTACTTTGGCTCTTCAGTGTATGAGTACTGCCTGCAAAATATGTTGCAAATAGAGTTAGGAACAAAGAAGTAATAAATTTAAACATTGTCCATGATGTGGCAGTTTTTCACACATGTCAGTGTCTATAATGTCGCGTCTCCTGATGTAAGTGTTATTCAATGACATACTTTTTTATGTACTTTCGGCAGCATATGTGGATACTGTCTGCAAAATATGTTGTGAGTACTTAGTAGCAAAGAAGTAACAAATTTAACTATCAAGCACAAAGCATCATATCTCCTGAGCTATGTGTGGTACCATTATACAGTTTTTATGTGCATTTAGCATCATATGTGGATACTCTCTGTGAAAATTATAGCAAAATAAAGTTAGTAGCATGTCACACATAAAGCAGCAGTTTTTCACTCATTTTATTGTTTATTATAGACTATGTGATCAAAAGTATCTGGAAACCCCCAAAAACATACGTTTTCCATATTAGGTGCATTGTGCTGGCACCTACTGCCAGGTACCCATAGGGGTGACCTCAGTAGTCATTAGACATCGTGAGAGAGTCGAATGGGGCACTCTGTGGAACTCATGGACTTTGAACGTGGTCAGGTGATTGGGTGTCACTATCATACGTCTGTATGAGCGATTTCCACACTCCTAAACATCCCTAGGTCCACTGTTTCTGATGTGATAGTGGAAACGTGAAGGGACCCGTACACCACAAAAGTGCACAGGCTGACTTTAGCTGTTGACTGACAGAGACCGATGACAGTTGAAGAGGGTCGTAATGTGTAATAGGCAGACATTTATCCAGACCATCACACAGGAATTCCAAACTGCATCAGGATCCACTGCAAGTACTATGACAGTTAGGCGGGAGGTGAGAAAACATGGATTTCATGGTTGAGTGGGTGCTCATAAGCCACACATCACACCGGTAAATGCCAAATGACGCCTTGCTTGGTGTAAGGCGTGTAAACATTGGACGATTGAACAGTGGAAAAACATTAAGTGGAGTGACGAATCACGGTTCACAATGTGGCAATACGATGGCAGGCTGTGGGTATGGTGAACGCCTGGCGAACGTCATTTGCCAGCATGTGTAGTGCCAACAATAAAATTTGGAGGTCATGGTGTTACGGTGTGGTCATGTTTTTCACGGAGAGGGCTTACACCCCTTCTTATTTTGTGTGGCAGTATCACAGCATAGGCCTACATTGATGTTTTAAACACCTCCTTGCTTCCCACTGTTGAAGAGCAATTCAGGAGGTGGTGACTGCATTTTTCAACATGATCGAGCACCTGTTCATAATGGCCTGTGATGGAGTGGTTACACAACAATAACATCCCTGAATCCTATATAACACCTTTGGGACGTTTTGGAACACCAACTTCGTGCCAGGCCTCACTGACCGACACTGATACCTCTCCTCAGTGTTGCACTCTGTGAAGAATGGGCTGCCATTCCCCAACAAACCTTCCAGCATCAGATTGAACGTATGCCTGCGAGAGTGGAAGCTGTCATCAAGGTTAAGGGTGGGCCAACAGCAAATTGAATTCCCGCATTACCGATGGAGAGCACCACGAACTTGTAAGTCATTTTCAGCTAGGTGTCCGGCTACTTTTATTCACACAGTATATCAGAGCTCCTGAACTATGATAGGTAGGTGTTTTTTATCTCCAACAGTGATTGTAGCCTGACATTAAGGGATATATGTACCAAGTCTAGCTGAATCAGTCCACTCAATTAGGAGGCGCGCATGACACACACACACACACACACACATCCATTTTTATAGTATGTATGAATCTTGCAGGGACTACACATGCAGATGGACCTGGCTGGGGAGGGTGGGGGGGGGGAAGGGTAGTGAGAGAGGAGGAGGATGATGGATGACAGAGAAAAGAAGAGGAGGAGAAGATGGAGACAGTGAGTGTGAAGAAGGCTAAGATGGTAGAATGAGATCAGGGGGTGGGGGCTGGAGTGTGCGAGGGAGGAGTGGGGGGGGCGAGGGGGGGGGGCAGAAGAGCTGGACAGAGAGAGGGGCAAAGAAGGGATGGAAAGAGAGAAGAGGATGAAGAAATTCAAAGAGAGAGAGGAGGAGAAGATGATCAAAAAGAGTGGGAGGAGTTTATGTTGTGCAGGTAGTATTGGCATGCTTTGTAGAGTTTACACATGCTGATGAGCACTGCTGAGTGGAAATACAATATACAGTGCATTAATATGGAAGCAGTAGTGAAAACATTTATACGTGATCTTTCAAACCATGTTCAGTGCTGGGCATGTAAACTGACTCTCACTGAAAACATTTCATGAAGTAACTTAGTTGAACATGATAATAGGCAATTTAAGACTGCTTTCTTGAATACCAGAAAGGGGTATCTGCAGTATCTGAAGGAAAAACAAAATAGAGATGCAATGGTTTCCCCCGACCAGTTTAAACACGCTGGAACTCATGGGCTCTCCACAGCCACTTATATGGCAGAACATTTTGAAGAAATGACTGAATTCTTGCACAGTTTGAGCTGTTTAATGCAGGCTTTGAGTTTGACAGGTTGCTATTGGATGATGCACGTGACTTAATAGGATTATTTTCTTAGAGACTTCAAAATATTACACTCTGCTTATATAAAATTAAAACAGCCTGAAGAATGTTGCAGTATTATGGGCAAAGCAATTTTTAGTGATGAAATAAATAAAATTTTAAAAGGACAAATAGGTAAGTACTTTATGCAGAAGTTAATGAGGCACTGAAGTGCACTAGGTTGCATCTTCAGAATTCATGTTTTAACCCAAGGACAATAAACTTGATCCATAGTAATGTAGACATGCCAAGGATAATGCAATCTGTAATTGGAATGATTGGCCTCATCAGTGCAGATACTCTGAAGGGGTTATAAATCTCTTCACTATTCTGCTGAGAAGCATGTGTCCACACATTCATGAAATATTGACATAGTCAAACATCTGCAGGAAACAGGAGTCAATAATCAGTAGTTTGTAGCTGTGGCACTGAAAACTATTTGGATGCAGCCATCCCAATGTAGACAAATGAGAGGCTATTTTCCAACTACAGTGAAGTCCTGACAGACTGGCAAGATTGGTAGCACAATGCCTTGGAAGTTAACCTAGAAATAATGACAATACTACTTGCATTTTCTTTGATTATCAAGTACAACATAAATGTTTTTCCCTTTTTCCTCCTCAGGTCAGTGTAACATAAATAAATATGATGTGTATGTTGTAATAAATACAATGTAAATGACAGGTACAGTTTCATTTTCACTATAACACTGAAAAGTGGTTAAACAGTACAAAAACAAATAACTGAAAAGAGAAACAAGGTGGCTGTAAATGATGCCAAAAAGTAACTCTGATAGCTGAAAAAATAAAACAGAAATTGGATATAAAATCATTTTTTTTCCTGTCCTTAACTATCAGGCAAGTTCAAAAAATCACTTTCAAATGAAAACCTTAAACCGATTGAAAATTGTTATCAATTGTTTATTTAATATCAGAAAACAACAGAGGGAGTGTTGCATAGTACAGGTTGTTATCCACATTATCTGTGTCTTTGATTATGTAGCTTTGGTTGTGCTTCTGTCCTAGGTGCATATGGTCTCAGTTGTGTTCTGTCTGTATTAGCATTTGGTGTAATCATTGTAATCATGGGACCCTGTAACTTAGCAAGAATGAAAGGTATCCTGCACACCACAATAGAATGTCAAATGTGACACAGTGAGCCTTCCTCCCTAGATTAGATGGTGTGGTATACACAGACGGCAAACCTACTTGACATGCTTTACCTGCTTTATTATCTCAGGTAGAATACATGTGAACTCTGGTGCTGATGACTACAATACTCCTTACCAGATAAAGAAAATCAGTGTACATGTATGAAAAAGTTACAACTGAAATAGAGAGAATTATAAATAAAATGCAAAACAAAGTCTCTACTAGACTGGATGAAATTTCCTCCATTATCTTAAAAACATGCATTCGTTCGTTCCTGTTCTGGTCCACTACTTCAACGAAAGTTTGATTATAGATGTATCTTCATCTGAATTAAATATACAATAGTCCAGCCATTACACAAAAAAGGTAGTAACCACAAAGTAAAACACTACCGATTCACCAGCTTAATTCTGGCCCTAAGCAACATATTAGGAAAAATTTTTGCACTAAAATTAGAAAAATTTATTGCCAAGGAAAAAGTGTTATGAGAATACCAACATGGTTTTAGGAAAGGCTACTCATCATCTGCCGTATGTGACCTAGTACATACAATATTTATGAAATAAGATAAGAAAGAAACGGTGGCATATTTGTTCCTGGATGTATCATGTGCATTTGGTGCAGTATGCTGTAAGCTGCTACTTGATAAACTGGAAATTTATGGTATCAGAGGAATAGCTAAAAGTCTCTAACTGTCAAACCTACAAGACAGATACCAGATCATACAAGTCACACACAAAGTGGGAAACATTACTGAGAAAAAAATAAATTTATGCAATGAGGACAATGTCATTAGTATTTCATTTTGAGCAAATGAGTAATATTCACTACATTTTAGCATTTTCACACCTCACATAGGGAACTGAAGTATGGAGGTGTGTGGCTGTCAAGCATGTATGCTCGGTTATAATGCCTTTTGCAAAGGGATTTTCAAAAGCAAGAATCTACTAACACTGCCATCACTATATGCTTATAAAACTGTTCAACAAATTTTAAAATACAGGCAGCACAATAGTCTAAATAGAGATGTGCTCATTTACAATACTAGAAGGGACTACGATTATCACCTGGAAAGATATAATACATCAAGTACAGACAACAATCCCTTTAACATGCAATCAAATTTTTTAACAAACTTCCAAAAACACTGAAAAGATCATGTGTAACTTGCTTTGAAATGGCCTTAAAGGAGTTTCTTACCAATAAATGTTTTTGTCAAATTTCAAATTTTCTAACCTATCTGCCCGATTAAGTGATCTGACATTCCACGCTCCGATCCGTAGAACGCCAGTTTTCTTTCTCCTGATAACGACGTCCTCTTGAGTAGTCCCCGCCCGGAGATCCGAATGGGGGACTATTTTACCTCCGGAATATTTTACCCAAGAGGACGCCACCATCATTTAATCATACAGTAGAGCTGCATGTCCTCGGGAAAAATTACGGCTGTAGTTTCCCCTTGCTTTCAGCCGTTCGCAGTACCAGCACAGCAAGGCCGTTTTGGTTAATGTTACAAGGCCAGATCAGTCAATCATCCAGACTGTTGCCCCTGCAACTACTGAAAAGGCTGCTGCCCCTCTTCAGGAACCACATGTTTGTCTGGCCTCTCAACAGATACCCCTCCGTTGTGGTTGCACCTACGGTACGGCCATCTGTATCGCTGAGGCACGCAAGCCTCCCCACCAACGGCAAGGTCCCCATCCGTCTGTAGCTCTCTCAATAACCAGTCATAAAAGTTATACCTGTCATCTACGGAAGAATATGGTTCCGCTCCAGCCCATGCAACGAACAGGCTGTAGAGAGCACCCTCGACGAAACTCTTCTCTTCAGGAATAGCTGCTCACTGTAAGCTGTATTCTGAGTGTGCAATTTCTTTCTGGTTAGAATACTCTGAATATAGTAACCAAACTTACACAGCTGTCATGTCAGCTGATTCCAAGGATTCGATTATAAAGTTGTCACTCGTTGAAATCAGGGCGATTCTTACGAAAGTGTCACTTTCAATGTCCACCACAAAGGAGCTGATATTGTATGTAAGAACAGTACATGGGTTCAAGGGAAACTACGTTCACATGCAGCCGATGGTGTTATTGATTTACAGCGTAAAGAAGGCGTCTTGCATCGTATGTAGTTGTTGCTCGTGACATGTAGAGCAACGTGTGTGTTTGTAAGAATAGCGGTGCAATTTGGAGCTACATGAGAAGCAGTGTGCACAGGATGTATTTGCCTCTTACTATTTTATATTCATTCTGCAGAAAGGAGAATAATATGCGCTTTCAAATTTCTTATAGACGTTCTATTTTTTCAGTTTTTCTCAACAAGTGAAGTCTTTTCCAAACAACGACACTGTACAGTGTTGCCCTCAACAAGAATGACGCTAGTTTCCCTTTGAATGCACTAAATTGCTTTTGTAGAGCTACAGAAATCGTACTTTCTACATAGAATCCTTATTTGCTTGTCGAATTATTTCATCATTACCGTTTAAAATTTATTTCATTCGCTTTGTCCCACGCTGATGTAGTACTTCCGCTGGCGATAACTTACTCGTTTTTATCATGGTATCTATTACACATTCATCGATAAATTAAATGTACTTTTTTCACAGAAGCACTTCGATGACTTTTAATCTTCGTTAAAATAGAAATATTCATGGAAATAAAATGGAGAGGTGGAAAGTCTGAGCTAAGAAAAAGTCACGATATGAAGCTAAAGATGAAGACTGGACTTTTCCTTGGCCGCTAACTGCAGGTTCCGAACATCCTATTAAATGGTTTAGGTGAGACTGAAGAGAAGCCTGGTAAGGTGTGAAAGGATGAGAAGTAGCTAGGCAGGCCGATTCGTGAGCGCTATGACTACAGTCGCACTCTGCTACAGACGCTACTTGATTCGTTCCTACAGTCGATCGATACAGGACAGAAATGTCAGTATTCGAGCGCAAAATAAAGAAGTTGGAAGGATGCAAGATGCGACTAATTGAAGCAATAAATGTCTGAAGTCTGGCAGAAGTTTGAAGATATGAGGAACTTTTAAAGTGCGCCGAAGACAGGGCTCTCTTCGGGTTGAGCCAGCGACAAGGCTAAGGTCGAAAGCAGCGCTAACCGCCGAGGGGATCGGGCGGCGCTGTTTGATCGGCCGAGACAATCCTGCAAGTTTAATTGCTCCCCGCAGCGCAGAAGCCCCTGCCAATAAAGGGGGCGCCGTGAAGCGAAGCGACGGCCTGTTTGCCGAGATTTGGCGCCGCCGTCGACGCCGCAAGGAGAGAACTGCAGACAGGCCCCTAATTGCGGACGGTAATTGCGGCCCGCGGCGGTCAAGTCGAGTCGATACTTTTAATGAGCGCCACAGTCGCCGCCACATCAAACGACACCCAAGAAGCCCCTGGCGGCGACGCCACGTCAGCAGACTTGCCGCCGCAATGGCACGTACCTCTCGCACCAGAAGCATCGACGGCTCGTTTACAGTAGACTACCACTGGATCACACGCGCGCTTATGAGAGAACGCACCATCTAAGAAATTTACTCATCATGAACTCATTATTGTAGAGTGGTGCTCTGATGATCACAGAGCACAGTGTCCACCAGAAAAATCAAATGTCTGCTTTCGTTTCAATACGGGAATGCGAAATAGTGAAACTGTGTACAAGATACACCTGACAGCACACAGTAAAAGAATAGGTGCGGCAATACAGGCAAAAACGTCTTTTTTGAGCGTCTGCCCTATATACTGTATAGTCCTGCATGATAGGCATGTTGTGTTGGCATAGTATCAGCTTACTTTATTGGCCTGCTTTGCAGGGCAGCGTACAAGTCAGGGGAAAAAAACAGTTTCAAATCTCTGATGTGTAGGTTGCCCTGCATGACAGGAATGTTGTGTTGGAGTAGTGCTGGCTGGCCTACTTTATTGACTTGTCTTGGGGGGACTATATATACAGATGTTCATGGCTGGGGGAAAGTTGAGATGGATAGTGGTGCTGAAGGACAAAGAGAGACGTGAGTATAGGAATGGGAAGGGGGGAAGAATGGTAGGGACAGAGAAACGGGAGGAGGAGGAGTTGGACAGACAGTGGGGTGAATGGACAGATATATGGATAGGGGGGATGGATAGATAGAGAGAAAGTCAACGGGGGGGGGGGGGAGGGGGGGGGAGGGGGGGGGGGACAGTCAATGAGACAGGGCAGAGGAGATGCATGGAAAGATGACGAATAGGGAGAGATGCAGAAGGGAATCGGAAGGTGTATAGGGATAATGGGCACATGTAAAAGGAAAAGAGGGGAGAAAGAGATCGACAGAGAGCGGGGAAAAGGGTATGAACAGAAGTAGGGGGAAGGAGTGGGGCAAAGACAGGGGGAGGTGGATATAGAGGGGGGAGGGAGGGACGGAGGGAATGGGTGGAAGAGAGAGAGAGAGAGAGAGAGAGAGAGAGAGAGAGAGAGGGGGGGGGGGGAGGGGATGATGGACAGATAGAGTGGAGGATGAGTTGGACAAAGAGATAGTTGGAGGAAGAGGTGTACACAGAGATCACTTAATCGGGCAGGTAGGTTAGAAAATTTGAAAAGGGAAATGGATAGGTTAAAGTTAGATATAGTGGGAATTAGTGAAGTTCGGTGGCAGGAGGAACAAGACTTTTGGTCAGGTGATTACAGGGTTATAAATACAAAATCAAATAGGGGTAATGCAAGAGTAGGTTTAATAATGAATAAAAAAATAGGAGTGCGGGTTAGCTACTACAAACAGCATAGTGAACGCATTATTGTGGCCAAGATAGACACAAAGCCCATGCCTACTACAGTAGTACAAGTTTATATGCCAACTAGCTCTGCAGATGATGAAGAAATAGATGAAATGTATGACGAGATAAAAGAAATTATTCAGGTAGTGAAGGGAGACGAAAATTTAATAGTCATGGGTGACTGGAATTCGTCAGTAGGAAAAGGGAGAGAAGGAAACATAGTAGGTGAATATGGATTGGGGGGAAGGAATGAAAGAGGAAGCCGCCTTGTAGAATTTTGCACAGAGCATAACTTAATCATAGCTAACACTTGGTTCAAGAATCATGAAAGGAGGCTGTATACATGGAAGAAGCCAGGAGATACTGACAGGTTTCAGATAGATTATATAATGGTAAGACAGAGATTTAGGAACCAGGTTTTAAATTGTAAGACATTTCCTGGGGCAGATGTGGATTCTGACCACAATCTATTGGTTATGAACTGCAGATTGAAACTGAAGAAACTGCAAAAAGGTGGGAATTTAAGGAGATGGGACCTGGATAAACTGAAAGAACCAGAGGTTGTAGAGAGTTTCAGGGAGAGCATAAGGGGACAATTGACAGGAATGGGGGAAAGAAATACAGTAGAAGAAGAATGGGTAGCTCTGAGGGATGAAGTGGTGAAGGCAGCAGACGATCAAGTAGGTAAAAAGACGAGGGCTAATAGAAATCCTTGGGTAACAGAAGAAATATTGAATTTAATTGATGAAAGGAGAAAATATAAAAATGCAGTAAATGAAGCAGGCAAAAAGGAATACAAACGTCTCAAAAATGAAATCGACAGGAAGTGCAAAATGGCTAAGCAGGGATGGCTAGAGGACAAATGTAAGGATGTAGAGGCTTGTCTCACTAGGGGTAAGATAGATACTGCCTACAGGAAAATTAAAGAGACCTTTGGAGAGAAGAGAACCACTTGTATGAATATCAAGAGCTCAGATGGAAACCCAGTTCTAAGCAAAGAAGGGAAGGCAGAAAGGTGGAAGGAGTATATAGAGGGTTTATACAAGGGAGATGTACTCGAGGACAATATTATGGAAATGGAAGAGGATGTAGATGAAGACGAAATGGGAGATAAGATACTGCGTGAAGAGTTTGACAGAGCACTGAAAGACCTGAGTCGAAACAAGGCCCCGGGAGTAGACAACATTCCACTAGAACTACTGATGGCCTCGGGAGAGCCAGTCATGACAAAACTCTACCATCTAGTGAGCACGATGTATGAGACAGGTGAAATACCCTCAGACTTCAAGAAGAATATAATAATTCCAATCCCAAAGAAAGCAGGTGTTGACAGATGTGAAAATTACCGAACTATCAGTTTAATAAGTCACAGCTGCAAAATACTAACGCGAATTCTTTACAGACGAATGGAAAAACTAGTAGAAGCGGACCTCGGGGAAGATCAGTTTGGATTCCGTAGAAATGTTGGAACACGTGAGGCAATACTGACCTTACGACTTATCTTGGAAGAAAGATTAAGAAAAGGCAAACCTACGTTTCTAGCATTTGTAGACTTAGAGAAAGCTTTTGACAATGTTGACTGGAATACTCTCTTTCAAATTCTGAAGGTGGCAGGGGTAAAATACAGGGAGCGAAAGGCTATTTACAATTTGTACAGAAACCAGATGGCAGTTATAAGAGTCGAGGGGCATGAAAGGGAAGCAGTGGTTGGGAAAGGAGTGAGACAGGGTTGTGGCCTCTCCCCGATGTTATTCAATCTGTATATTGAGCAAGCAGTAAAGGAAACAAAAGAAAAGTTCGGAGTAGGTATTAAAATTCATGGAGAAGAAGTAAAAACTTTGAGGTTCGCCGATGACATTGTAATTCTGTCAGAGACAGCAAAGGACTTGGAAGAGCAGTTGAACGGAATGGACAATGTCTTGAAAGGAGGATATAAGATGAACATCAACAAAAGCAAAACGAGGATAATGGAATGTAGTCAAATTAAGTCGGGTGATGCTGAGGGAATTAGATTAGGAAATGAGACACTTAAAGTAGTAATGGAGTTTTGCTATTTAGGGAGTAAAATAACCGATGATGGTCGAAGTAGAGAGGATATAAAATGTAGACTGGCAATGGCAAGGAAAGCGTTTCTCAAGAAGAGAAATTTGTTAACATCGAGTATAGATTTAGGTGTCAGGAAGTCGTTTCTGAAAGTATTTGTATGGAGTGTAGCCATGTATGGAAGTGAGACATGGACGATAACTAGTTTGGACAAGAAGAGAATAGAAGCTTTCGAAATGTGGTGCTACAGAAGAATGCTGAAGATAAGGTGGGTAGATCACGTAACTAATGAGGAGGTATTGAATAGGATTGGGGAGAAGAGAAGTTTGTGGCACAACTTGACTAAAAGAAGGGATCGGTTGGTAGGACATGTTTTGAGGCATCAAGGGATCACAACTTTAGCATTGGAGGGCAGCGTGGAGGGTAAAAATCGTAGAGGGAGACCAAGAGATCAATACACTAAGCAGATTCAGAAGGATGTAGGTTGCAGTAGGTACTGGGAGATGAAGAAGCTTGCACAGGATAGAGTAGCATGGAGAGCTGCATCAAACCAGTCTCAGGACTGAAGACCACAACAACAACAACAAATGTTTTTGTAGGATTAAGGATTTCTTTCAGAGGACTAGAATACTTTAAATTGTACAGATATTATTCATGTGCACCAGTAATCAAGCTATATATTTTTTATGTTTATTATTTGTAATTGTTGCTGCAAAGTGATGAGGGAAGTGTAAAATATGTCCACACTCGAAAACAAATCTGTATATTTGTCTACTGAGAATAAATATATAAATAAAATAAGTAAATGAGAACTCCTGTGTAAGATCTGTGGATTAATTTCTGTATGAGTCCCAAGAGAAAACTAAATGAATTGAGAGGATCATTCTTTAATCATTATCTCAACAAGAAATGTATGTAATTGCTAATGACTGTTTGGGAAAGAGGTGTAGGGGTCAGACTAACTTTCGTCGCTATGAAAATTTTCTTCATGTCTGAAATTGCTGTGTCTATGAAACACAATGCTCACTGAAGGAGAGTAATATCCATATGCTAAATAAAGTGGCTTAAGAAAATGGTTCACACTCCTGCCCACTATGAAACTTCATGAAATCATTGCACAGAAATGTTTCCATTTCAACATTTTTGCTGACAGCAACTGAATACTACATAGGACAAGTCAACAGAGTCACTTACACCATATCTAACAGTGAATCATTGTGGAAACTTGGAATAAATAGATCATATGGTATGTTGGTATCAAGTCTTGTCCTTTTCAAAGAGACCCTTGCACACTGCTTTACCCTCGTACTGCGCTAAGTCTCAAAATTTCTACACCATTGCTTCTCTGCACTCATCAGTGGCAGCTCAACACACATGTAAACAAACCAATATACTAAGTTTTAACACATACTATGTCTACTTATCTCATGCATTACATGACAGAATGATTATTGATCATTTTAATGTTAAATCTTATGTTTGTATGCAATGAAGTGACATGTTTCACACTATTAAGAGTTTTCTACACTGCAGGAGATTTTGCCCATTAGAAAAGAGTAACAAGAGCATGATGGACTATCACTGTGATGATTTCTCTGTCTTTTTTCCTCTCTTTCATAATAATATATTGACACTAACACAGGATGGAAGTGGTCCATTAGCGTCTTGTTGAATGTAAGTAATATAAAGCTCAGAAAAATCCAAGATTTGATTTGTAGATACTGATCCACAGAACAATGTTGTTGTGGCAGCAAAGTGGTAGATGTGATCCTGGCAGGAGCCAATGTTCTATCTGGTAGCCTTTGGGGCTCAAAGTATGATCTCTCATCTCCCAGCTTCTATCTCAATGCTAAGGACACTTTCCAAAGAGGCACATGATGCTCCCCTGAGAGAGAAGGAGTGTGATTCAAAATATATAATAGATCCAGAATGAGATTTTTACTCTGGAGCAGAGTGTGCACTGATATGAAACTTCCTGGCAGATTAAAACTGTGTGCTGGACCAAGACTCGAACTTGGGACCTTCGCCTTTCGCAAGCAAGTGCTCTACCATCTGAGCTACCCAAGCATGACTCACAACATGCCTTCACAGCCCAAGTCCTACCAGTACCTCGTCTTGTACCTTCCAAACTTCACAGAAGCTCTTCTGCGAACCTATGGTAGAGCACTTGCCCGCAAAACGCAAAGGTCCCGAGTTTGAGTCTCGGTCCGGCACACAGTTTAATCTGCCAGGATGTTTTATATAATAGATAATGTCATGCAAGACATAAAAACTTTAAAGAAAATGGATAGTACGAAACATGTTGAAATACTGTATTAAAAAATTTAGAAAATCTGTTGAGTCAATGTTACTTTCTGGTAACTCTTGGGATTCAGTATATGATCTATGAGGGTAATCCAAAAAGTAAGGTCTCCAAAGTGCTGTGGACAAAGAGCTGGCTGTTGGCCTCACTGGTTCTTTTCATGCTCTCTCCACTCTCTACAGAAACCACCGCATACCTGCTGGAGCTTTCAGTCTTGGCTTGGCAGCCAATTTGTAATGGAGCTCCCATTAACCACTACCAACAGGTGCAAAGTTTGCGCAGTTATTCGGTTTTTGAGTGCAAAGGCAGTAGACCGATCAAAAATTGAGGGAAATGTGTGGAGAGTTATGTTCAGATGTCAAAGATGTCCACAAGCATTGTAGAGAGTTTGTAGGTGGTCGTACTGAAATTCATGACGAGGAAAGAAGTGGGAGACCACAAAGTCCTGAAGAGACAATTGCAGAGATTAAACAATCTGCACTTCAAGATCAGTGGATCACTCTTGATGAGCTCTGCAATGTCGCTCCTGAGGTTTCTCAGAGCATCATTCACCGGACTTTGACTGAAGTGTTGAAATTTTGGAAGGTGTGTGCAAGATGGGTCACAAGAATGCTGACAGAAGATCACAAACAGCCATGCATTGAAATTCCCTGCCAATTTCTTCAAAGTTATACAGATGAAAATGACAACCTTTTGGATTCAACAGTCATGACTTTCCACTTCTCACCTGAGACCAAACAACAGTCATGTGAGTGGCAGCATTCTGGTTCACTAAAGCCATGAAAATTTAAAAGAACGCAGTCTGCCGGTAAATTCAGGGCTACTGTGTTTTTGGATTGAAAGGGGTATTTTTGGTCAACTTCATGGTTTCTGGGACAACAATAAATGACAACAGTTATTGTCAGACACTAAAAAAAAACTCAGATGGGTGATTCAGAACCAAAGAAGAGGATTGCTGAGCAAGCGCATAAGCCTTCTCCATGACAAAACTCACCCCCGCACCACCCATCAAACTATGGATCTTCTGCAACAGTTTGGATGGGACGTCATCACCCATCCACCCTATAGTCCGGATTGTGCCCAATGACTACCAAGGTGCTTCAGTGATGACAACAAGGTGAAAGATGAGGTCCAATGCTTCTTCAATAGCATGGCAGCAGGCTGGTATGACATAGGCATACAAAAACTGCTACAGCATTTACAAAAATTCATTGATCGAAATGGTGATTATGTGGAAAAATAGAAAAGTGTTCAAGCTTCATAACTATGTACAATTTACAGCCAATAAAATTTCTGTTCTTTTTTATTATTATTTATTGGAGACCTTACTTTTGGGTTCCCTTCATATCAACTAACAGCTTCCCCCAATACTCCTGACTGTTAACTTCCAAAGGTATATCTAAAGCCTCCTCAGAGTGGTCCCAAAAAGATGAAAGATGACTTCCTACAGGATACAAAACTTAACCAGAAAATGGAAAGTATGAAACATTGTATCAGGGTGACTCTTTTATTTGACTGAAAACTCAAAAATATATCAAATTCTGTTTTAAGTTGATAATATTTCATTATTTATGTCACTTTATTTTGAAGAGCTCATCTTCACTTCCTAGATTCATAACTAGAATTATATTCTTTACAATTAAATATTAGTTACATGCTTCATTCAAAATAGTTCAAATAGATGAAATGAAAGGTGGCACAAACCCTGAGCTCACTATATAGGACTTATATAGAACACTAGAAGATAACAAAAACAAAATGTTAATGTTCTATGCTTGGTTTAAAGCCAGAGTAAATGAGTACTACATATGATATTTCAGATTGGATAAATTCAACAAGACAAATAAGTGAATATGACTGAACCTGTTTAAAAACTTCATCATGTTCTCTACGTCTTCTTTCTTCAGCTTGTCGGCGTTCAGCTTCTACACATTCTCTTAAAGTTCTTTCACGTTCTGCAAGTAAAGCAAATGCATGTGCTCGACGCTCATCCTGCAGCCTTGTCATCTCTTTTAATAAGAAGTTTAGTATGCCACTCAAGGACAGTCCATCTAAGTAGTTACACATTGCCAGCCAGTTACTATCCTGAAAATAAATTTTGGATTTATTACACAATTTTCACTTCAATGAAAATTTCCAACAAATGATTGTGATCTTTTTAATACATTTCATCTGAGAACTAAAGAAAATGGGGTGCAACATTATTTACATCTAAGTACATCTGGGCCTACATCTATATTCAGCAAACCATCTTATGGTGCATGAAGAAGAGCACTCCAACCAGATAGAACTCCTAATGGATTACACAAAGCATCAGGCTCAACAAAAGCCCTATCATTCTCTAAACAAAATTTCTGACTGAGGTAACTCCTGTTTTAACCATAATATACAGTAGATCCCTTGAACAAAAACTGTACCTACGAGATGGAAGAAAGAACAGGTCACGCGAGGCTACAAAAAGGATAGCAGAATGATGCACAAAACTACTGTCTATACCCTTGGCATCCACTTGTTGTACAAAACCCAACTCATTATTTTGTCACATGACAACTTAAAAGCTGTGAATCAAAGCAGAAATGATGCAGTACATCTTAACTTCTGCAAATCACTTAAGTCAATACGATGCCAACACTTACAAAATACAATTATCTACATCTACATCTATGTGATTACTCTGCTATTCACAATAAAGTGCCTGGCAGAGGTATCAAGTGAGATTTCCGACTGGACTGAGGATTTCATGGCAGGAAGAACAAAGCATGTTCTCTTTGATGAGAGTCACTCACACATGTAGAAGTAACTTTAGGTGTTTCCCAAGGACCCTTGACAATGTTAATCGTACCCTCAGACTTTTACCAGATGATGGAAGTAACTGTAATGAAGTACAGTCTGATAGAAGCTGCAGAAACATTCAGTTAGATGTTGATAATATTTCAAAGTGGTGGAAAGGACTGGAAACATGCTTTAAACACTTAGACATGTAAAATTGCGCACTTTTTTTTAAAAAAAAAAAAAAGTAAGTGTTGTATGAATACAATATCATCATAATGGGATGGATCAACTTACAAATAGTTGGAAGTAAAAATTTGGAAGGAAATGAAACGTAACAGTCACAAAGATTCAGTTGCAGGTAAAGCAGATGATGCACTTCAACTCATTGGCGGGATACTGTGAAAATGCAATACATCTACAAATGAAATTGCTCAGAAAACACTTGCGTAACCCATCTTGTGTTATTGCCCAAGTGAAGCATCCACATCAAAGAGGACTAACAGGAGATAAAAAGAAGAGAATTACTAATGGACACAGGTATGTTTGACCTATGGGAGGCCATAACAGACATGCCGGGAGAGGGGAGGGGGGACTGAGCTGGCAGATGCTTGAAAACAGATACAAACTATCACATGAAAGCCATGAAAGCTTACTTACAATGTTTCAAGAATCACCTTTATGTGAGGACTCTAGAAACATGTTACAACTTACTACATATCACTCCCACAGGCATTGCAAAGACAAGATTACACTAATAGTAGCCCACACAGAAACATTTAAGCAAACCATTCTTCCTGTGCTCCTTACATGATTGGAACGAGAAGAAGCCCAAATATCTGAAACAATGGAAAACACTTTATGCCATGAACTTTACAGTGTTTTGTTTATTGAATCCATGTTGATTCCTACAGGGGATGTTTCCAGTTTCCAGAAAGGTTATAGTAAACAGGCATAATACACTAATGGAAAAAAAGAAGAAGAAGAAGAAGAAGAAGAAGAAGAAGAGGAAAGGCATCCTGTGGTATAGCCATCCATGCTGCATTCACCTGGTTCCATAGTTCATATGTTGGCACTGGATCACAGCACAAGAACTGTCGTTTCACCATATCCCACACATTTTCGATTGGTGACAAGTCTAGTGATCTAGTAGGCCAGGGCAAAAGACTGACACTAGGAAGGCACATGTTCACGCAACATATTTCACGCATCATATTTCACCAAACACAATCTGTTAAACAACCTACAACATGGATTTAGAAAAGGGAGATCTACTACAACAGCAGTAGCATCTTTTATACATGAAGTATTAAATAAGCTGGACAAAAGTGACAAGGTAATATGCACATTCCTAGATATGAGTAAAGCCTTTGATACTGTGAATCATTCCATTCTTCTGTGTAAGCTAGAAGAGTACGGGTTGAGAGGACTAGCCTTGAAACTACTTACCTCCTAATTGAAAGACAGGAAACAATGTGTAAAGCTAACTTATCAAAATAATGAGCAGCTCTTAACAACCAAATCAAACTTCAGGACACTTCAATGTGGTGTGCCTCAAGGAAGCATACTAGGGCCTTTTCTGATCCTTGTATATGTAAATAACTTATTTGAACCCCAAAATTGCATGGTTGTAAGCTATGCCTATGACATATCCTTCATCAGCTGTGGCAATGATATGCAGTCTACAGCTAACAGTACCGAGATCAGCTTCTGTCCGCATACCTTACAGTAAACAAGCTTCTTGTAAATAAAGACAAAACAGTAATAATGAAGTTCATCCACAGTTATAATGCTGCCATAACTGATACTGTATTTACATACCCATTGGATCTTGCATATGCAAATTCACATAAATTTTTGGGCATCGTTGTTGATTAACACTTATCATGGAAAGAACATGTAGATAATATTTGCAAGAAAATAAGTAGAAATGTGTATCTACTGAAACGGGTCTCAGCCTTCTTGGACCATGATACTTTAAGGCAAATATATTTTGGGTTGATTCATCCACACCTTCAGTATGGTATTGAGATAGGGGGTGGGGCATCAGCAGTTCATATAGACAGACTTTTTAGATTACATAAAAAGGCAGTAAGAATGGTAACCAAGGTAAAGACGAGAGAGCCTTGTAGAGACATCTTTAGAAAATATAAAATTCTTACGGTGTAATCCATGTATATACTGCAGACAGTCATGTTCGTGAAACAAAATCCTGAATTTAATATGAGAAACAGTAATGTACACAACTATGATAAACGGGGAAGGGAAAATTTTGATAGAATTGTGACCAATAAAAAGGCAATGGACCACAGCCCACACAGAATGGGAGCAATTTTCTACAATGCACTTCCCTGTGAACTCAAGAAAGTAAATCTATATATGCTAAAGAGTAGACTGAAGCAATTATTAAGAGAGAAGTGTTGTTACTCTATAGAGGACTTTAAGTTGTAATGTCATCTTGGAAAACAGTGTATATAGACAATATCTCCGATCTATCAGTGGTATGAAAGAATGTAATTATACACTGTATTATGTGTTCTGTACTATAATAAATATAAGCTAAATTGTGTTACACTATAGAGGAATCTACTTGTAGTGCCCTTTTGAAAATAATGTGTACAGACATGTGTCTGATCCATATGTTGTTATGAAAGAATGTAAATATTTGATCCATATGTTGTTATGAAAGAATGTAAATATTTTACTGTATATGTGTAATGTAATCTACATTTTCCTGAGAATATCCAAAAAGTTTTTGTTATATGGACAGAAAATAAATAAATAAACATCATGTGGTTGTGCATTGTCTTGCTGAAAAATGGGATCTGGTGTGTTGTGCAGAAAGGGTATTGCTATGGGTCGCGGGATGTCATTTTCATAGGTCACACTGGTCACAGTGCCCTGGACATGCACCAGCTATGATTTGTGGTTGTAACCAATAGCACACCACACACTAAAGCCTTGAGTTGGTGCTGTATATGTTGTGCAGATGGAGTTACTGTGCTGCCACTCCTCCTCTTCATGGCAAACCAAAATGCAGCCATCATATTCAAACAAACGCATCCTGAATTTGCCAAGAAACACTGCCTGATGCCATTCTTATCCCCAGTAACATTGTTCCATACACCATTGCCATCTAGCTTGTTTCTACACACTTGTCAAAGGCAGGCAAAGAAGGACTGTCACCCCTGATAGTGAATGATGTACCACTGTTGTGCCAGAGCCGAGGAGGACACAGATCTGTTCTGCAACACCATTTGGATGACGTGTCGATCTTCTTGGGCAGGTGGTCTGGGTGGTGCAACTTGACTCATCTTGTATTCTACAGCCTTCTGTAAAACATTCTACACACACCTGTTGCACTGCTTTGTCCCACATGAGCAGCAGTTTCTTGGATGGGTGCATCACATATTCTCATGCCAATAATGCACTCTCTTTCAAACTTACTGATTTGACAGTATTGTGTATATGTCTGCGAAGCATCATGCACATCTACTCAAATCACACTGTTCCTTTACCTTCAGTTTATAGCAACAATGAGAGCCGCAGGCACATTTTACTGGTAGGTGGTGTTGTGCCATGATATTGATGTTGACCTCAGATCTGCAGGCCAACGTGGTTCAAATGCTAATCATTTCTGCAGAACATACTGATGTACATGTCATGTGAACATGAACGTCCTATCTCTAGTTGTTCAAGGTGTTCTGTTTTTTCTGAACATGAGTGTATGTGTTACACAATACCACAACAAACTGATGTCACCCCTACAGACCTGTTGTTATGTGCTTCAGTATGGTGATCTTCTGGGACACAGGAACAACCTGTAACTATTTCAAATAACTTGAAATGATTTGTTGGTCTGGTGACCTACAGTAAACTTGTCCAGAGGAGAGCACTTTTTTCACATCTGTATATAAAAGAAAACTATAAAATTATTAGACACTATTGCTCATCAGTAGTTATGTTTAGCAGGTGGAACATAAAAGTATATGACCCAATCCTAGCTTCTAGAACTATTAGTTCCTTCTTTAGGGAGGGGAGAGGCAAATGTTGGGGCAGGTTAAGGCTGAGCAGTTCACTCTGATCCCAGGAAAAAGTGACCACCAGCTCTCTCTCCTTTAATCCTGGGGTCTGATTGAATTTCTCATCTTTTTTATTCTTTCCCAGCCTTTTCCTAAAAAGAATTACACAATCTGTAAAGAATTTTACAGCTCTTTCATCTGGTCTAGCTGCCCTTCCTCTGCTGTGTGATTTTAGTTGACTTTCTAATCCAGGTACACACATCTTATATTTGAGTCTGGCTAAAGCAGCCAGAGACAGCAGTCAGGTGTGCGTGAAGTGTGCCTGCTTGTGTGTGTGTTTTCCATTTTTTTTGAAGAAGGCTTTGACCAAAAGCTTAGTATGTAACAGTCTTTTTGTTGTGTCTGTCTGCAACTCAATCTGTCATCTTCAATGGCATGTAGCAGTCTATACTGTGCAACTGTTGATATTCGAACTTGGAGTTCCTATTGTTTGATATCTTAATATTTATCATCATGGTGCTCATGCAATGATGAAAGAAGGAAGTATATTTCAGTCTTCCAATGTGAAACCGTGTCAGAAGAGTAAATTCAGTATTTTTCCATCCTCTGCATTATCACGTGCCAGTATGATCACTGAGCTACTGTTTAGATGATTCTAAACCATTTACTGCATGTATGTAAGTCAAAACCTTTGTAATGTTTTTCATCAGACTGGGAGGCAAAATTTTATTTTAAATTCACTGAAAGTTTCTTGAATACCCCTCCTATGTTCATTTTGACTTCAACACCTTTTGTCTGTGTAAAAGGCTTTGACTTTATTTAAGTCTTTAATGAAGCTCTCTTTCCTTTCACAGAAACTTTCTAACAAGGCTGTTGTACCATGATGGGTCTGTCCTATCTCTCACTATCCTTTTCAGGACATATATATGAAGTATAGCATAATGCATTTTTGAATTTTATCCATTGGTATTCTACATCTTCTTTCCCAAAGACAAAAGCTTAATGTCGCCTACTAAAATAAATTGCAACCAGTTTCCTATAACACTTCTTGCAAAGCAGACATATTTTTCTATATTCCTTAACATTCCTTTTAACATCCGTAGTCCATGACACTTTAACTGCATATAGTTATTGATTCCTTCATCAGATGCAGATCTAGGGGTTAGTTCTGGAAGGTGGCAGGGGGAAGGAGGTGGGGAGTGAGGGGCAGTTTGTTAACTGCCCCATCCACTCCAATCTAAACACAAATTTTGAAGAGCAACAGATTTTAAAAATTAGAATGTTATTGTATGATTATTATTATTAATGTTCTAAAACATATGTTTACATCAGCGTTTTGTACATTGCTTCAGCACAAATTTCAAGAACTACATCATCTGAAGGGCATTTGTCCAGAAATTAGAGAAGTACTTAAGTCATGCAATAGTTTTTAGAACCATTATAGTAACAAACTTTCACAACTCTGAAAACTTCATAACTTATATGGTACAAGATGATAGTGTGCACTCACTATTGTCAGTATTTCACTGAGTCCTAAGAAAGTGAACACAGGTCTGCAGACTACAATTATGCAAGCATATAAATGGGGCAAGTGCTGTATCTTTCTCTTATTTTTAACCTACATTTGGAAAAGTTAGCCTTCCTGCTATTTTTCTTAGTGGAGCATTGTTCTATCTGCCTTCTCTCATTTTGCCAATTCCACTTGGAGAGTAAAGAATCATATCAGATTTGTTGTTGGCAGCAGACATTGTCAGCCTGTGAACGGGTATCTTTACCTAGCTTCAATGTTTTCTGCATCCAGTCAGTCCACGAACCAGTTCATGTGGGCTAATCCTTGGAAACGCAACTGAAATTTAATCTGTTTTAAACAAAGCTTATACATTTTTTAAAATTTCTTGACAGTTTTGAGACTCTTAGTTCCCGTGATACCCAAAATATCCCAACAATATTCATGGCATGAGTCAGCTGATGGTTATTAAGTGATCATTCATAAAAATTTCCATATTTAGCCTAATAAATGTTCTCTGGCCCATTTTTGTATAAAAACACATGTAACCTTTCTCAGAGATGGCAACACACTAAATATTCAATATGGATAATGTTGTGACAGTGCCACAACATTTACAGTGCCGCCACGACAGTACGTGCAAACGGCGATAGAGGCGCTCCACAACTCGGCTGAGCGCGGGAGCGCCACCTAGCTATGAACGGCGGCGGCCACACGTCACGGCACGACAGTCGACTAAGAGATACTGAGTTGTTATCATGTAACCAGCTATTGTTTCTAAGTGAGTGTGTTTGAATATCCACGTAATTATTGGTGATTAAAGGTTATAACACTTTTTGGCGATGAGGATGGGATATTTTCACTGCGTTGTGGATTTGTGTGTTCGTGACAGGGCAGACATGGAACAGCTTATGCAAGCGCTAATTGAACAACAAACACAGCTGACGGTTGCTATTCAGGCGTTGTCGACGTCGCTTACTCATCGTCTGTCTTCCTCTTCTCTGCCTCCATTCCATCCTTACGATGAGGCACTGAAGACTGGGAGGATTATGAGAAGCGTTTGCGGCAACACTTCTTGACTTTTGGCGTTGTCGACGCTCCTATGTGTCAGTCGTTATTTCTATCTTGGATTTCCCCAACGATCTATCAGCTGCTATCTCAGTTAGCCCCTCTGTGGGAACCTGCCTCTCTGTCCCTCCAAGAAATGTGTGACTTATTGTCTAACTATTACCGAACAAACACCCACGTCGTTGCCGCCCGCGTGGCGTTCTACCGGTGTCGTAAACAGCCCCATCAATCTTACCGGGCTTGGGCGGCGGAACTACACGGTCTGAATAGGAAATGTCAGTTTGTCACGGACACTCATCATGAGTCTTATGCTGATTCAATGGTTAGGGATGCTATTCTACGGCTTGCTCCTGATAAAGAAGTTCGGCAATGTGCCCTACAACTGCCAAACCCGTTGTTGTCGGAAGTTCTAAGCATCGCTCAATCCTTTGAAGTGTCTAATGCTGCTGGTGCACAAATAGACGCGTGGTGTGATGTAGGCGCTGTACAGTCAACTTTCGACACGGACAATTTGCCTGTTTCACAGGGGAACGAAGATGTGGCGGCAGTTCATTTGCGTAAACAACGTCGCGTTGCACCGCAACGCTCGCAGAGAAAACAGCAACCACAGAAGCAGGTTCGTTCTGCACTTCCTTCTTGTCCACGTTGTTTCGTACAGCATGACAGGGCCGTGTGTCCAAAACGTTGGGCCACGTGTAATTCCTGTAGGAAAAAAGGCCACATTGCTTCTGTGTGTCAGTCCCCAAAAGTTCCTGTCGATGAGGACGAGGCATCGGACATGGATGTTAACTGTGTGCTTTCTCAAACAAATAAGTTGTTTGTTACTTTTCGTGTTCTGGATAAAGACGTTCGCATGCAAGTGGACACTGGCTCTGCAGTAACTCTCATTAATTCTCGCACATATTTGGAGTTGGGCTCCCCTCCATTGTCTCCAGTTACGCGAAATCTGAGAACTTATAATAAACAGAAAATTCCTATCATTGGCCAGTTTGATGCTTCCACTGCCTACAAGTCTGTTGTTAGGCCCCTCACGTTTTATGTGATGGATCATGCGGGCACTGAAAACCTGTTCGGTTATGATGCTTTCCAGTTGTTCGGGTTCTCCATTGATGATGATGTGCACCTCATATCTGAGGATATTCCGTATCAACAGTGGGATTGATTGTGTTCTGAATTTTCGTCCATGTTCTCTGCTGGTCTGGGCCATGCCAAGGATTTTGAAGCCCACATTACTCTTAAACCTACAGCTCGCCCTAAGTTTTTCCGGGCACGCCCTATTCTGGTGGCGTTGCGTGCACCTGTCAAGGTTGAGATAGACAGGTTAACAGCTTAAGGGATTCTCCTTCCTGTTACCTCCAGCGAATGGGCATCGCCCATCGTGGTGGTTTCTAAACTAAACAGGAGTCTGCGATTGTGTGGTGATTTTAAAGCCACTGTCAACGCTCAGAGCCTCATTGACACTTATCCTCTTCCCCGTCCTGAGGAGTTATTTACCAAGCTCGCTGGGGGCCAGTTCTTTTCCAAACTTGACTTATCAGAGGCGTACCATCAGTTGCCGTTGGATGGTTCTTCAAAGGAATTTCTCGTCATCAACACTCCTTGTGGGTTGTATCAGTACCAGCGGTTACCATTTGGCGTCGCTAGTGCGCTGGCCGTTTTTCAGCGGTTTTTGGAATAGCTCACGGCTTCCGTTCCCGGCTGCATAAACTATCTGGATGACATTGTTGTCACGGGGGCCTCCACTGAGGAGCACCTTCGCAATTTGCGTTCCCTGTTTTTGGTTTTGCATTCGGCTGGGTTGAGGTGCAATCTGGACAAGTCACAGTTCTTCCAACCCTCCATTGTGTATCTTGGTTTCCACTTGTCCCGTGAGGGTATACATCCTCTATGTCAGCACGTTGCGGCCATTACTGCTCTACCCCGGCCGTCTATGGTCAAAGAACTTCAGGCGTTTCTAGGCAAGATTGCTTATTATCAAAAATTCATTCCGTCCGCGGCGGTGGTAGCTCATCCTCTGCATCAGCTGTTACGCAAAAACGTCCCTTTCTGTTGGTCCGACGAGTGTGAGCAGGCTTTTGTCTGCCTGAAGGCTCATTTGCAGTCGGCGCCCTGTCTTGCCACATTCCGTCCGGGTCAGCACTTGGTTCTGGCGACTGACACGTCACAGTATGGCCTAGGGGCTGTTCTCGCCCATCAGTATGAGGATGGGTCAGAACGACCCATTGCCTATGCTTCCAAGACCCTCAATGATGCGAAACGCCGTTACTCTCAAATCAAAAAGGAGGCACTCGCTATCATTTATGCTCTAAAAAAGTTCAGCATTTTTTTGTATGGTTCTAAGTTTCACCTCATCACCGACCACAAGCCGCTGGTCTCTCTGTTCAGCCCATCGGCGTCGCTTCCGGATAAGGCAGCTCACCGCCTGCAATGTAGGGCCTTATACTTGTCTCGTTTTCACTATGAGATTCACTATCGCCCCACAGCCCAGCACGCCATCGCTGACGCATTGTCGCGATTGCCGATGGGTCCCGACCCGGTTTTCGATCATGATGAACTACTCTGTTTCCACACTGATGAGGAAGAACGTCGTGCGGTCGCGGGTTTTCCACTTACAGTTTCGCAGGTCGTGTCGGCTACTGCGCGGGACCCGGTCCTGCGTCAGGTGATCGGTTTTGTTCAACGGGGTTGGCCGGACAGGACCAAGAGCCAGGCATCGGATCCCCTTCGCAACTACCATGCCTTGCGCCTTCGTCTGTCTGTTCGTGATGGTGTTGTTCTTCTGGCCACGGATGGCGCATCTCCACGGGTCGTGATGCCAGGCTTTCTTCGCAAAGATGTTCTCAAACTGTTGCATGAAGGCCATTGGGGTATTTCTCGGACTAAGTCCCTGGCCCGCAGGCACGTTTATTGGCCCGGTATTGATTCGGACATCGCCCACATGGTTACTGCGTGTGGTCAGTGTGCTCCACAACTGGCTGCACCTCGTACATTGCCCTCTCCGTGGCCTGATCCGGCGCAGCCATGGGAACGGGTGCACGCTGACTTTGCCGGCCCCTTCCTCGGTACTTATTGGCTACTGTTGATTGACGCCTTCTCGAAGTTTCCGTTTGTTGTTCGTGTCCGTCGCCCACCATTGCGGTGACGATGCTGGCTTTGTCCAAAATCTTTGCGCTAGAAAGTCTTCCATCCACGATCGTCACGGACAATGGCCCTCAGTTCTCTTAGCAGGCCTTCCGTGATTTTTGTACTGGACAAGGGATTCATCATGTTACAGCACTGCCCTTCCATCCGCAATCGAATGGGGAGGTCGAGCGCCTTGTCCGCACTTTCAAAAGCCAGATGAAAAAATTCCTTAGTGATTTTTCCACAGATGACACTCTGCTGCAATTTCTGAGTTCTTATCGCTTCACACCTCTGGGTGAACGCAGCCCTGCTAAACTCTTGCATGGCCGCCAACCGCGCACTCTACTGCACCTGCTTCACCCTGTCAGGCCTTGTGCTGTGTCCCATAGTGCGGGAAAATACTCGGTGGGCGCCGCCGTGTGGGCACGAGGGTATGGATCTCACCCTAAATGGATTCCAGGGGTGGTCAAGGCTCTTCGCAGCCGCCGGCTTTGTGAAATATGTACGGACGACCGCACGGTTATTCTCCATTATGACCAGATGCGCCCACGAGTGGTGGCCACGCCGGTGCCACCGCCCCTTCCTTCGCCTCCACCAGCCCGAGACGCCAGTCCTGTCGCTGCTGCCGATCTACCGTACGTGTTGCTGCAGCCGACGTCGCTACCGCTTCCGAGTACGCCGGAACCGGCCCCAGTCGCGACGCTGCCTTCTCCGGGACCCATCTCGCTGGAGCACACCCCCAGGTCCACGACACCTATGGATGCTGCTCCAGAGTTTTCACCCATCATCTCATCCAGGAGGCATGTTCCACGCACGAGCTTCCATCCTGGACATTTTCGACCATACTCTCATGTCTCTCCGCGGGATCTTCTTGGGGCCTCACAAGAGGCCATGGATGTCTCCGCACTGTCCATGTCTCCATGGAAGTGAGTGTTTTATGTTTTCAAGGGGGGAAAAGTGTGACAGTGCCACGACATTTACAGTGCCACCACGACAGTACGCGCAAACGGCGATAGAGGCGCTCCGCAACTCGGCTGAGCGCGGGAGCGCCACCTAGCTACGAACGGCGCCGGCCGCACGTCACGGCATGGCAGTCGAATAAGAGACACTGAGTTGTTATCATGTAACCAGCTATTGTTTCTAAGTGAGTGTGTTTGAATATCCACGCAATTATTGGTGATTAAAGCTTATAACAGATAACATTGTACAGACATTATTTACACATGTTTATCAACAAAACACTGTCAAAATTGCTTGAATCAGAATAACACAATACACAAAATTACAAAATTCCTCTTCATATTTTAATACAACAAGTACTCTGACATCTAAGCAGCTGTTTATTGTGTGTAGTGCTTCCCTGACCTGGCGGCTTTACCATTCTCAAGCCAAAAACTTAAGTTGAGAAATCTGCACCTGAGATCAATGCAGAATCATCAGAATCTTTAATTTCTCTTTTCAGCTTGAAAGCAGAGTATCACATTTGTATGATGCATTTATATGTTATGAAATATCCCAACAATATTCATGGCATGAGTCAGCTGATATGCCAACATCATCAGTGATGATTAACAATAGTAAAAAAATCTAGTTTTTAAATAGATTCTTTAATTAAAAAGATCTCAAACAGGCATACAATGGTTGCTATATAGACACATATCAAGAAAATTTACACATATTTTACTGACTATAACATGCACCTTAATTTTTAAGCAAATTTATTTTAAAAAAATAACATTTCGACCATTTTTATTATGAGACTGCAAAGTCAGACTAAAGAAAGAGATGCTTAGTTTATAAAACTAAAGTTATCTTTAAAATTCCTGAAAACAATCATCTGAAATTTCTTCTTCTTCTTCTTCTTGCTCTTTGCCATCACTGTTGTTCTCTTCATGTATAAGATGGTTTTCACTGCCATCAAGAGCATTACCTATGCTGCACTTCTTGAAAGATTTAACAATAACGTCTTCTGTCACTCTAGGTTATGACTATTTTATCCCCTGACTCAATTGTTTGATTGTTGGTCATTCTCTCACTTCTTTCGGTATGAATTAAAGTTGGGTTTCATCCATCATCCATTTGTTCCATTCCTCTCTCATATACACTTCAGATGGTTTATTTATCGAGACATCAAGAGGCTGCAATTGCAAAGTAAGCCCTCCCAGAGTAACAGAAAGCTCTGTATTTCCCTGTCTCAATTTCTTTTTCACAAAAATTTTCAAATGACTACTAAACTGATCTAGCACAAGAAGAGAACTCTTCCCCAGTAAAGCACCTTTCCTTCTCTTCCAGACAGTGTTGATCCATAATTTCATACCAGTCTCGTCCATCCAACCCTTGTCATGTTTGTGAACAATAATGCCTGGTGGTATTTCAGAAGGTTTTGGCATTGTTTTGCGCTTGAAAATGATCACTGGATTAAGTTTAGCACTGTCAGCACAGCATGAAAACACAACCGTGTATTGGGTCATTCCATGTCAAGTGCCCCAGTTTAGGTGATGATCCCAGCTCGACCATCTTCAATTTTGATGAAATTTGTACAGGATGTACCTGAGGGTCCTACATGAACTTACGCAAAAAACAGGCACACCTGTAACTAGGTTGAGGTGCTAGAGACATTTTCGTGAAGACCGTTTTTACAAAGACCGAAAAGTCGTGAAGAAATCATCAAGTTTGGCACTCCACTGTTCATAATGTAAAAGAGCTAGACTCTTGCTTCTGGGTATAGTGGTACAACTTTGTGTGCTCTACACAAAAATGTTGCAAGTCGAGTTCAGAAAGCAATGCATCTGGCATAACCTCAGTTCAAAGTGGGCAACAAATCTCTAGTACAGTTAAATGGTTAAATTTAACAATGAACCTGTCACAAACAGGTTTAAAATCACCGAATAAATAGCAAAATGAATATTTAAACAATGAAGACATAATCAACAAAATTCCAAATTTTAGGCAACATTTTTGCACCTTACCCAAAGAGACACCAAAATGAAAATAAGTTTTTCTAACAGAATGAAATGTGCTCTGTTGAATCGTGTTAATGAATGTAATGTGGTAGGTGTCCATTTTGAGATACATGACTTTGAACACAGGTATATTTTGATACATTCATGTTTTTTAGCAAATTTACAGGATGGTAGCACAGTAATTAAACACACAAGCCAGGCCAAAATTTGTGATATACTAAACACCCAGACAGACAGTAGTTTGGCTGAAGACCAGGTCCATAGCACACTTTCTCCACTACTTATGCCTTGTTAAATATGGGGCAAATTTCTCGCAACATGTGTAGAGCACACAAAGTTGTACCACTATACCCAGAAGCAAGAGTCTAGCTCTTTTACATTAGGAACAGTGGAATGCCAAACTTGACAATTTCTTCACGACTTTTCAGTCTCTGTAAAAGTGGTCTTCACGAAAATGTCTCTAGCACCTCAGCCAAGTTACAGGTGAGCCTGAAACTTTGCATAAGTTCATGTAGGACCCTCAGGTACATCCTGTACAAATTTCATCAAAATTGAAGATGGTCGAGCTGGGAGCCCTAGGACACTTCCTGTGAAATGACCCATTGCTTTTTTCATGTCCACTTGTTTCTACATTTACAGTTTTAGCACCCTTCACAGCAACAGTTCTGTTACTCGGCACATCAAACGTCAGAGGAGTTTCGTCCATATTTGCTATTTGCCTTAGTACCACACTGGTTTTCTTTCGATATTGAATAATGAAACAATGGATAGGTAATATTTTCTCTTCATAGTCTCATGGCATTTTCTGAGATATTTTTGTTTTGGTTCACATGCTAAGTCCATGACAGTTCATAAACCCGTAACGCAAAGCAAATCCACCCTTAAAGTCTGTTAAATTGCACTGTACGTTAGCTTATGAGCGTGTATTTGAATCATTTCTGTATTAATTCCAATGCCATTTTGATGATGTCCTTGAATCTATTTGAAAATGTCATCTTCTAGTTTTGGCCATTTTGCATTCAGTTTTATATTTGCACATTCAGGCTTCCTGATTTTTTTAGTTCTTTTTTACTATCCTGCCAATCACGAATATTTTTTTCTGTTGGCAGAGGGTCAAAATGCCATTCAGCTGCTCTGTTACCATGTTTCTCTGCTATTGCGATTATTTTCAATTTATAGTCCACATCATGTGAATACATTTGATTTTTTTCCACTATGAAACTAACTACTTATAGAAATATTGTACTGTTACCGATGACACAAATTACTTTCAATTCAAGTTCAGTGGCACTGTAGACTGCAACGACACATCACAGACTACACAGTGCTATGGGTTGGTGATGATGGGGCGGGAAGGAGACAGTTTTAGCAGGCTTGTGAATCCCCACAACAATGGTCGTCACATTCGTGGACTGCTGCTGCCAGTTGAAACCAATGTTGCCAGATAGAGATAGGTTTCCCACAGCATCAAACATATGGCCATTTTTGAGACTGGCAGGAATTTAAATCAAACACTGAATATTTTTTTATTAATTTCGAATATAAGATGCACCTGAATTTTGGAAGCAATTTTTCACACAAAAAAGTGCATCTTATAGACTGTAAAATATGGTAGAACTGATATAAGTAATGATCTACCAGCGTAGTCAAATTTGTGGTTGATCATACTCACTGGATTTCAGCACCATTTCTAATTAAAACACAAACACTAAAATGATTTTGCAGTGGTTCATAAAAATGTTCACCTTAAATTTCATTTGTAAATATGAAAGAGCAATTTTAGAACAAAAAGCAGAATACAAAATATGCACCACTCAGTTGCTTGCAAAGAGAAAAACAGGCAGCTTGTACATACACCAAAAAATGTTTTGCATCACCCTGGTTCCCAGAGCTCCTGAAGATAGACGTTGACTGTGGGTATTGTATCACAGACACAGTCCCTTTGACTGTTCAGAGTGTCACTAAACCCACCCAAAGCCGTAAACAACTATGTATGAGCAGCACCTATTAGACGTCTGACAGACGATCAGTTCCAGTCATTCCACCAGGAAGCAGATAAACGGCTTGTGTTGTCTGTAGTTCAACCATGCCTAGAAGGTCAATACTGTGGTTCGATCATGACCTCGTTGTTATTTTGTGCCAGGAAGGGCTCTCAACAAGGGAAGTGTCCAGGCATCTCGGAGTGAACCAAAGCGATGTTGTTCAGTCATGGAGGAGATACAGAGAGCCAGGAACTGTTGGTGACATGCCTCACTCAGGCCACCCAAGGGCTGCTACTGAAGGGGATGGCCGCTACCTACAGATTACGGCTTGGAGGAATCTGACAGCAACGCCACCATGTTGAATAATGCTTTTTGTGCAGCCACAGGACATCGTGTTATGACTCAAACTCTGCACAATAGGCTGCATGATGCACAACTTCACTCTTGACATCCATGGCAAGGTCCATCTTTGCGACCATGACACCATGCAGCATGGTACAGATGAGCCCAACAACATGCTGGATCGACCGCTCATGATTGGCATCACGTTCTCTTCACCGATGAGTGTTGCATATGCCTTCAACCAGAAAATCTTCAGAGACGTGTTTGGAGGCAACACAGTCAGGCTGAACACCTTAGACACACTGTTCAGCAAGTGCAGCAAGGTGGAGGTTCCCTGCTGTTTTGGGTGGCATTATGTGGGGCCGACGTACGCCGCTGGTGGTCATGGAAGGAGCCATAATAGCAGTATGATACATGAATAAAATCCTTCAACCAATAGTGCAACTATATCGGCATCATATTGGCAAGGCATTTCTCTTCAAGGACGACAATTCATGCCCCCATCATGTACATCATGTGAATGACTTCCTTCAGGATAATGACATCACTCGATTAGAGTGTCCAGCATCTTCTCCAGACATGAAGCCTAGCAAACATGAACGGGCTGGATTGAAAAGGGCTGTTTATGGATGACGTGACCCACCAGCCACTCTGAGGGATCTATACTGAGTCACTATTGAGGAGCGGGACAATCTGGACCAACAGTGCCTTGATGAACTTGGGGATAGTATGCCACAATGAATACAGGCACGCATCAATGCAAGAGGACGTGCTACTGGGTATTAGAGTTACCGCTGTGTACAGCAATCTGGACCACCAGCTCTGAAGGTCTTGTTCTATGGCAGTACAACATGCAATGTGTGGTTTTCATGAGCAATAAAAAAGGGCGGAAATAATGTTTATGTTGATCTCTATTCCAATTTTCTGTACAGGTTCCAGAACTCTTGGAACCAAGGTGATGCAAAACTTTTTTTGATGAGTGTATAAAACACAACACAGCATGCTGATGACATTACTGTGTGGAAGATGCACAGAAGATTTTGTGAGTTGCACAGTCCAAGAGTTATCTAAGACCCTCTGACAAGTATTTTTTCCAGCCAGTCAAAGCAGTAATGGCGTTCTCGTTTGCAAGTTTGATAATAAGACCACATACACTGGCAAATGTCACTGGCTAAGGCAGCCCACTTAATGTGTCACAGGGCCTGATGAAATACATTATGGGGCTAGATGGCTGGTGGTAGGATACAATGGCTGATCATATTACACAGTGTACTTTAAAAACTCATTACCTTTCTGTAAACACTGTTTCATTTCATTTCAGAGCTGTTTCCACCAGTTTTGCTTCCTTTCCTCCTCATATTTGTTCACTGAGCCATTCATCATGTTCCATAGAACCCTTCATGAAGGAGAATCTTCAGGTTAGTTAAACTGTGTTATATGGCTCACAGTACTCCATGCCAAACAGCCAATATCTAAACTAGTAATCGGAACCAGATCAGTGGTTTAATGACTCTACATACCTGTCATTAGATTAGATATACTTCTTGATTCACAGACTTACAGTGCGGAGATCCTCAAAGATGTAGAACTTGTTATAAAACAAGAATATATATTTACAAAAAAGAATGTGATATTATAATGTTTCTTCCACAGATCCTAAGTAAAATGGTTCTCAAAGATGTGGAATAAGTCAAAAATAAGAAACATATTTTCTTTTAGGGGATAATATCAAATTTGTCATAAAAATATAAATGAATATTTTCAAACAGTCGAAAGTCCATGAAGGAATAACAAAAATATGGTTAGGATAGATGGCTACTCACCACATGAGGAGGCGTTGAGTCATAGACAGGTACAATGGAAAAGAATGCTACACATATTCAGGTTTTGGATCAAGTCATTCATCAAAAGAGGGAAAACTCGCACACATTCACACAAGAAAAACACACACATATGGACACTGGCTTCTTCAGATGCTGAGGCCTAATTGTGACTGTTTTTTGGGGTGAACAGCCATCTAGCTGGGGTAGCTATCAGGTGTTTGGAAGAGATGTGAGGCTGGGAGGGAGGGAGAGCAGTGAAGGGGTGGAGAAAGATGCTAATGTTGCCTGTGGGAGTATGTAGGGTTACGGTGGGGACAAAATAGGCTGGTAGGAGGAGCATCTGGAGGCTCTACTGGGGAGCTGGGAGGGGGGCATGGAAAGCAGAAAGAGGAGAGGAGAGAAGTAGAGAAGCAGTAAGGACTATTTTTAGGTGTATTGATGGGATATAAGGTTTGTGTAGTTTTGGATGCAAGCAGGGCTAGGGATAGGCAGGTGGAGGACAGTGAATAGCGAAGTTGAGGTCAGGTGGGTAACAGGAAGATGGCACAAGTTGTGAAGCAGTCATTAAAAAAAAGCACACTGTCTTGGGCTGCATGCTTAACAACTTTGTGTACAGCTCTCTCTTGAACACAGTGTGGTGGTGGCCATTCATGCAGACAGACAGGATGTCAGTTGTCATGACCACACAGAATGCAGCACTGTGGTTACAGCTAAGATGGTAGATCACATGGCTGCTTTCAAAGGTGGCCCTAGCTTTGATGGGGAACGAGATGTATGTAACAGGACTGGAGGAGGTGACAGTGGAAGGCTGTATGAGACAGGTCTTGAATCTAGGTATATGTTCATATTTATTCATCAGTCACTGATCGTATAAATGATGTGGGTTTTGATAACTGCACTTATGAATTTATACAATAATAAGAGTTTACATTAAAAATTACATTTTAGGTTTAGGATACCACACTATTATAGAATTTTTCTACTCTGAAAACACAGCTGGTGAATAACTGATTCTCTCAATACCTCTCAAAGGAACAGTATGGTAGGTCTTTCACTGTCAGAGTTGTTTATTATACAGCTTTATGCCAGAATATTAAAATGTTTTGGGTCTTACTGAATCTAGTACATCCTAAACCTATTTTATTTTGGTTCCTTGTCCACCTCCTTAGCTGAGTGGTCAGCACACCTGATTGGCATGCAGTGGACCTGGGTTTGATTCCTGGCTGAGTCAGGATTTTCTCCACTTCAGAGCTTGGTATTGTGTTGTCCTCATCATAATTTCATTATCATTGACACACAAGTCACCCAATGTGGTTTCAACTGAAGAGATTTGCAACTCAGCGGCCGAACGTCCCCAGATGGAGACTCCTGGCCATCAGTGCCATTTGATCATTTCATTTCATTTATTTCTGTTCCTTGTGCCATAGTTGTGGATAGAACTTCTGCAAGTAAAATTCTCTGGTTGATTTTCCACTGAGAGGAAGCAAAATTTGATTTAGAGGGAAGATGCAGTTAGTATTTTTAGATCTTTGAAATGAGCCCAGTATGACTCTCTGTTTCAAACAAATGTAACTACTCTCGCTGCTTTTTTCCAAATTAAACACTGTTTTTGCTCCAGAAGAGCTGCTCCATAGGATTCTTCCAGAAGTTAAGTGAGAGTAGAAGAAAGCGTAGAATGAACACTGATGCTGTTCCTGGCTGGCATAGAGTTTTGGTTTGTATAGTAAGTAAAAAATAAAAAAAACGCACTAGTGATGCTTTAAATCGAACAATGGATAGTCCCAGATGGAATAATGACAGTATAATGAAAAGGATAGTTACTACTCACCATATAGTGGAGATGTTGAATCGCGAATAGGCACAATAAACAGACTGTAATCAAGTAAGCTTTTGGCTAAAAGGGCCTTCATTGGAATTAGACAAAATACAAACACACACACTCATGCAAATGCAACTCACATACACATGACCTCAGTCTCTGGCTAACGTAGCCAGACTGCAGCAACAGCGCATGCTTGCAGAAGCAAACTGGGTGGTGGGAGTAAGGAGGAGGTTGGGGTGGGCAGGGAAAGGGATAGCAGGTTAGGGGTGAGAGAGGGTGAAGTGCTGCTTTTCTGCAATATATCCTACATTCCTATAACCCTCCTGGCCTCAACCTTTATTAGTCATTGACCTTTACCCACCTACCTCCTTCCTTGTTCCCATTCTAGCACCATACAGCCCTCTATTCCATCAAAGCACTCACATCCTTTTTACTCCTCTCCTTTCCTGCTGCCACCCCCGCCCCTCCCCCACCCCCCACCCCCTCCTACCTGCCCGCCATCTAATCTCCTGAATGCACCTAGCTGTCCTACTCTCTCCCCACCTCACTCCTGTATGCTTCTACAAGCAGCACTTTACCGTTCCCTACTCCTACCCTGCTATCCCTTCCCCTCCCCGCCCCAGCCTCCTCCTTACTCCCACCACCCAGTTTGCTTCTCCCATCATGTACTGCTGCTTGCAGTCTGGCCTCAGCAGCAAGAGGCTCTGGCCATGTGTGTGAGTTGCATTTGTGTGTGTCTGTGTGTGTGTGTGTGTGTGTGTGTGTGTGTGTGTGTGTGTGTGTGTGTTGTCTAATTCTGATGAAGGCCCATTTGCCTGGAAGCTTACTTGCTTACAGTCTTTTTGTCGTGCCTTTCTGCAAGTCAGCATCTCCTCACTACAAAACTGTTCTGTGTGTGCATTCTGTTTCAGTTATGGATCCAAATAAGTTCCTAGTGGTCTGCCATACATTAGTCTGAAGCACATAAGATAATTCTCAGGCCAGTGTAACTATGCATCATCAAACAAAATGCAGTTTACAACTGGTATTTACATTGATGATATTACTGTGTGGAAAATGTGCAAAATACCTTGTGGATTATACATACGTCAAAAAAAGTTTTGCATCATCTCAGTTTCCAGAGTTCCAGAACCTGTACAGAAATTTGGAATAGAGATCAACATAAACAACATTTCTGCCATTTTTACATTTTTATTGCTCATAAAAACCACACATTGCATGTTGTACCACCATACAGCGAGGCCTTAAGAGGTGGTGGTCCACATTGCTGTACACACTGGTACCTCTAATAACATGTAGCACATACTCTTGCATTGATGCGTGCCTGTATTTGTCATGGCATACTATCCACAAGTTCATCAAGGCACTGTTGGTCCAGATTGTCCCACTACTCAAAGGCTATTTGGCATAGATCCCTCAAAGTGGTTGGTGGGTCACGTCATCCGTAAACAGCCCTTTACAATCTATCCCAGGCATGTTCAATAGGGTTCATGTCTGGAGAACATGCTGGCCACTCTAGACATGCAATGTCGTTATCCTGAAGGAATTCATTCACAAGATGTGCTTGATGGGTGTGCAAAATGTCATCCATGAAGATGAATACCTCACAAATATGCTGCCGATATGGGTGCACTATTGGTCAGAAAATGGCTTTCACATATCGTACAGCTGTTACGGTGCCTTCCATGACCACCATCAGCGTACGTCGGTCCCACATAATGCCACCCCAAAACAGCAGGGAACCTCCACCTTGCTGCACTTGCTGGACAGTGTGTTTAAGAAATTCAGCCTGACCGGGTTACCTCCAAACACGTCTCCAATGATTGCCTGGTTGAAGGCATATGCGACACTCATTGGTGAAGAGAACATGATGCCAACCCTTCAAAGATGGACCTTGCCATGGACGTCGGGAGTGAAATTGTGTATCATGCAGCCTATTGCGCACAATTTGAGTCATAACACGACATCCTGTGGCTGCATGAAAAGCATTATTCACCATGTTGGTGTTGCTGTCAGGGTGTATTCAAGCCATAATCCGTAGGTAGCAGTCGTCCACGGCAGTAGTAGCCCTTGGGTGGCCTGAGCTAGGCATATCATCAACAGTTCCTGTCTCTCTGTATCTCTTCCATGTCTGAACAACATTGCTTTGGTTCACTCAAAGACACCTGGACACTTCCCTTGTTAAGAGCCCTTCCTGGCACAAAGTAACAATGTGGACATGATTGAATCACGGTACATAGTAGGTGAATATGGATTGGGGCTAAGAAATGAAAGAGGAAGCCGCCTGATAGAATTTTGCACAGAGCACAACTTAATCATAGCTAACAGTTGGTTCAAGAATCATAAAAGAAGGTTGTATACATGAAAGAAGCCTGGAGATACTGACAGGTTTCAGATAGATTATATAATGGTAAGACAGAGATTTAGGAACCAGGTTTTAAATTGTAAGACATTTCCAGGGGCAGGTGGACTCTGACCACAATCTATTGGTTATGAACTGTAGATTCAAACCGAAGAAACTGCAAAAAGGTGCGAATTTAAGGAGATGGGACCTGGATAAACTGATTAAACCAGAGGTTGTACAGAGTTTCAGGGAGAGCATAAGGGAACAATTGTCACAAATGGGGGAAAGAAATACAGTAGAAGAAGAATGGGTAGCTTTGAGAGATGAAGTAGTGAAGGCAGCAGAGGATCTAGTAAGTAAAAAGACGAAGGCTAATAGAAATCCTTGGGTAACACAAGAAATATTGAATTTAATTGATGAAAGGAGAAAATATAAAAATGCAGTAAATGTAGCAGGCAAAAAGGAATACAAACATATCAAAAATGAGATCGACAGGATGTGCAAAATGGCTAAGCAGAGATGGATAGAGGACAAATGTAAGGATGTAGAGGCTTATCTCACTAGGGGTAAGATAGATACTGCCTACAGGAAAACTAAAGAGAAAAGAGAAACACTTGTATGAATATCAAGAGCTCAGATGTAAGGATGTAGAGGCTTATCTCACTAGGGGTAAGATAGATACTGCCTACAGGAAAATTAAAGAGAAAAGAGAACCACTTGTATGAATATCAAGAGCTCAGATGGAAACCCAGTTCTAAGCAAAGAAGGGAAAGCAGAAAGGTGGAAGGAGTATATAGAGAGTCTATACAAGGGCAATGTACTTGAGGACAATATTATGGAAATGGAAGAGGATGTAGATGAAGAGTTTGACAGAGCACTGAAAGACCTGAGTCGAAACAAGGCCCCAGGAGTAGACAACATTCCATTAGAACTACTGACAGCCTTGGGAGAGCCAGTCCTGACAAAACTCTACCATCTGGTGAGCAAGATGTATGAGACAGGCGAAATACCCTCAGACTTCAAGAAGAATATAATAATTCCAATCCCAAAGAAAGCAGGTGCTGACAGATGTTAAAATTACCGAACAATCAGTTTAATAAGTTACGGATGCAAAATACTAACGCGAATTCTTTACAGACGAATGGAAAAACTGGTAGAATCTGACCTCGGGGAAGATCAGTTTGGATTCTGTAGAAATATTGGAACACGTGAGGCAATACTGACCCTACAACTTATCTTAGAAGCTAGATTAAGGAAAGGCAAACCTACGTTTCTAGCATTTGTAGACTTAGAGAAAGCTTTTGACAATGTTGACTGGAATACTCTCTTTCAAATTCTGAAGGTGCCAGGGGTAAAATACAGGGAGTGAAAGGCTATTTACAATTTGTACAGAAACCAGATGGCAGTTATAAGAGTTGAGGGACATAAAAGAGAAGCAGTGGTTGGGAAGGGAGTGAGACAGGGTTGCAGCCTATCCCCGATGTTATTCAATCTGTATATTAAGCAAGCAGTGAAGGAAACAAAAGAAAAATTCGGAGTAGGTATTAAAATCCATGGAGAAGAAATAAAAACTTTGAGGTTCGCCGATGACATTGTAATTCTGTCAGAGACAGCAAAGGACTTGGAAGAGCAGTTGTACGGAATGGACAGTGTCTTGAAAGGAGGGTATAATATGAACATCAACAAAAGCAAAACGAGGATAATGGAATGTAGTCTAATTAAGTCGGGTGATGCTGAGGGAATTAGATTAGGAAATGAGACACTTAAAGTAGTAAAGGAGTTTTGCTATTTGGGGAGCAAAATAACTGATGATGGTCGAAGTAGAGAGGATATAAAATGTAGACTGGCAATGGCAAGGAAAGCGTTTCAGAAGAAGAAAAATTTGTTAACATCGAGTATACATTTAAGTGTCAGGAAGTCGTTTCTGACAGTATTTGTATGGAGCGTAGGTATGTATGGAAGTGAAACATGGACGATAACTATAGTTTGGACAAGAAGAGAATAGAAGCTTTCGAAATGTGGTGCTACAGAAGAATGCTGAAGATTAGATGGGTAGATCATATAACTAATGAGGAGGTACTGAATAGGATTGGGGAGAAGATAGGTTTGTGGCAGAACTTGACTAGAAGAAGGGATCGGTTGGTAGGACATGTTCTGAGGCATCAAGGGATCACCAATTTAGTATTGGAGGGCAGCGTGGAGGGTAAAAATCGTAGAGGGAGACCAAGAGATGAATACACTAAGCAGATTCGGAAGGATGTAGGCTGCAGTACGTACTGGGAGATGAAGCAGCTTGCACAGGATAGAGTAGCATGGAGAGCTGCATCAAACCAGTCTCTGGACTGAAGACCACAACAACAACAAAATGACTGTCTAGGCGTGGTTGAACTACAGACAAGATGAGCCGTTTACCTCCTTCCAGGTGGGATGACTGTCAGACCCCTCTGTCTAGTAGGCGCTGCTTATAAATGATTGTTTACATCTTTGGGCACGTTTAGTGACATCTCTGAACAGTCAAAGGGACTGTGTCTGTGATATGATATCCACAGTCAACGTCTATCTTCAGGAGTTCTGGGAACCGGGGTAATGCAAAACTTTTTTTGATGTGTTTACAATTCAACAGTTAATGAAGGCTATGAGGCAGATGTTCTTTGCAGTCAATCAAAAAAGCGATGGAGTTATTTGCTACGTGAATAATGATAGCATGGTTTGTTAACAGTTAAATTGCTATACCACCACACTGTTCAGATTTTTTAATCTACAAGATAATGAAAAGTTTGGCACTATATCAGAATTAACAAAACTGAGATGTGTGCTGGAACACATTGTGGCACAGATTCAACTATTGTTGGAAGTCCCCAGCAATTTATTCAAAGACACAATGCAATATCAGATTTATGGTGGTTCTCCAAACGTTTTGTGAAAGTAGTGAAAAATCATACAACCTTAAAGCCTTCAAACTTCCTAAAAGTATAGTCTTTCAAATAATGGTGAACCCTTTGTAATCTCTTGGTGAAGGGTCTACAATATAATAACTTGAAGTGGCCTGAATTTCTGTTCTAATGTGGAAGTTCTTTCTTAATTCAGTCAGTAGTGAAATGGGATTTCATTTGATTACTTTCATTTTTACTCTTATTCCAAAGACTGCAGGTTGTTATTGGAAATTCAAAAATGACAGATGATTTTTTTTTAATGTTATTCAATATGAAAGTGATCGGCAAGTTAGCTTAGTTCAACATTTTTTTTTAAATTCTGATTGAATGAAGATTATCAAAGATTATTTTTATTCATTATTTCTAATAATAATGATCAAGCCTTACATACTTTACTACAGCATTCAAAGCTATAAATACACTTGGAGGACAAAAGTCATGGGATACCTCCTAATTCCATGTTGGACCTTCCTTCACCCGGCGTAATGCAGCAGCTCGATGTGGCATAGACTCCAGAAGTTGTCGGAAGTCCCCTGCAGAAATACTAAGCCATGCTGCCTCTATAGCCACCCATTATTGCAAAAGCATCGCCGGTGCAGGATTTTGTGCATGAACGGACCTCTCAGTTACGTCTCACAAATGTTCAATGAGATTCATGTCATGTGATTTGGATGGCCAAATCATTGTCCAGTATGTTCTACAAACCAGTCACAAACAATCATCGCCAGGTGACATTGTGCATTGTCATCTATAAAATTTCCATCATTTTTTGGGATCCTGAAGTCCATTAACGGTGCAAATGGTCTCCAAGTAACCAAACGTGGTCATTTTCTGTCAATGATTGGTTCAGCTGGACCAGAGGAGCAAATCCATTCTATATAAACATGGTCCACACCACTATGGAATCGCCACTAGCTTGCACAGTGCCTCATTGACAACTTGGGTCCATGACTTTGTGGGGTCTGTGCACTCTTGAACCTTACCCTCAGCTCTTACCAACTGAAATCAGGAGTCATCTAACCAGACCACAGTGTTCTAGTCATCTGGTGTCCAACTAATATGGACATGAGCCCAGGAGAGGTGCTGCAGGTGATGAGGTGCTGTTAGAAAAGGCATTTGCATAGGTTGCCTGCTGCAATAGCCCATGATTGCTGAATTTCACCACACTATCCCAACAAATACATTCACCGTACCTCCCACTTTGATTTCTGTGGTTATTTCACATGGTGTTGCTTCCCTGTTAGCATTGACAACTCTATGCTGCTGCTGTTAGTCATTAAGTGAAGGATGCCACCACTGCATTGTCTGTGGTGATAGGTAATGCCTGAAATTTGGTATCCTCAGTAAACTCTTGACACTGTGGATCTTCAAATATTGAATTCCCTAATGATTTCCAAAATGGAATCTCCCATGTGTCTAGCTGCAACTACCATTCCACATTCAAAGTCCAGTAATTCCCACTATGCGGCCATATTTATGACGAAAACCTTTCACATGAATCACCGGAGTACAAATGACAGCTCTGCCAACGCCTGCCCTTTTACACCTTGTGTACATATACCACTGCCATCTGTATATGTGCATATCACTATCCCATGATTCTTGTCACCTCACTGTATGCTAGAACTTAAAAATACAACCTGATTCAATAGTACATTAGATTGAATGAAATATTTTTAGTAGAAGCTAATTCATATCGAAGGATATTTCTTGATCTATTAGTTACCGGTTTTCTTAATGCCAGAGGGTAGAGTAATAGAACACACTATTCTGTCTTTCCATTCATCTCTCTCAAAATGGAAATTCCTGGGTGGAATATAAATAACAGAAGTAAAGGTAAAAACAATTGGATGTAGTGGATAAGTACACAGGACAGGTCTTTCACCTGGATTCCCACAGACCTGACCCATGAGGCAAGCTGCTGGAAGCAGGTGTAGCATAAAGGCAGGTATTTCGTACAGTGGGTAGGTGGTGGAATATAACTTTGACACAGAAGGGAAGGAATGTGGATAGAATGGTCCTTTTCTCTGCAAATAATGTTAGGTAGGTTAAGGCTTTCAAAGGGACATGATTAAGTTTTTCTAGTATGACATGATATTGGTAAAGAGAGAGTACTCCATTGCAGCTGGTTGATGAAGGTGGTTGATGATTAGAAGTTTGTGTGAATATGGTGGTGGAGATTAGTTTGCAGAATAGTTCTGGAGGACAATCCCAGACTGTAAACGATTTACTAAGACCTTCAGTGTGCTGAGCAAGGGATTTTTCATCGCAGCAGATTCCCCACAAAGCATGGCCATCTGTGGACAGAAATGAGGAATATCCTACCCACAATGCTTCCAACCCCTCCTAAAGTGATATGGTATTTCACTGCTGCCCAATGTATAAATATCCTTGTCTACCCTCCACTCCTTGCATGACCTGCCCTTTTCAATCACCCAACACATCCTGCCCCAGTCCTATCACAGGCAAGATCACTTTTGAAAGCTATAATATTACACTTAAGAAAGCTCCACAACATGAAGGAATTGTCCAGATTGGATGGAAATCAGTAGATGTGATCTACATGTACAGGCAAACAAATGATTACAATTTGAGAAAAATGGATGAATTTGATTCACCCCTGACCCTTATGCAAGCAATTGTTTGGCTTGGCATTGATTAAGAAAGCTCTTGGATGTACTTTTGAAGGATACAGGATAAATTCTGTTCAATTGTTAGATCATCAAAATCCCAAGCTGGTTGGAGGTCCTTGCCCATAATGCTCCAAACATTCTCAATTGGGGAGAGATCCAGCAACCTTTCTGGTGAAGGTAGAGCTTAGCAAGCATGAAGACAAGCATTAAAGAGTCTCGCTGGGGCAAATGGGCATTATCTTGCTAAAATGTAAGCCCAGGATGGCTCACAATGAAGGACAACAAAACCTGGTGTAGTATATTGTTGATGTATTGCAGCACTGTACGGATCCTGCAGATTACAACCAAAAGTGTCCTGCTATGAAAAGAAATGGCACATGACCATCACCCTTGGCTATCAGGCCATATGGAGGGGAATAGTGAAGTTGGTATCCCACAGCTGCCTGGGGCATCTCCAGACACATCTTCACTGGTCAATGGAGCTCAGTTCAAAATGGGACCCCATCACTAAAAATAATTCCACTCCAGTCAATGAAATTCCAGGCTGAACACATGTTTAAAGACACCCTGGACAGCAGTGGGATACCAACCAGTCTGTGGCCCAACGCATTGCCTGACAACCAGGAGTGATGGTCTGAGGTGCCATTTCCTTTCATAACAGACCCCTTTGCTTGCCATTCGCAGCATCCTTACAGCACAGTGCTACATTGATGATATTCTGTGCCCCATTTTGTTGGCCTTCATGGCAAACCATCCTGTGCTTACATTTCAACAAGATGATATCCACCTGTACACGGAAAAAATTTCTATGGCTCGTCTTTGTGCTTGGCAAACTTATCCTTCACCAGGAAGGTCGCTGGATCTCTTCCCATTTGAGAATGTTTGGAGCATTATAGACTGGCCTCCTACCAGCTCAGGATTTTGATGATCTAACTTACCAATTGGACAGAATTTGGCATGATATCTGACAGGAGGATATCCAACAACTCAATCAATCAATGCCAAGCTGAACAACTACTTGGCCAGAGGTGGATCAATGCATTACTGACTTGCTCAGTTTGTGAAGCTCTTCTTCTTGAATAAATCATCCAATTTTACAGAAATAGTAATATTTGTTTGTCTGTATATGTACATAAAATCTAATGATTTCCATCCCACTTGGATAATTCCTTCGGGGTGCATCTTTTTTTTTTTGTGTTTTCAAGTGTATATACTAGCTCTGCTGAAACTTTTGCACAGCTTTCTATGTGCTGATGATAATCAACCAACACATGTTCCGTCAGCTAAATGGCTACTGCCAAACTGTGACCAAGAGCAAATTTGATGACACAATGGAGGAATATGCTACTGAGAACAACATGCTCAACTTCACAGTCTGTGCCATCTGGCTACCCCCCCCCCCCCCCCCCCGCCTCCCGGACACGCTGAGCCCCCTTCCACAGCTTCTCTGTCACCCTTCCTACCTAATCCTCTCCAGTACTTCACTGTGTGTTGCACACAATACTGCCTGCCAGAACCAGCACTGTGCCACATTCATATCCTGCATACTTGCTGCACCTCTACCCAATAATTCAGCCACCCTTCCCGTTAACTCTCCCTCCCCCTGCTCATCCTCCAAGTGTGTGCGCACGTATGTCTGTGTGTGTGTGTGTGTGTGTGTGTGTGTGTGTGTGTGAAGAGAGAGAGAGAGAGAGAGAGATTGTGCATGTGTGCGAACATGTATTCTGTACTGCACAGTTCTGAAGATCAACAGTGTTCAAAAATTTAACATCTTTCCACTCATCCGTTCTACATGGTGACTTTACAATACAATGAAACATGGAATTCGATGAATATTAGTCAAGTAGAATGTATTTGCTGCACAGATTATTTATATAGTAATGAATATGTTCAAAATGACCAAGAAAATAAATAGACACAAATCTATTTTCTGCTTTGGGAGCATCCATTATACTACAGCTGAGCTCTATAGCATGACTAAAGATATGAGTGAAGCCTACACCACAACTGCCCATTTGATTCCCCCAACCAAGTATTAATTTGCCTGCCTAAAGAGATGGTGCTCCACTCTCAAATATATCCTCCTCACAATCCATCGCTGTCCAGGATGTTATCGCAATTAACACTCTCCTCTCCTGCTTTTATTCTATTTCTTTTCTTCCCCAATGGTAGAATTTAAAATTTATTCATTTACTTATTATTTCTGTCTTTCCTTCCACCCCCCCCCCCCCTCCCTCCGTCCCTCTCTGGATTTTTCCAACCATCTCTCTTTTCACTTCCCTCCAATTCTTAAATGTACTTTCCACTTCTGTTTCTCTTTATCCACTTTCACTTTTCACTCTAGACCCTATGGAAAGAGCTTATCTTTGACCTCCTACTCCCTCTGGCGCCTTCTCTTTTATTTTGGTTTATTCTTATCGACACAGCATGTGAGTCCCTCACCACCTGGGATCTGAGTGACTTGATTCTCCTCTCCAACCTCTGCTAACTAATTTTCCTTTCCTCAATGTCGCAGAAACATTAAAGTTTTGAGAGCCTCGAAAGCTTTTTCTGCTTTTAAGTGTTTCTATCAGCCACTGACAATGTTCAACTTTTTCCAAACTTAATTATAACACTTGTGTAAACACAAAACTCAAATTTATGAGAACTGCTATACAAGTGGCTATAACGTAACAAAAGGGACTACCACAAAGTATTCTGCAATAATGCACAAGCAAAAATAAGGAATCAAGTCAGACACAGCTGTATCTGGTTCTTAACTAGTGTAAAGACACACAGTATTTTTTTACCTGATCTCTTTCAACAGCTAGTTCTCGCTGCAACATTCTTGTTTCAAGTCTGTCTGTTATAACTGATATGTCAGAGTCATCCAATGATTTTGTACGTTTGTAATCCTCAATCAGGTCCTGAGATTTTTCACGACCTTCACTCATCTGTAATGAAAGAAGGTATAGGTATTTATGAACATAGATTCAGAAAATGTTAAAAAATTACCTTTCTTTCTCTGCATATAATTCATACAAAAAGCCTGTTTATTCTCAAAAAATTTTAGCGTATTATTAAGAGCTTTGACAGTGCCTATTTATAGTTGTATGCCTTTTCTAATGGAAATATTTTCTTGTGTGAATTGTGTCTTGTGTATTGTTTTGTATTTGAGGCAGGAGTGAACGATGAGTTCACCTAAATTTGTGTAAATTTCCTGAAAAATGACTTGCAACTCACTTTCCTGCCACACAAATGGCTTTGAATGTGAATCACTGTTTTAAAGCACATCCTTTTCCATTTATTCCAAAATTACAGCACGATTGGGTGGAATGTATTAAGATTTTCAGTTCCATACAAACAATAACACTGAAAATCTAAGAAATACACTGAAGAGCCAAAGAAACTGGTACACCTGCCTAATATTGCGGAGGTCCCCCATGAGCATGCAGAAGTGCCATAACATGACATGGCATAACTAATGTCCGAAGTAGTGCTGGAGGAAACTGACACCATGAATCCTGCAGGGCTGTCCATAAATCTGTAAGAGTATAAGAGGTTGGAGATCTCTTCTGAACAGCTTGTTGCACGGCATTCCAGATATGCTCAATAATGTTCGTGTCTGGGGAGTTTGGTGGCCAGCGAAAATATTTAAACTCAGAAGAGTGTTCCTGGAACCACTCTGAAGCAATTCTGGACATGTGGGGTGTTGCATTATCCTGATGGAATTGCTCAAGTCTGTCAGAATGCACACTGGAGATGAATGGACGCAGGTGACGAGACAGGATGCTTATGTATGTGTCACCTGTTAGCCAGATTGAACAGCCCCTGTTGACATGCAGGGTCCATGGATTTGTGAGGTTATCTCCATACCCGTACACGTCCATCTGCTTGATACAATTTGAAATGAGACCCGTCCGACAAGGCAACATGTTTCCAGCCATCAACAGTCCAATGTTGGTGTTGATGGGCCCAAGTGAGGTGTAAAGCTTTGTGTTGTGCAGGCATCAAGGGCAAATGCACCTTTGGCTCCGAAAGTCCATATCGATAGTGTTTTGTCGAATGGTCCACACGCTGACACTTGTTGATGGCCCACCATTGAAATCTGCAGCAATTTGTGGAAGGGTTGCACTTCTGTCATGTTGAACAATTCTCTTCAGATGTTGTTGGTCCCATTTTTTCAGGATCTTTTTCCAGCTGCAGTGATGTCGGACATTTGATGTTTTGCCGGATTCCTGATAGTCACGGTAAACTCATGAAATGGTCATACAGTAAAATCCCCACTCCACCAATACCTCGATGATGCTGTGTCCCATCGTTCATGCGCTGACTATAACACTATGTTCAAACCCACTTAAATGTTGATAACCTGACACTGCTGCAGCAGTAAACGATCTAACAACTGCGCCAGACACTTTTTGTCTTATATAGGTGCTGCTGACTGCAGCGCCATATTCTACCTGTTTACATATCCCTGTATTTGTTGCTGACCACAGCACCATATTCTACCTGTTTACATATTCCTGTATTTGAATACGCAAGCCTATACCAGTTTCTTTGGCGCTTCAGTGTATAAAACGTGTAATTATCAAATACACCAATAGAGTCCTTGAAAATGGAGTTACAGTTCCAACGTTTATGAAGATAAATAGTGAAACAAAGTATTGCAAGTCAAAATGGTACATGGCTACTGGAATATTTTAAAATAGAGGAAGCAACAAATTACACATTTGACTTAATGCCTATAAATAATCTAGTGTATATACTAGGCCTAGAAAATGAGGAAAAGTGAATCAAAAGTTTCTTAAAATTATTAAAGCATTCTCTACAAAAGGAGTACCAAAAACCTCACATGAAATGCAATTAATGTGTGAATAAGGAGATACAAATAAAATAGAACACAAACAATTATGCTATAAACAACTGAACTTTGTACTACCCACATTTTTTTATTTTTTTTTTTTTTTCTGTAAGTAGGCTATATGCTCATAGCTCAGAAATGCATTATAGTTCAGCAGAAAAGTAAAATATTGTTAGTGAAGACGGTATATTATTATTGATATATTTATGTGTTTCCACTAGATTGTACTCCAATTCTTGTATTAGCTACAGAGAGAACTATTTCATTCTTTTGAGTATACAGTGATAAATAATTGTTCTAAATGACAAAAATTGATTCAAGTGGCTCTCCAGTAATGATATCTCCTCACATGGAACATGAGTATTAAGTATGCAGACAACTCTAATTTTGTAAAGTAAATCGGTGTACTGTCAGATAAATCAGCTAAAAATCAACTGATATCTACATTCCATAATATCTGATCATACACAGTCGCACTTAGCTCATCAATATGATACATACGCTTGTGCCATGGAAGAAACTGAGAGACAGGAAAGACCTAACCTGGTTCAATCACAAATTTACTAGAAAAATATATCTGTTTGACATAGTCAAGCTACATGGAATCCTAGCTGACAAACAAAAGCTGACTCAAGTACAGTGACAACCATACAAGAAGTTTAAAATATTCAGTCAAACAAAGCCATTTGTCAAAAATGCTCATCAGTCATGATGGCAACAAAATGGAGGAAAGGAAGACTGGAATACTAAGTGTTTCTCTAGAATTGATGAGATACCTTCTAGATTCTACATTAAATATGTAACAGAACTGGCAGCACATGGAGCAACAGTTAATCAGGTTGTGACATGTAACCAGAAACAGGTGAAGGTCTGTTCAATGAATTAGAAGATTCAGAGGAAATAGGTAAATAACTACAGAGCTACTACACTGATACCAACACTGTTATAGCAAAAGATTATGATGTCAGTGATCCTGAAGCAGTGGTGACAGAAATGCTGTCGGAGATGCTGTGCAGAAGCATGACTGATAACATCAAGTGACATGTCTCTGCATGTCCATCTTTTTAGAGATGGTTGCAGGACTCAGCTGTTCAATACAGGATATCAAATTAAGTACCTTTCAGCCATCTAGTTTCCAACCTTATTTTATTTGGCAATGAGTTTCAGCATTTTACTACACCATCTTCAGGCCCCTGACCAATGCGTAGGAATATTCTACCTCGGTTGTGATCCAAACAGGGGCCCGCAATATTGGTATAAGGAGATTTTTGCTATAGCAATCACTTCAACCATCATCTGCTGACAGATCTGTCAGCAAATGAAGGTTGAAGTGATCACTATAGCAAAAATCTACTTATACAAGTATTGCTGGCCCCTGTTTTGATCACATCTGAGGTAGAATCTTCCTACAAATCAGTCAGGGGCCTCAAGATGGCATAGTAAAACGCTGGAACTGGTTGCCAAATAAAATAAGGTTGGAAACTACAAGGATGAATGGTGTTTAATTTGACACCAAGTGACATGGGACGCTCCCCTCGTCACAGACCAATCTTGAGCCTGGTACATGGAGTTTGGACTCTCATCCTACGTCAACTATGCTACAGCATACTATTACTATTATAGAAATCACTTTTATTATTACTTGTGCATGGAATTTAGTTCTGATCTACTCCTTCATGACTGTATTGTGTTCTGTATATAGCGATTGTAGAATAAACCACACTGTAAATAACACAAATATGATGTATAATTATGGAATACATTGTGTTCTCCTGTATAATGACTGTCTGAACACTGCACTCATCATCTACAGGACACAATATGGTTTTCGGAAGCACTAACTGTGTGAAAACTAACATGCTACATTTATTCTTGGCATTCGTAGGGCAGTAGACAGAAGATTTCAGCTTGATACTGTGTTTCTTGAATTTTAGATATACCTCTATATAGCTCCACAGCATAGCCTAATAAATAACATACATGCATGTGGAATATATAAACAGCTATGCAGTGGAAGTGAAGACCTTCCAACAAACAGAATTCAGTACATCATTCTTAATAGCAAGGCATCATAAAATGGGAAAGTAGCATCTGGTATATCTCAGGGTAACGTGATGTGACCCCCACTGATATCATTTCATTAAAACAGCAGTAATCAATCAGTGGAATCTATCACAACCTTCAAGGAATTAGGCATTTCTGTTTAGGAATGATTTAAGATGGAACATAAATCTAGCCACTGGGAAGGTAGAATGACATACTCATTTTTATTGGTTCTGAGGAAGTGCGATTCATACACAAAAGAAGTTGCTTATAAAACCTTCATTCAACCAATAATTGTTTTGTTTGTCAGTCTCAGACCCTTACAAATTTGAATTAATGGAGGAGATGAGAAATATTCAAGGATTACCTCAGTACTTTGTCACGAGTTTGTTTAGTTAGTGTGATACTATCAAAAAAATGTTCAACTAACTGCTCTGGGAGTCATTACAGGAGAGATTACGTTCATCATGGAGAGTCTTACTTACTAAATTCAAAAAGCTCACATTCCAAAATTAGTCAATGAACAATCAATTTCCCCAACATACATCTAGTGTAATGACCAAGATAAATTTGGGCCATGCAGACAACTCAACAATGAATGTTTTATTTAAGTGCAGTTCAATAGAATGACTTATATTCATTAAGTAATATAATATTACAGCAGGCCTACTAATATTAATTGATACTAATATATAGGATGATTATAATTAAAGTTAAACTTCCAAAACACTGTAGAAATAACACCACTGGTCAGAATAACTTCAAATTGCAACAAAATATTATCAGGGTAGGGGGAAAACGTTGGGCAGAAGAAAAAAAGGGTGAAAATTAATCAATAGATGGCACTGTATGTGTCAGAATACATAAATGAAAACACCTGTATGCGCTCGACCCATTAAGTTGGTATTAACACGCTGGGTGCATGGCTTTTCCTCCTTTCGCATCTGCAACATTCGTCATGACTGTCTCAATGCAGGATTGCACTCTGCTTGTAAAGCTGTATTACAAGAATGATGATTGTGCACATGTCACTCTCCAGAAGATCCGGACACTGAAGGGTTTGAAAAAAGGCATTGGTCCAATGACTGCCATGTGTCTGGAGAAAATGATTCAGAAATTCGAAAAGACAAGTTCTTTTGGTATGCAACCTGATAGAGGGAGGAAACGAATTGACTCAACATCAGTGGAAGCAGTGGCCACAGCAATGCAGGAGGAGACAAGTGGCATTGTGCAAACTTGTTGTGCAAGGAGAATTGCCTGAACATTGGACATACCCATGAGCACGGTGCGTAAAAACCTATGAAACATCCTTCTTTGCTATCCATTCAAAATTACCCATGTGCACAAGTTGCTTCCTGTTGCCTGCCAGCAAGTGAGACCTTTGCTTCAGAATTTCTTGCTCACATGGAAGTGGACAATGATTGGCCTTGGAAGATTTTGTGGACAGATGAAGCCCACTTACATCTGACAGGATATGTCAGTTCACAGAATTTTCGAATATGGGCAAAGGAAAATCCACACACAAATCAACCAGTACCACTTCATTCTGAAAAGGTCACTGTGTGGTGCAGGTTTATGCCATCATTTATCATAAGGCCATATTTTTTCAAAGAGACATATGCTTCCGGTCCTGTTACCTGTTACCGTCACTGGTAAGCGCTATGAGTGTATCGCAACCACATCATTCCAGCTTTCCAACACCATGGATGTGTGGATGGGATCATTTTTATGGAAGATGGTGTACCTCTGTACACTGCAAATCCAGCTAAGCAGCTTGCAAATCCAGCTAAGCAGCTGCTGAAGCCCCATTTCGAAAATGATAGAATTATCAGCCACCATTTCCCTACAGCTGGCTGTCCCAGTCACCTGATCTTAATCCATATGACTTCTGTATGTGGGGCTATCTGAAAGATGTGTTCAGCATTCTTATTGAAAACTTAGCTGAACTGAAGGCACACATTGCACAAAACATTATGAATGTGACCCCAGAAACATTTCGATCGGTTGTGAAATATGTAGTTTCTCGATTTAAACTTGTTTCAGAAAATGGTGGACAGCATATTGAACATGTTTTTTGCCAGTCATATGGAAATTAATAATCCGATTTGATTTTGATTCATGCTTTTTATGTGGTTTCTGGCCCGAGGACAATTAAAAACTGGTTTTTTCCATTCAATGTGATATGACCTTGCCATGGTGGATGGGCTTACATAAATAACACTATCACACCTGCACATCTACGCACACTGAGTAGTACAGTTTGGTTAATGTCAAACGTACACCTCAGGCATTTTTGTATGATTCATTTGTAGTCAACCACTATTAAATTATGATGCTTAGAGCACCATCTATTGCTACATTTTGTAGCTTTTTACTTTTCTTCTGCCCTCCATTGCAATTTGACGCCATTCTGACCAGTGGTGTTATTTCTACAGTGGTTTGAAAGTTTGACTTTAATTATAATCACCCTGTATGAGGTGCACCCAGAAAGTAAGTTTCCCAGTGTTGTTTCCTTTAAAGTAGACATAATTAGCTGGGAAAATTGCACATGTGGAACAGATCATGTCGTAACACTCAAATGCCCCCCAGACAGGTCCTGCCTGGTGCCAGTATTGCAGCAGCAGTGCCCCAATATAGTGTCTCTTGTTCATTATCCCACCACCAGTAAGGATCAGTCAGTGACAAGATTTCTTAATACACAAAACATGGTGCTCATCAAAATTCATCATCAGCTCTGTCAGGCCTACAGGCAGAACATCATGAGCAAACAGATGCTGTGTCACTGAAGGTCGACATAAGTGTCCATGATAAAGAGCACAATGGGCAAACATCCCTCATCAATGAACACCTGGTTGAGCTGGTTTGGCAGCGCTTCCTGGAGAACCAAAGCTTCATGATTACAGAGCTCAGCAGCCATTTTCCACAGATATTGCAATCCTTGTTGCATCACATTGTCATTAAGCACATGCTGTTCAAGAAATTGTGTGCTAGGTGGATGCTGAAAAACCTGCCACCTGAGCCCTAAACGAAATGCTTTGGAGTAGGACTGACTTTTCTGCAGCGGTATCATGATGACAGTGACAAAGTTTGACTCCAGAAACCAAGCAGCAGTCAATGTGTTGGTGTCATGGTAGATCTCTGGTTAAGGTGAAATTCAGCCAGACTGTGTCAGTGCAGAAAGTGACGTGTACAGTATCCTAGGACAAGAAGGACATTCTGCTCATTAACTTCCAGCCAAAAGATGAAACAGCGGATGCTGACCATTTGTGTGAAACAATGTGGAAACTGCGATGTGCTGTTCGGAGCAAGCAGCTTCGAATGGTTATTGTAGGTGTTGTGCTGCTTCATAACAATGCTCATTCCCATACGGCTTGGCAGACAACAACTGTTTTGCAGAATTTTGGCTCTGAGCTGATTAATCATCCAGCATATAGTCCTGATCTTGTTCCTGGCAATTTCCATCTTTTCTTGCACATGAAGAAATTCCTGTCCTCTGGCCAGCATTTCCACAACAAGAAAGAGTTGAAGATGACTGTCACACACTGGTTCCATGGCAAGTGTCTCTATTCTTTTGGTGACTACGTCAAAAAATAGCTCAAACATTGCTGTACCTGTTACCAGTAAAGTTTTTCATGCAACTATCTTGTCTCTGCTTTTTTTAAAAAATAGGGAAACTTACTTTCAGGGTGTGCCTCGAATAAAGGTGAAAATTTATTAATAAAAATCTTGAAATTTTTACACAATACTCTAATAAGTATGTGGACAGACACTGATTAAATATTTTTTAAACAATATGCAGGTTTTCTGCTAAAATTAATTGTGAGAAAGAAAATGCTATGTTATGCTGTGAAAATGTGTGGTTTCATTTTCTTTCTTGCAACCTGTTTTAACTATGATAGCAGGACATTTAAACTATTAGACAAATTGTTTCTGTAGTGGCGTAGCAAGACAGCCAAGCCACTCGGAGGTAGCCGAAAGGCACGCGTTAAGCTCACGCAGATTGGCGTGAGGTCTGGAACAAGGTAAAGTAATTATCCTATAAAGAAAAGAACGTAGTTCTTGGAATACTTAACTTTAATCCACAATTGGAGAACCTCGCTCTTGTTTAGACATTATTACACTGAATATAAACTGGTAATGGCGCCTTGCTAGGTCGTAGCAAATGACGTAGCTGAAGGCTATGCTAACTATCGTCTCGGCAAAAGAGAGCGTAATTGTCAGTGTAGCTTCGCTAGCAAAGTCTGCTGTACAACTGGGGTGAGTGCTAGGAAGTGTCTCTAGACCTGCCGTGTGGTGGCGCTCGGTCTGCAATCACTGACAGTGGCGACACGCGGGTCCGACGTATACTAACGGACTGCGGCCGATTTAAAGGCTACCACCTAGCAAGTGTGGTGTCTGGCGATGACACCACAGTTTCTTCCATATGATTTTAGGGAAAAATATTCCCAGTCTTTTTCTGTCACAATTAAGTCATCAACTATGACCAAAGATTACAAAGTACATACACCTGTACAAAGCAATACTGAATGTGGTGAGGTGATCTCAAAAGTAAATTTGTTGTACATTTCAGCTATCAGATAACCTTAAGGCTTTGTAACACATTATGAGCAAGGCTCTACATATCTGTTGAGGACAAACTTGGTAGCTTTATGACAACAACTGATTATCTTATTTCTAAAGTTTATCGTGACATAAATGATCTTTTACAGAATCCATAGCAGTGGTTTAGTGAAAGAGTAATCATTACACTTTGAAACATTTTTGCATCTGAAGTAATATTAGTTGTGAAAAGTAATATGAGAACATAAGGAGTACCAATCAATTGATACTGTAGTTACCACTAAAGATGCAGTTCAATATTCAAAAAAAATTTCTAAATTCATTGACTTTCTGCCACACACTTTGAGGCTTAAAGTCAGAGTTCCTGTAACACTACTATACAACCTCAATCCTCTGAAACTTTGTAATGGTACCAGTTTGCACATTAAATTTAAGAGAAGTAGTGTTACTGAAGCTACTATCTTCACAGGTTCAGTACCTGTAAAGGTCACCCTTCTATCCAGTATATCAATGTTCCCAACTGATTTACCCATTCATTTTGACTTCAGTATCCAATCATGATTTCATTTGCAATAACAATAAGCAAGGCTCAAGTTCTGACATTCAAATATAGTGGAACTAATTTACTATCAGAGGTTTTTTGTATTGTCAATTGCATGTTGCCCTTTCAAAAAATTTTAATTTAGAAAACCAATTCATACTCTAACTACAAAGTATCCAAAACACAAAAAAATGTTGTATATTCTGAAGTTTTGTAATTGTATTGTCTACAAAAATTTTAAAAATCCCTAAAAATAATGAAAACCATAGACAAAAAAGAAAGGAGTCTTTCTCATCTATATTCTATATGACTTACTAAAATTCGAGTTCCAACCTTCAAAGTGGGCAAAGTCATAATGAGGAGCTGAAATCTGCACCCTGGTGCAGGCCTCAGGAATACTCCGAATTAGGATGTATAACCAATTTCCACACATATTTAACAACTGTGAAGCCCTCATGGATGTACTGTTTGTATCATAAACAAAATACATCAATTTTGAGAGTTTTTGTGAAGAAACTCTTTAGTGGAATAGCAGAGTTGCTAAACAGAAAGTTCATTATTCCCTCTTAACCCCATAATGTTACTTATAACATATTTATTATATTCTGAGAGATTGCTGAATGAATGAGTTCTTGTGTTTCTTACTCCTTTCTGTACTTCTGTTGTGTGCTTGAAGTCTTTGTAGAGATTGATTCTGGTCTTGGTATTTTAATCATACTTTCACTATTTTTGAGAGAACAGAAATACTGCTAATCTTCATCTATTAAACAATGGAAAATCCAGGATGGAATGTAACAGTACTATGAAAAGGATAGTTACTACTGACCATATAGTGGAGATGCTGAGTCGCAGATAGGCACAACAAAAAGACTTTCAGAAAGTGAACTTTCAGCCAACAGGACTTCATTAGAAATAGGCAAAACACACACACAAAAACACAACACACACACACATGACCATAGCCTCTGGCTGCTGAGGCCAGACTACGAGCAACAGTGCGTGATGGGAAAAGCAACAGGGTGGTGGGGGTAAGGAGGAGGCTGGGGAGGTGAGGGGGAATGATAGCAGGATAGAAGTGGGGGATGGTAATGTGCTGCTTGTGGGAACATACAGGGATGAGATGGGGAGAGAGTAGGGCAACTATCTGAAGTCAGGGGGAGGGGGGAAGGGTAGCGTTGGTGGTATAGAGGGCTGTGCAGTGCTGGAATGGGAACAGGGAAAGGGCTAGATGGATAAGGACAATGACTAATAATGAAGGTAGTGGCCAGGAAGTTTACAGGATGGTAGGCTATATTGCAGGGGAGTTCCCACCTGCACAGTAAACAAAAGATTGTGTTGGTGGGAAGCATCCAGATGGTACAGGCTGTGAAGCAGTCACTGAAGTAAAGAATGTCATGTTGGGTGGTGTGCTGAGCAATGGGACAGTGCAGCTGTTTCTTGGGCACACTTTGTTGGTGGTCAATTATGCACATAGAAAGCTTGTTGGTTGTCATGCCCACGGAGAATGCAGCACAGTGGTTGCAGCTTAGCTTGTAGATCGAGTGACTGGTTTCACAGGTAGCCCTGCCTTTGATGGGATAAGTGTTGCTTGTGACTGGACTGGAGTAGATGGTGGTGGGAGGATGTACGGGACAGGTCTTGCATCTAAATCTATTACAGGGAAAAGAGCCATGAGGCAAGGGGTGGGGAGCAGGGGTCGTGTAGGGATGAATGAGGATATTATGTAGGTTCGGTGAGTGGCAGTGGCCCCACTGTGGGAGGGGTGGGAAGGATAGCTGGTGGGATATTCCTCATTTCAGGGCACAATGAGAGACAGTCGAAACCCTGGTGGAGAATGTGATTCAGTTGTTCCAGTACTGGGTGGTGCTGAGTCATGAGGGAAATGCTCCTCTGTGGCCTGACGGTGGGGCTATGAGTGGTGTTGGGTGACTGAAGAGGTAAGGCTCATGAGATCTGTCTTTCTACAAGGTTGAGAAGGTATTTACCATCTGTGAAGGCCTCAGTAAGGCCCTCGGTATATTTTGAGAGTGATCTCTCGTCACTACAGGTGCAACGGGCACAGGTGGCTAGGCAGTATGGAAGCGACTTCTTGGAATGGAATGGGTGGCAGTCACTGATGTGAAGGTGTTGCTGGTGGTTGGTAGGTTTGATATGAATGGAGGTACTGAAGCAGCCATCTTTGAGGTGGAGGTCAACATCAACGACGGTGGCTTTGTTGGGTTAGTTTGCATGCTGAGGGTTCAAATGGCTCTGAGCATTATGGGACTTAACATCTGAGGTCATCAGTCCCCTAGAACTTAGAACTACTTAAACCTAACTAACCTAAGGACATCACACACATCCATGGCCGAGGCAGGATTCGAACCTGCAATCGTAGTGGTCGTGCGGTTCCAGAGTGAAGCACCTAGAACCGCTAGGCCACACTGGCCGGCTGCATGTTGAGGGACTTGAGGAATGATGGCGAGGCGAGGTTCAAGGTTTAGAAATTCTGGAAAGTTAATAGGGGGTGATTTTGGGGCAGTGGGGGTGGATCACAATTGGATGGAAGAGTGAACTGAGTCAGACAGGGTTCAACATGGGTCTTTGGTTGAGTCTGATTGGTAGGGTTGGTGGCGAAAAAGTGTTTCCATTGTAGGGATGGGAGAACTAGGAGAAGGCGGGAAAGACTTTAACAATTCCTGCATGTTTGAATGTGGGAGTGGGGCAAAAATTGAGGTCTTTGGAAAGGACTGATAATTCTGTGAGGCTAAGGCTTTTGGGGGAAGGGTCATGACCATGTTTTGGTTCTGTTCGGGTTCTAGATTCTATATGGTGGTGGGAAGAAGATTTTGAGGCAGGGGTAAATGTAGTAGGTCTGAGACAGGGTTTGTCAGCTATGAGGGAATGCAGGGGAGGTTAAGGTTGTTGTAGAGGTGGTGGACAATCGTGGTCCAAGGTGGGAGTAGGAAATTAACAGAGTGGAGAGTTTTTTGAGGTGGCATTGTGCATGTTGCTCTAGTTTCTAGAGGGCAGAGTTTCTGTATGTGATATGGGGTCCAGGAATTTGGGATTGCTAGCAGGAGAATTTTGCAGATGGAGAGGAGGTATTACAAGGTGGCTTGGGCCTGATTGATATGATTTTGCAGGACTATGTTGGTGAGGGTGGATCTGAACAGATGAAGGCCATTGTGGAAGGAAGTGTGCCAGCCAGAGATGGGTAATTTGATGGTATTTGGAAGGATTCCATTAGCCAAGCAACAATGTGGAAACAACATGTGGGACTGTTTTCTGCCTAGGGATAAGGAAATTTTTCTGTATTGATGCAGATGGAAGGAGCAAGGATCCATGGTCGTGAATAAAAGTTTGTAGAATACATAAATAATGTAGAATTACTTCCAAAAAAATTCTCCCAGCCACTGGGAAAAATCATGAAAAAGATGTAACATATGAAGTAGGGGGAAACAAGATGAACTCTGAGAGAGTAGACCCATAGTGAAAGGCAAAAACCAACTGTAACTGGCACAATGACACAATATCAAAGAAAATGTAATGTGGGCGGCAGGTGTGGGTTGATAAGTGTGAAGAAGGGGGATAGCAATGTGTCTAGATTAGGGGCAATTAGTAAGTGTGAACTGGACAAGAGAGAAGAAGGAGTGGGGTGTGTGGACGGATTGGTAGGATGAGATACAAGTTCATGTGGCATAGGAGGGTACCTAAAAACTGAGTCTGACTTACAATCCTACTTCCTGACATAAGCACCACCACCACTGTTTTCAACCACAAGGATTATCTGGAAGAAGGACTCTGACAGCTGTCAGATTAAACCACCCACAAATCTGCCACACTGACCCCACTCCAGAAATCTAACAGGATCTCCAGTCTCTTCTTGAATCCTTAAGCCCATCCAAGAACTTCTCCCTAAAGTCCATCTGTCCTCACCCCTACCACTCCCCACACTCCTGCCTTCTACGTGCTTTCTAAAGTACTGCAATACTGTCACAAGCACTACCAATGCCATAAAAGGCAGGGTTACCTGTGAAACCAGTCACTCGATCTACTAGCTAAGCTGCAACCACTGTGCTGCATTCCACATAGACATGACAACCTACAATCTGTCCATCCGCATAAATGGCCACTGACAAACTGTCCTCAAGAAACAGCTGGACCACCACATTGCTGGGCATACCACCCAACTCAACATTCTTCATCTGGACGCTTCCCACCAACACCATATTTTGCTTATCATGCAGGTGGGAACTGTCCCTGCAAAACATCCTACCTTTCTGTAACCCTCCTGGCTGCAACTTTTATTATTAGCCATTGCTCCTATACATCTAGCCCCTTCCCTGT